>NW_005841887.1:3855378-3906958 GCF_000455745.1 Alligator sinensis | reverse complement strand
GAATGCTGAATACATGTGACACTGAGGCTGCTGGAATATACTAATTAGTCTAGATTAATCAAGTCTGCTCTCACACGCTAATTAGCATGCACTGGAGCAGACAGGCATGTGTACAAAGGGCATTACACCAATATAGTCACAGTGTATAACTACTCCTATAGTTTTGCCGGTCAATGTCCTCCCATAGACAAAGCTAACACGCACCACAAAAGTTGACCGCGTGAGTATAGCCCAGCAGTGCTCAACTTTTTTGGCCGGCAGGCCAGATGGGCAGTGCCTGGTCTGTTTGTGGGTCAGATTCAGCTGGTGGTCTGGATCCCGTGCAGCAGTCCCCATCGGACAGAGGAGGCAGCCCAGCCCTGCAGTGGGAAGGGGTGTGGGCTGGCCCCGATCCAGCCACCTGGGAGAGGGGTTGTGACCCAGCTCCAACCTGCTGCAGGGCATTTGGGGTTTAGGAATTTGGCAGTGGGGGAGGGTGGCCGTATTCATTGCCAGCTCTCCCCCACTGCAAAATTTCCAAGAACATGGGATTGCCCTGCAAGCCACATTTGGCCTGTGGACTGGAGATTGAGCACCTCTGATATAGACAATATGTCTTTAAAAACACTTGTTCCTAATAAGTTCACATCTAAGATAAACCCGACCTCTTACAAGGTTGATTCTCCCTACAGTTTAAACCAGACACAGGATTGAAAAAAAATAAGGCACTTTTCTATTGCACAATGCTTCTGATGCCAAGTTGAATTTTTCTTTCCACCATTACATGGTTATTGTGTTACTGTGCTATTGTTTCAAAAACACAGCTAAACACATGGCTGCACACCATGACCAACAAAACCTCACTCCCAGATCCTCACACCAGCTCAGATATCTGCTGTAAGCACGTATCAGGACAAGAAACAAATGCCAAGGGTTGTATACCTTCTACTATGCTGGAGACCTCTCACTTCTCATGCCCACTTAGTGCTAAGTTTTTCCAGTTCTCACACGCATCAATTTTGAAAGGAAAAACTTCATGAAGAATAGAAAGCAAGCAACTTGGAATAGATCAACACCATGTAAACAAAAAATCTTACGGTATTTAAGATCTATCCCTCCCCAATCAAATGCATGTGCATATGTACACACACACACACACACACACACACACACACACACTGCTGACTCCTTCTGTAAGTAAAACCATCTGAATTTGTCAGACGTGTTTGAGATTAATTGCTGTGGTGCCATTAAAGCATTTAACAGAAAAGGTCATGGGATGGTCAAGGATTAAACAGCTCAAAAAGTAAATGATACAGACAGACAAGTGACCACGCCATCTCCATTTTACTAGAATAAACTGATTTTTTCCTATGGCATTTTAGGATTATAAGGGACTTTTTTTTTTTTTTTTTTTTTTTAACTCTCCTGATCTTTCAATCCGTCAATCATAACTTTTGCTTGATTACAAATTTTTGGGTTTCTTACTTACTAAGAATTTGCTGGAAGGCACAGCGTTATGCTGCTCTGCTATTCCAGTTCAGGGGAAGGAGTATTCAGTATGATGACCAGGAGTTGGAGCCAAGAGAAAAGTGACAGGAGCGCAGAGACAAGCAAAGCTGTTTTTATTCCAAGAGGGATGCTAAGAGTCTCTTGCCTGTTGTACCACAAAATTAAATCTCTAAATTTTATGTCACAGATGCACATTTCACCACAGGACTTTGCAACTCTTATAGAAAGTTCCTACGGATAATTTAAAAATCGCAATTGCGTGGATTTTGTGAAAAATCGCAAAATCGGGTGATGTCTGCAAAATCCACGGGAACCCCCCCCCCGAAAAACTAAGGAAGGGGGCTGCCAATAGGAAGGTGAGATGGCTGTTACCCCACCTGTTGCCTCTGATTGGCTGAGAGTACTGCCTGCCATGCCACCCTACTAGTCTCCACCAATCCGTGGTGAGAGGTGGGGCTGCATGATGGACAGCCCTCAGCCAATCAGCGGCAAGGGACGGAGCCATATGGCAGATAGTCATCTCCATCAGTGGGTTAGGGCCCACCAGGGTCCCTCGCCCCGTCAGAAGCGTAGGGGGGCCCCACCACAATAAGAGCCCACAAAAATGGTGTCCCATGAATGTGCACAAAATTGGTCAGTCGCCCCTTGGGCTGCATAAACCCCAGAGTTATACACTGCAGTGAGATCACTCCTGCACTGATTTCAAGCAAAGCTCCCACAGACTTAAACAGAAGCTTTGCCCTAGACAGAGCGGAAGTAGGGCTGATAGAAAAAGTTTAATCGTAACTGCTGCTTAATAGAAAATAGCGTTTTCAAGGCCAGTGTTTGCTTTCTGTGGAAAATCTGTTTCAGTGAGCAGAATATTTTGTATTGGATAAGGTGCCTTAGTACTCAGGTAGTTTGGCTGCCTCCTATCCCATGCTCCTAAATAGGCCAGGTCCCACAGTTGCACCCAGGAGATATCACGATTGACCACAAGATGAACGCGAGTCTTCAGTGTGATGCTGCAGCTAGTAAAGCGAGCAAAACGCTGTCTTGCATCCATAGATGCTTCTCAAGCAAATCCCAGGACGTCATTCTCCCCTTGTACTCGGCCTTAGTCGGCCCGCAGCTGGAGTACTGTGTCCAGTTTTGGGCTCCACAATTCAAAAAGGATGTGGAGAAGCTTGAGAGAGTCCAGAGAAGAGCCACGCGCATGATCAGAGGTCAGGGAAACAGACCTTATGACGACAGGCTGAGCCCTGGGGCTCTTTAGCCTGGAAACGCGCAGGCTCAGGGGTGATCTGGTGGCCACCTACAAGTTTATCAGGGGTGTTCACCAGGATCTGGGGGGACGATTGTTCACCAGAGCGCCCCAAGGGATGACGAGGTCGAATGGTTATAAACTCCTCCAAGACCGTTTCAGGCTGGACATAAGGAAGAACTTCTTTACTGTCCAAGCCCCCAAGGTTTGGAATAGCTTGTCATCGGAGGTGGTTCAAGCACCTACATTGAATGCCTTCAAGAGAAATTTGGATGTTTATCTTGCTGGGATCCTATGACCCCAGCTGACTTCCTGCCCCTGGGCCAGGGGGCTGGACTCGATGATCTTCCGAGGTCCCTTCCAGCCCTGATGTCTATGAAATCTATTAAATCCTTCCTTCTCCAGGAGCAGAGACCAACATGCCCCCGAGTGATGACTGACCAGGGGGCTTGTCCTTCACAACACAGAAGGAACCTGAAGCATCTAAATAGCAACTCCCATTAGATATTGCTGCAGCATTTCCAAGCTGAAATATTTCCGGGGGGCAGACATTTTCCAAACAGCTCTAGCATAGGCTAGGATTAGGCCCAATATGTTCATTATCCATGATAAGCTTCACTCTCTCAAAAGATTAGACTGCAGTAGTTAAAGCATCCAGAACAAAGAGGGAGGCAATGCAAGTGTCAAAATATCCGAGTGGTTGTAAACAGTAAAACTAGCACCAAATGGAGCAGGCTGTGCAATGGCCACATCTGAAACAATGCAGCTGGGGCCTTTTGGCATGACTATTATAAAATAAACTAGTTTAAAACATCTTCACAAAAAAATATGCCATTATGAGACCTCTGTTTTCCCTTCTTCCCAGCTCTGGCTTGCTAAGAAAGCCAAGTAATTAGGATTCATAGGTAGAATCTCACTTTGTACAGAATAAGCAGCCTTGTTTCATTTAACAAAGTTAATCCAAATGTTACCTATCACCATTCCAATCTCAGCTCGCAGCAAATTGTACTCTGAGCCAAATGCATGTCATGTCCCTTTTAATCAATTTTTTGCAATGATTTGTAATTACCATCAGTTTAAACAAACTACTGGAATATTAAACCCGAGTATTGAAAACAACACTCTTATGAACATTTCCTGGTTGCCATTGTGTGGGACAGAAAGGGAGGAAAAGCTAAAAGCAATTTGTGACCTTAAACCATTATATTAGCACCTCGGATTGTAATCGACAGGGTATTTGGACTGAAAATCATCCAAACAAAAATGGCTTGAGGAAGCGCGACCAAGACGACGAAGCAACAGAACACATATTCACTTTAATAGAAAGACTTTAAACCATATAAAAGCAGCTCTTCCAATTATCTGCATCCCACCTAAATGCAGTGAAACTCCAAATGGACACATTGAGAAAAAAAAAAAAAACAGCACATCAACACACTCATCTTGCTAATTTCCAAATGAAAAATGCCAAATTTTCAAGTAAAATAAAATGTTTTCTTCTAGCTCCCAGCTGGGGATTTGAGAGCCCCGCCAGATTCTTTTCCTTCTTGTGCATCGCCAGCAGAAGACAAATATATTCAATCTCATTTTTCCTTCAGCTAAACTTGTACAACCCTAGATCATCAGCTCTTGCTCCCACTGATACTAGTGCTACTCTGTTGTCTTCAGTGGATTAGCACAGAGGTCTGTAGCTGAAATTTTCTGAAAAATCCTTTTGATACTAGAAGGAATAAAATCCCATTCCCTCTCTTTTAGCTGGACTGGCCTGTAGGGCAAGAAAAAGAAAGAGAGCAATAAAGTTTAATTTTGTCACTAGCTAATATTCAAGGTGGGAGGTGGTAGCTATAGTGGAAAATTGGGGGGAAAGAATTTGGTTTGGGTCAAGCCACGAAAACTTCACATTCTTTGCCAAAATGAAAAATTTGAAAATATTCACTTTGGGTCAACCTGTAATACTTTGAAATGAAATATTTTGTTTCATTTTCAGGCTACTTTACTCTTTCACGCAACTTTTTTTCCCCTTTAGATTTAGTCCAGTTTCATTAAAGTGCTTTTCTAAAGAAAAGCTATCTAGGTTGTAGCTGTATTGGTCTAGAGGCAAAAGGAATCAAAACTCATGACAGAGGTTAAATCTTTTATTAGACCAACTAGATATTTGCAAAAAAATGTCTTTATTTGCAAGCTTTTGGGCACAGGCACCCTTCATCAGGCATAGGAGATTGCAAAACCTGTAAAAGTTCTCCTAGGTAGAAACAAAAATGTGTATTTCACAGGAGACTTGCAGGTGTGGCAAAGTCTCCTGTTTGAAACAGTTCATTTTGTACAGACCAGGCTCAGAAAGAAGTAGGAAAAGTCTGTTTAGCTCGGAGTTGTCTGGTGGTAAGCAGGATGGAGAATCATATTTCCGTATTTCAGAGAAGAGTGGAAACATGGAGTGCTTCGGTGTTTCCACAACGTTTCTTTTTAACAATGTCGAAACAAAATGTTTCAACATTTCTGAAGTTGGTTTCTCTGTCCTTTTCCAGCTGAAACTATTGACTGAGCTCAAATTTGCAACAGCCTCCCCCCCAAATACACCTTTTAGCATATTTACAGCTTGTTGAAAGAATTTCTCTCCAATCATCTTAGAGCATGCCTGAAGAGCAGATCTGCTGAGGACTTGGTCAGGTACCACTTTTAACACACCAATGTCTTAGACAAGAGCCTCACCTGAAATGGTTACAACTGAACTCATTAAAAACTGCAGAAACTGAGACATTTTAAATAAGGTACAAAAGACTACTGGGAAAGATTAAAACAGGCAGCAATGAGCTTTTCGATTCAGAAAGCTGCCCGCAACACCAGTAATAGATAGTAATCTCAGGGACACTTGCAAATTAATAGTAAGGAAGGACTCTGCTTTGGGACCAACTTTACTGCCAGCTGTCACAGAGGAACGACCTAACTCAAGGGTGGGCAAAATGCAGCCCGCCAGGCCATTCTATCCAGCCCGCGGGCCCCCCCAAATTTAGAAAATAAATATTTATCTGCCTCTGACTGCCTGTCATGCAGCCCTCGATGGCTTGGCAAAACTCAGTAAGCAGCCCTCCACCTGATATAATTGCCCATCCCTGACTTTAACTGGTGATCCAATCTTTCTACTACTTCTGCCTGGACAGTAAACTGACAAGACCACAGCAAAAGACCATCTATACAACCTTCAGAGAAACCTTTGGATTTGTACTATGCTGCTATAAAAACAGCCCTGAGATAGCCATTTTTTAAAATTAAAATAGGGTAGTTGTCCCTGTACCAGTTAATTAGCACTGGGAGTAGCTACATGAGACGCTTAATGCACAGTAGACTGAGTGACTGCACATTACAGCGTCACGGAAAAAACCGTGCTATTAGTCTAATGTGCAGTAGTATTTGTCTACTGCACATTAACCATCACAAAAAAAGCACGCAGTCGCACTAATTCGTAGCAAAGCAGCCTACTGAGCATTTATTTAGTACTTCTTTTTGCAAGTACTAAATTTAATGCGTAGTAGGCACTGCGCATTAATGAGCCTGTAGACGTGCCCACTGTTAAGTGACCGTGCAAAGGTGCCTGCCTACACAGACATAGCTCTACAGCTTCTGGTTTAGGAGGTAACCTGTTAGGAGCCGCATAGCATACACAAAAGCGGGGCTCTTCAATAAGGGCTTAAATTGCAGCCCCTAGGCCAGGGGTAGGCAAAATGTGGCCCGGGGGCCAAATGCGACCTGCCAGGCCATTCTATCTGGCCTGTGGGGCTCCTAAAATATTTAAGAAATTCAGATTAATCTGCCCTCGGTGGCTTGCCAAAACTCAGTAAGCAGCCCTCTGCCCAAAATAATTGCCCGCCCCTGCTTTAAGGGCTGGAAAGAATAATCCAGGAACATGCAATTATACCTCCAGCCAACTGTATGTCTGCCAGGGTGAGGTATGAAGGCTATTAAGGGAACACGCACAAATGGTATTGATCAATACTCAGAAGCAAGAAGGTTTTCTCTTTAAAAAAAAGATCATCTCCCACACCAAGTACATAGGGAAGAGAGCAGGAATTTTGGACCCCACAAAAGAGTTTATGGGGAACCTTCCTGCGTATCAAAGCACAGCAGATTTTAACTGGATTTAATTTCATAGGCTTTCTTCAAATTGTACACAGTGTACCTGTTCCCTAGAAACCAGCCTTACATATATATGAGATGACCAACTCTGCCCCACAGAAAGCCATACTGGCCATATGTCAGTCACCTGCATCTAATCTGTGTATAAAGACACAATTGTTTGTCACCTTTCTGCCTCTTCACACCCACAACCTCCTCCTCCTCTTTGTTGGTTTCTCATCAGCTGCTCTACATCAAACCTTGCATTAGGGTCTTTAGGTAAGGGACCATGTCCCTTTTTTTTGTTGTTGTAAGGCATCTAACATACTGCACGCTGTGTGGTATGACAACTCATGACATTTTTTCCCTTGATAGAAGAAAACAACGTGTTGATTAATGAAGTTGCTCCTTCACCTCATCCTCATCCTGAAGTCTGGAGGAGGCGAAGGCCCTGAATTTGATTTTGTGTCTTCAGGGACCATTAGTTCCCTTTGCTCTTGGATGCTGGAAGGGATGTTAACCCATTGCTGTTATGGTATCAGCCGTGCTGGCACCAGCCTAAGACAGGCTGAGAGCCAATTCATTGCAAATTCATTCAAGGCCCCCAGTGAACTAAATCTCTAAGACAGATGCCCAGTAGGAGTCAGTTGGATCCCAGAAAACAACAGGATTTACACCGTGTCCCACACCCAATTGCATGGCGTCTTACAGAAGGAACAAAACATCCCCAACCCTCAACACTTCACTCTCTGAATGGGAGGACAAGCTTCCTCTTTAAGATCTGATTGCTGATGGTCAGCAGCTTTGTTTCTCCTCACCCTTGGCAGATTTAAAAGTTTGGATTTCCCCCTTCCCCTCCAGCTTGAAGATGATGAAAATGCGCAAGTCAGCTCAGAGACGTGGGGCTTGAAAACACAGGACACACCTCAGTGGGCTGCCCGTGCAACGCCTAAGGTTTCCGCCTAGTACTTCAAGAACTTGGAAAATGACTATGATCTGAAAACACTGCCAGCAAAACTGTGGTTATGTGGGGTCAGCCCATTATGCAACTGCAGAAAGGATATCCAGCCTGCCAAGTTTCATGCAACCTGGAGCTCATTACAGATTAGTCAAGTTTTGGCCAAATTCAATAAGCCTGTTCACAAGCTTAAGGTTAAGCAAACCCTGGCGTACAGGCAAGACCAAGCCTGGAACTGAATTAATGCTAAATTTAAAATTGCCTTAAAGAACGACTCCTGAATGATTATCATATACGATGTTGCACTTGCGGCTACAGCTTTTAGTGGAAAGGTGGAGGCTGAAGGCTTGAAATACAAAGATTTAAGAAAATAAAGCCATTTGCTTTCTCATTCCAAATGCCACGAAGAGGAACCTTGCTCAGAGATTTCTCGGTGGAACAGCTGGAAATGTTTGTCTTGCAGGATGTTTCCTGGGTCTGACCCTAAAATTTTCAAGATCCTGTGTGTGGTAAGATGTGGGAAGCCTCAGTTACAGCCTCCTCCTGGCATAACTATCTGTCCTCTCCTCTCATCATGAAATCTTGCTGCTTTCATTGCCAAAACCCACCCTTTCTGTCACCACTGCCTCAGTCTTTATGAAACAGGGTTTTGATCTATATGCCTTGTAATTTGGATGCGCTCTGTGGGTTAGTTGTGCTCTCACAAACATCCAATCCAAAAGACGACAACGCAAATCCAGTCACCTGCTTAAATCCTTGTTGCCCCACCAATAAAGCATGAAGTCTTTTTGCCCAAATAATTGAGAAGTTATGTCCAATTCAAGCCCTGTCAGGTTGGCACTGTCCAGACGCTGCTCCTGCGAGACAACGGTTAGGCCCGCTAGTCTAGGTAATTTGTTTGCTGAGGGTCTGATTTGCAGAGGACAAGCATCCACAGCCCAGGTAAAGAAAGATCCTACTGAAAAATCACAGCAGAGGCATGTGAGGTCTTATCCTCTTTCCTGGAAATAATTCTTTGAAGTCAAAGTTGAAGTGAATGGACTGCGTCTACACTGAAAACTTGCCACACCAGGAAGCAGCACCGTCAAACATGCTACACTGCTCCATGCAGCCTGCTCCTGAACTGAAAGGAGTGCAGCAGCATCCACTCAGTGCTGTGAATGAGCAAATTAGCACCGCTGAGGGATGCTGCTAATGAGCCAGCCATCTAGCGCTGCACAAAAAGAGCAACGCTAATTCCAGCTGGGGTTAGAGGACACTTCTGCCTCACGTGCTTACTTTGCAGTGCAGACACAGCTAATGTGGAAAAGTTTGGTCCCCGATTGCCATGACAATACCCAGTGCACAGGGCTGTCCAGCTGACGGGGCACCAGAACTCACCAAAACTGTACCTGGAGCTTGTTACAAACCAACAACAGTCTTCTTTGCCAAGAGAAAGCCAGGACTCTTCTCTTGCTTGTGGCCATCATTTCCAACGGTGATCTTCTAAACCAGGTGGGCACTGGTGACTGCTTCTAAATATCTGAATAGAGGATTTCAGGCCCAGAGATAAACTTTACAGAAAAAGCAATGCCTCTAAGAAAGAAATTGGTGAAGTTCTGTGAATCAATTCTGAAAGTCATGAAGGGTTTCATGCTGCAAGTCACTGTCGAAAATGAGGCATCATTTCTTGCCATTACTTTGTCCCTCATCTGCCAGTTTGCATGAGCAACAGGAGGTAGTTGCCGTGCATCAGACACCAGTAAGAACAAGATCTACTGGCAATTATAACAATTTTGCAAGCTTTTTAAGGCATGGTCCAATGCAAGTGCTATTTATGCCTCTCTAGTTAAGATTATTCTTCACTGACAAGGTGCTCTGACACAGGAGAAGACACTGTCTTTGCTAAACTAAGCCACACATTATATTCAGCCAACTGTGGGACACCAGGTGAAGGTCACACTTGGAGCAGATCACTAGGGGATCAACCTCAAAGCTAGCTGAAGGTATTGCATCTTGTTGAAGATGGTCTGAGATCTAAAGGAGAGACAAAAATGGCACTGAGAGTAAGTGCCCTTCCCAACCTGCTCCAAAAGATGAAGTTCATGTGCTGTATACAGTCAAAAACATACACACCCTTCCTAGGATTGTTATAAAAGCTCAAAGCAATTAATAAACCCTCTCCCCAGACTGGACAACTCCTGTAGTACTTCCCCTTTGATTATTCAGCCCTCACTCTAGATCCTCTCTTCTCAGAAAGGTGTTCCCACTTGATTTACATCTGGAGGAGAGCAACACGTCACCTCCCTCCTTCAGTAAGTTAATAAAAGCCATGTGATCCTTTCCCCAGAAGGATCAACGTCTAGGAAATAGTTAGATCACGTGTTTCAGGCAATTGCTAGCAGCCTGTTCTAGGTAGACTGTGAAGGGAGATCTATAAATGAAGGAGGACAGATGAGAGAGCAGAGTGTGTTGTCAGGGGAAGCTCGTGAAAGAGGCAGGCAGTGGGACAAAGTAGAAAGAAAGGAGAGCAGGGAAGGAGGAAGAGCTGGTGCTGAATGGAGCTGAGCATCAGCATTTCTGTTAACCCCAAATTCAGGAGATAAGTTAATGATAGCAATTCATTGTGTCCTAGAAGTGGATATGAAGCAGCAGATTTCCCTCCCAGGGATCCCCCCTCCCACTACGCACACACCTCCTCTCTCAAAACCATGAATGCAGAGTTTAGCCATTTGGCCAGGCATGACACTTAACAATTTTAAAGGACAGAGAAGTTGTCCCGTGTAGAAAACCACCACCATCTGTGTCAAACTAGACCTGGGGTTCAAAGGATGCTTTAATAAGACTTATGAAGACACTTCTGCACTTTCTGATTTGCTCTAGTAACACAAGCAACATATACACGAGCATAAGCACACACTCGCACAAACATGTAATCACAGGTTCTCAGAGGCACTGATGGATTAAAACAACTTTGGGGTCAAATCCACCAAAATCTGGTACCAAAAGCTGAGTGTTAGGGACATGTGACTCCTGGATGCTGCCTGTACAAATGCTTTCCCCCTCAGGTCATGCCATGAGGCAACCTGCTTGGTCAAGCAAAAGCACCTTGGATTCGTGTGAACTACTACCTCCCCAAAGCAACCTGTCCCAAATGTTGACCAGCTGCCACCAGCTTTGTGCCCCAACATGTACTCCATGTATCCAGGCCTCCTGCAGTCCCCCATATGCAGATCCAAAAGCGTTACCAGTGATCCCAGATCCTGTGAGACTGCAAACTGAATAGGGCTGGATAACTTTTGATCGCAGCTGCCAGATGCTTTATGCAAAAAAAAATGTTAATACCCTTTGAGAGTCACCCATTGCAGCACTAATTCAGGATGCTGTTTTACAAATCTAAGGCAAGAATGGCAATCTCCACTTTGGGAGATGCAAGGCTGGGCAAAACAGAAGAGCTTTAATTTAGAGATGATCAATGTATGTGCATTTTAAACATAATGGTCAGAGATGTATCCTCTGGCATCTCTGAACCAGTGACAATGGATGCAAAGGAGGGTAATGAATAGTTTCACAGTTGGTAGGGTCGGAAGGGACCTGGGCATATCATCTAGTCCGACCCCCTGCCATGGGCAGGAAAGGATGCTGGGGTCAAATGCCCCCAGCTAGGTGTCTGTCTAGCCTCCTTCTGAAGACCCCCAGGGTAGGGGCAAGCACCACTTCCCTTGGAAGTTGGATCCAGCTCCTAGCCGCCCTGACAGTGAAGTAGTAGTGAAGTAGGGGACAAATCACTCCAGTACAATCCTCTCCATCCTCCCACAGTCAGAGAAAGGATTTGGGGCTAGATGGACCACAGGCCTGACCCAGTACGGCACTTCTGACATGCAGTGAGAGAATATGCCTATTCCACAATTAACAGGTTGGCACCTGGCCAGAGAGAAACTTTCCTGGAACAGCTCAAACTCACACCAGGGTTGCAAGGAAACTCAAATCCCAACTGGAGTCCAGGGGAGCTGAGGGAGCTCAGAAGCTCGTGGGAGCCGCTTGATTTCTCTGTGGGGACTGACCCCTGCTCTGCCTGCCTCTAGCCAGCATTACGGCATTGGCATTGCCAGGACCCCCCCCCCGGTATACTTTCATCTTTAAGGCAACAAGGAGAAGGCAGGAAAGGGACTAAAGAAAAATAAGCCCCAATTAAGTTCACAGTAGTCATTAAAATAGTTGTTTTAGCCTCATTTGTCTGTGCTTTTATGACAACGGCTAGCCACTAGGGGCAGGGGATACAGGAAAATAACCTGTTGGCCCCAATTTAGTCCCAAGCTTGCAAGAAGATCTGTAGAGGTTGTTTTGCACCTATGTGGCAAGCCCCACTGGTGTCAAGACAGCGATGCTGATGACAAACTCTCAGCAGGGTGGGCGAAGTTAAGGCCCGGTCCAGCTTCGCTGGCCAAGGCAAGAGATCTCCTAAGTGCAGACGTGCCTTGAAAACCGCAAGATAAACATCAGCAGCAGGGGCAGTGGGGAAATCTGATTGCTATTTTATTTTCTACCCGGAGGGTCCTAATCATTAAAGCAGGAGGTGGCAGTGTTTATTAGAAACCCAGTTTCGCCCATGGGGGTTATAAACTAGGACAAACAATTTACTTTAGGTTCGCAGTCTGTGCAGTTACAAGCCATGCAAAATAAAATCGCTTTTCCTTTTAAAAGTTAAAGAAAGTTTTGGAGAGATGAAGGGGGGAAAAAAAAAAAAAATCACTGAACTCTTAAAGTCAAGAAAGAAAGAAACATTCTGGTCCAAGGTTTTTTCTGTCCACATAATAAGCAGGGCAAAGCCAAAATGAAGAAATTATAGAGAGCCTGTAATTGAAGGAGTGAAAACCACAGTTAAAACAATCTAAAAAGACCAAGCCCTGAGAAAGGCAATTTGGACTCCTTATCTTTTGATGGAAAAGAATGTGCTCCCTTAGATTAATGACGTGTTTACCCAAAAGGAAATCACCACCCTTCTGAAGCACTGACTGTTTGTTCCTTCCAAGTCACTGTTTTCTGATCCCAAACTGATCTCCCAAACCTCCTGTTTAAAGTCAATGCACAATACAACTTCCTGCCAGTGACGAGCTGCGAGGGATCCCAGAATTAACCCTCTCGCAAAAGCCTGAAGGGAAAGCCTGAAGGGAAAGCTAAAAAAGATTATTGCACCTGTCACATCTGGCCACTGCCAAAGTCAATAAAGGAGGAAAGTGTGCTATTTAGGTCACGCTCCAGTTGAGATGCATTAGGGACAAGCAGTGCGATGGGGGTTGCTCTAATTGCAGCCAGTGAAATTTCTCCTGGAGAGGAGATGCCCCCAATACAGAAATATTTTTATGTTCAACAGACAAATTAACCAGCACAGAGACTGGCAATGCTTTCAAGGGGAAACATGCTTTATGTTGCCCAAACAAATGACTCTTTTCCAAATTTAAAACCACCACATGCTGTATCTTTGCAAATAAATACTGATTTCAGGACAGTGCAACACTATGCTTTGCATACATTTCTACAGAACACGTCATCGGAGAATCTCTAAATGCTTCCTAAATATATAAATAAGTCCCACAGCACCCTTCTGAGGTAGGCGATAGCACCGCTCAATAGACTACAAATCAAGGCATTGGACAGATGAAACATTTACACCACCGTAATCAGCTTTATAGCCATGTAAAAATGTAGTCAATGGATAACACAAACCCTTAAGGTGGGGTCACTGTCAAATTCAATAGAGAGTTTGCTCCAAAACAATCAAGGATAACACTTTTTGATGAGAGTTACACTGGCTAAGGTTTCGTCCGTCCGTGCCCATCCCGGAGTAACTAAAGGCAAACAATATACTACCTGCTTCTGTGCTGCCTGCCACAAGGGTGCCATAGGAGCCACCTGCCATAGGATCTACCCCCAAGATAGCTGTGCACATCTGTCTACTCCTGATTCCAGTAACTCACATCTGTATAGAAAACTAGCATAGATTACAGTGGGGTAGTTGACTGCATGTATAGATCAGGGGTGGGCAATTACTTGGGCTGGAGGGCCATTCAAGGAGTTTTGGTGAGCTGTTGAGGACCAGAGGTGTGGGGGTGCTGACCTAGCGCAGCAATGAGGGTGGTGGTGCTGACCCAACTCTGGTGCAGCATTGGGAGGGGAACAGGGCAGTTGATCCTATCCGACCCTGGCCCATCCATCCCCATACCCACCACTGGGGGAATCCAGTGGGTAGGCAGGTGGGCAGGGTCTCCATAGAGACCGGCTGGGACCCCCACAGGCAAAGTGTGCTCGGCTGGGTGGATGGAATGGGGCTATGGGTGGGCAGCTGGTGTCTAGGAGCAGAACAAGCAGGCAGGGACCAGGGTCAATATTGCAGGTATGGGACCAGGGGCAGGAGGCTAGGGGCTGGGGCAAAGCTGTGATCCACTCCCTGCATCATGACCCGGTGCTGTCACAGCCCTGCAATCTCAGCCCTAGCCCCAGACCCCACCCGCCCATAGCCCCATCCGCCCAGTTGAGCATATCCTGCCTGTGGGAATCCTGGCCAGTCTCCATGAAGACCCCACCTACTCACTCTGTCCAGTGCCCCCGGTTGTGGGTGTGCAGCAGATGAGCTGGGGTGCCCAGGCAAGAGGGCCGGGTCCGGCAGTGGCAACCAGAAGGAGCTGCCACCACCAAGGTGCCGGGGAACCGAGTCCAGTCACCACGCTGCCCCAGCCTCAAGGCGGTGGGACTGGCCACATGCACCATGGCTCCTCATGCCTGGGCTGGGCAGGGCCAAGGAACCCATTACGAGCCTAATACAATCCGTTGTTGAGCCAGATGTGGCCCACAAGCCATATTTTACCCATCTCTGGTCTAGAGTTCGAGATGACAAACATTTGAAACACTTGTGAGAGGCAAGGATTGTGATGGGCAATTTCTTGTGTTGGACCAACTGCATAGATAAGAGGGATTTAGACAAGCTTTCGAATGCAATGCATTCTTCTTCAGGACATGTGGATCACTTGCCAGTGATTCTCACAAGATAGGACATTGCCATAGAGAATCCTGAAGGCCTGATTTCCAGCCTCCTTCTGTAACCACAAGAACCCCAACATCTTCAAACTATGTCTACTCAAAAGGCATCTTAACATTTAGTGTATGAAGAATTGTTGATGGGGGAGGGAGGGAAATAATGTTATTTAGTCAAAACAGAAGCAGGTTAAAAGGGATAGAATATTTTAACATTGGATGGTGCCATGGTTCTGATGTATTCCTGAAGCTTGTCTGGGGCTGGCAACTTGTTCGCTAAATACTGAAAATACTGGAGAACATGTAAAAACATATAAGATAGAAATGGCCTGGGAGCTGTCTGTGCGAGCACAAACCCTAGGTAAAACCAGGGACTCTTGAGTATTTGTCCTTTGTACAATGACAAAACCAAGCCTTAGGATTCTCCTAATGTACCAACCACCAGTCAGCCCGTGGGTCTGGCTCATTTGTTTTGGCTGTGAAAGGTGCCCAATGTTTGTTGCACGTGCAAATTGTGATGACTAGAAGAAGGGGGATGCAGACTCTTCAGCCATCAGATTCCAACAGGAAGTAGGCTCAACTCTTTGGAGCTACTTATAGCAGCCATTTATAGTGGACCAGTTCTTCCCTATCAGGCTGATTAATTCTAGGGCTCTACTGGGCATAATTAAATATCAAGTGAGTAGTCTCTTCATTTTAATAAAAGTTATCTGGAGCAAAGTTTCTGATATAAAGGTCCTCTCTCAGAATTTAAAAAAGTCAAAATGTATAGTTAGGAAATTCAATAAGAACTTTAGAACCGAATTAGAAGACATGATTTTCAGAAGTGCTGCACACTTGGCATTTCCCAGTGAACTGCAGAAAGTTAATGGATGGTAATAGATTTTTCAGAAACTTTTGAAAGTCAAGATATTTTCAGTTTAAGGATGTACTAGCTCTGGGGAGACTTGACGAAATGCTGATCTCTATGCGACCCTCTCTAAGGGGATGCTTTCAGAGCAGAAGAAACTTAAAATGAAATTCAAACCATGGCTATTAACACCCTAATGATATCCTGGCTGCGTCTTGGCTTCTTGAACAATACCAGTGCTTCAGACAGAGAAATAAGGTAAGAGGTTAAAAGGTGGGTAGAGAGCAATGTATACCAGGCAGACAGGGCTCGTAGGCATTTCTGTGGCATTCCTCCCAACAATATCGGAGTTCTGCATAGACATTTAATGAAATGGCATTTTCTTAAGTTAAACAACATTCCTGTTGAGGTAGTTACTAGAAATATTTGAGACATGGACTTACTTTCTTGTGAGAAATACTGTGTGTTTCTTCCAAATCACAATAAAAAGCAAAATTTCCTGCAGAATAAAATATTTCATTTTTTTCTAAATGAAATTTCAACATTGGGTTTAGATAATAAGATTGGAATCTTTTGTTTCGACTTTATCAATTCAACTTATGCTTTATATTACATGGGTTGAAATGTTTAGACTGTTATGTCATTTCATGTGATGCCATAATGTACCACTCAACATATTTTGACTAGTATACCACAAACTGTATTACTTGTTATTTTCTTTTATTAATTTGTAACTGGTATTTGAATTGGTTTAGTAATTGTTACTTGGTTTGCTCAACTGAAATTGTAACTGGTCATGTTTAATTGTTACTCCAGTTGGTAACTGGTTATTGGTAGTCATCTACTATAATTACTAAAAAGAAGCCCTCTTGGCTGAAGAGGGGAGTCCAGGAAAGCGTAAGGGCAAAGAAAGAGGTGTACAGGCTGTGGAAACAGGGGGTAGCTACCAAGGAGGAGTATACCTCCCTGGCTCACATTTGCAGGGAATCAGTCAAAAAGGCCAAAGCAGGATTAGAATTTAGGCTGGCAACAAAAATTAAGGACAACAAAGAGTCCTTCTTCAGGTATATAGGGAGCAAAAGGAAGCGCAGGGTAGCATAGGACAAACTACGGGACAAACTAGGGCAATTGGTGACAAAGAGGGGATGCAAAGCTGAGTTCTTTGCATCTGTATTCCTAGACACAGACCAAGACAAATCTCCCAACTGGATCATAGTAGACACAGGAGGGACACCAGCCCACCAACTGTTAGCACAGACTTAGTGAAGGGGCACTTGTTGGGGCTGGATATGTTCAAATCAGCGGGCCCAGATGAATTTCATCCAAGAGTGCTGAAGGAATTGGCCATTGTCATAGCAGAACTGCTGGCATGGCTGTTCGAGCATTCATGTTGCTCCGGTCAGGTCCCAGAGGACTGGAAAAGGGCCAACGTGATCCCAATTTTCAAGAAGGGGAGGAGGGAGGAACCAGGAAACGATAGGCCAGTTAGTCTCACCTCGGTCCTTGGGAAAACTCTGAAAAAATCATTAAGGACCACATTTGTGGGAACCCAGCAGGGAATAATGCTGAAAGGAAATCAGCATGGGTTCACTGCAGGTAGATCCTGCCTGACAAACTTAGTTTCTTTTTATGACCAGGTCACAAAATACTTCGATGCAGGAATCGCAGTAGATGTTGTCTACCTAGACTTTCAAAAGGTCTTTGATATGGCATCGCATGCTTGTAAAAAAAATGACAGGCTGTGATGCAGATGATCACATGGTGCGGTGAGTGGCAAATTGGCTTAGGGTTTGCACCCAGAGAGTGGTGGTGGACGGGCTGGTATCGACCTGGAAAGATGTGGGCAGTGGAGTCCTGCAAGGCTCGGACCTTGGACCAGTGCTATTCAATGTCTTCATCAGTGACCTGGATGAAGGCATGGAGAGCACCCTGTCCAAGTTTGCAGATAATACCAAATTATGGGGCAAAGTGAACACACCAGAGGGTAGGGAATGGATCTAGGCGGATCTGGACAGGTTAGAAAAGTGGGCAGAATGAAATAGGATGCAGTTCAACAAAGACAAGTGCAAAGTGCTGCACCTGGGCAAAAAGAGCCACCAGCACACTTCCAGGCAGGGGGATGACCTTCTCAGCAGCACAGCAGCAGAAAGGGATCTTGGGAGTCATAGCTGACTCCAAGATGAACATGAGCTGTCAACGTGATGAAGCGATCAACAAGGCCAACTGCACTTTATCATGCATTAGCAGGTGCATCACGAACAGGTCCAGGGAGGGGATACTTCCCCTCTATGCAGCATTGGTCAGACCGCAGTTGGAGTACTGTGTCCAGTTTTGGATGCCACACTTCAAGAGGGATGCAGAGAATCGTGAGAGGGTTCGGAGGAGGCCACGTGTAGGGTCAGAGGACTGCAGGCAAGGCCCTACGAGGAGAGACTGAGGGACCTGGATCTCTTCAGCCTTTTCAAGAGAAGGCTGAGAGGGGATCTTGTGGTGGCCTATAAATACATAAGGGGAGGGCAGCAGGGAATAGGAGATGCTCTATTTACTAGGGCACCCCCTGGAGTAACCCAGAACAATGGCCACACATTGACAGAGAGCAGATTTAGGCTGGCCATCAGAAAGAACTTCTTCACGGTGAGGGTTGCCAGAATCTGGAACGGGCTTCCAAGGGAGGGGGTGCTCTGCTCTCCCCTACCCTGGGGGTCTTCAAGAGGAGACTGAACAAGCACCTGGCTGGGGTCAGGCTGGATGATCTACTGAGGTCCCTTCCAACCCTAACTTCTATGAATTAGTATAACATACAAATATAATAAAAATGAGATATATAATTTCCTTATTTTTATGGAGGAATTTCTGCAGGAAACATATTGCATTTATAAGGCTATTTTTATTAACTAGACATGAGTGGTACAGAGAAGTCCGCTCCCTCATTGTGCTAGAAGCCAAAAAACACTTCATGAAAACAGTGCTTTTCAGTGAATAAACTATTTACAAATACACATCCAGTTGTAGTGAAAGTATTGTAAGACAGATCCTTTGACTTCTGGATACGAGCTGTAAAGACAAGTCAAAAACAATAAGAGCATATTGATTTACCAGATTTTCCAAATTGCAGATAAAAACCAATGTCCCAGGCACTGTTTTCTCTCTATCATAGATGGTATATAATAATATAAATCTAAGGAGAATATAAATCTGAGTAGTAGTCATATAAAACAAATCCAATATACAGAATTTATTTTCAGAAAGGAAATTGGCTACATGACTTAGTAGGCAATATAAATATAAATCTGAACTATAATCTGGAATAAATCTGAGGAAAAGTAGTTATAGGAAATAAATCCAATATTCAGAATTTATTTTCAGAAAGGAAATTAGTTATATGACAGTAGGCAAGCAAGACCGAGCCAAAAAAATGGAAGTCATTAGGATGAAGCACTGAAGAAATGCATAATGTGAGATAAAAGAGTTCATTTATTTTAAAACAAGTCAAGCAGTCATGTACAAAAACCCCACAACTTTAAAATAATGCCCCATTTCAACATAGCAAAGCAGAGATCACAGGATAATACCTGTATTTCTTTAACTAGTTAACCCTGTTTGGCTTCTTGTACTATATATGCTGCTGCTAAAAAGGGGGGGTTTAAACTGGTTTTAATCCAAAAGCGGGGGGAAAAAAAAGAAAATGATACTCAAGATAACAGCAGAAGTAGCAGGACCTATTTTAGTCAATGGATATAAAATCAGGACCTATTTTGTAAATATTTTGGTCACTGTTACTCCAAGTTTGGGTGGGATCCAGCAGAAAGTAAAGAAACTGAAAAAATGGTGCGCACATAGAGGGCAAATAGGAAACGGGGAGACTTGAAAAACCTGAGAGGAGAGAAAAAACTATGGACAGGCCAATTTATTTATTTATTTTGCAAAGTTAATGCTTGGACTCTCCAGATGGGAAAACAACTAAATGAGTAAAGAGGGTGAAGACTAATTAAGAGGAGAAAATGGACATAAGGGAAAAAAGTAGTGCAACATAGAAACTGGAATGATAAAGGCCAGGAGCAGAGAAGGATGGGTGGACCCTAGAGACATTTGGTCCAGTTTTCTTTATCCAAAACTCCAGTGCCACAAGGAAAGGAGAGGAAAGAGAATACAAAAAACAGAGCAGTCAAAGGAGAGTCCTGTTTTTCTAATTTTAAACATCCTCTTTGCACCACAGCCATTCTTAGCTGATTCCACATTCTTGGCGCCTCCTAAGGCCCTGGCTGAGGTGTCTGAGTGGAAGTACAATCTCACCCCGGTATGTGATAGGAAGGTGACAGAAGTTTGTCTCAAAGCGAGCTCAGCAGTAGGACAAGAGAACGCCAGGAAGAAACAAGGCTCCATAATAAGTGATGATTCTGGTGCTTTGGCTCTAAACTCACCTCCATTAGTGCAGCTCCTACTACAACTGGTGTCACGGGAGCTTGTTGACAACCAGACCAGGATCAGGGCTGCCACGAGTTGGGCACTAGGCCTGTGTGAAGCAGCAGGTATTCGCTTCAGATTTGGATTCAGCCTATTTGGAGGGACAGTGATTTGCTTCGGTGATTCGAATCAGCTAATTCGGATCCGAAGATTCGGCCAAAATTCAGAGATTCGGCCAGACTAAATAGGCAGCAGTCCTTGATGCTGGACACAGCTGCCTCCAGCTGGTAAGTCTGCTGCAGTGGATGGAGGGGGGAGGGAAAGGACACTGGGGGGGCAGGGGCTGGGACAAGCTGCCCAGCCAGGGCGGGGAAAGCACAGGACTCAGGGAGGGGGGCTCCCGTCACTGGGCGCCGCTGTGTGCTGCCAGTCCAAAAGGGCATGGGAGTGAGCATGTGCCCCTGGATCTGCATAGGGTGGGCTGGAACAGGCTGCACTCCGGATGGGCAGCAGAAGGTGCTGGGAGCAGGGGCTATGCCCTCCCGCCGCTCGCCTAGCCTCCCCACGCCTCCTGGACAAACCGCGGTTTTGCTCCAGCTGGGTGAGCAGCAACAGGCCATGGGGGCAGGGGTGGGCGCATGCACCCAGATCAGAGCAGGGCCAGCAGCAGGGGCTATGGGGACTTTTAGGTTAGCTGCAGCCCCCCCCCAAAGCCCCCGCTCCACTGCGCTCTGTAGGGTGGGCAGAGCCAGGGTTGTGCTCCGGGCGGCGGCGGCTGGGGCTAGCCGCCCGGAGTGCAGCCCTGGTCCCACCCACCCCATGGAGTGCAGCCCGGTGGTGGGCTCTCCTCAAGTGCAGCCCCGGCTCCACCTGCCCCACAGAGCACAGCCTGGCAGCAGGGGCTTGCCACCCGGAGCGCAGCCCCAGCTCCACCCGCCCTGTGGAGCACAGCTCAGTGGTGGGCAGCTGGGCTAGCCTCCCAGAGCTCAGCCCCAGCTCCACCCGCCCCGTGGAGCGCAGCCCAGCAGCAGTGGCTTGTCACTCGGAGTGCAGCCCTGGCTCTGCCTGTGCCACAGAGTGCAGCCTGGTGGTAGGCACCAAGGGGTAGCCTCCCCGAGTGCAGCCCTGGCTTTTCCTGCCACACGGAGCGGAGCCCAGTGGTAGGCAGCTGGGGCTAGACTCCCAGAGCGCAGTCCTAGCTCTGCCCACCCCGTAGAGCACAGCCTGATTCAATTCAAAGCTTTTAATTGGTCTCCTGATTCGATTCAGATGTGGAGTTTCAGCCGCCGAATCAAGCCGAATCTCCTCCGAATCGAATCGGCTACCGAAGCTTTGCACAACCCTGATACATACACACAGTAAGAGTCCCTACCCCAAAGGGTCGGCAGTCGAGACAGATCAGGCAGATGAAGAGTGAATAGGGAAAGCAAGTCACGGTGGGGAGAGAAACAATTTGTATCACATAATGAGCCTCTGGCAGAACCCGGAGCCGGGCCCAGGCCTCCCAAGTCCTAGCCTGGGACTTGTGATCTTTAGACCATACTGCCTCTATGCAGATCTATCTGAAGTCAGCCCTAGATCCTTCTTGAATTCAGGTGGGTCACATGAATATCACACACTGTCCTGCAGCCTTGGATCCATGCTTTACAACTACTGTATCCAAGCCATGCAGGTATTTTGGGATCTGTTTACAAGTTATGGGAGGCAGACGAGGCTAGAATCAGACATCAGAGAAACAGTAAAAAAATAAGAGGTCAACCCAATAAACAGAGCTATTTCCCTTATAAATATAAAAGCATTACTATATACTGCAATCAAGAGCCAAAATGCTGCATCGTGCAATAGTGTTGCTAGAGAGTTTTGTGCCAATAGTGTAAAATAATGTAGTCTATTTTTAATAAGGGTTAGGTTTGTATCATCAGGCATCGATGCTTGCTGGAATGTGCTTGTAAGAGTGGATTTGCTGGGGTGTGGAGCAGTGCTGACACCCTCTGGGCGCAAGGTGGGGAGTCACCTCCAGGGGAGTTGCACATGGCCCCTCTCTCCTTTCTCTCTCTGCCCCCAGTCCCCATCCCAGCTCAGCAGCCTCTGTTAACAGGCAAATGTAGGGAATATAATCAGGACTCGATCCCTCCCTTCCTGTCCACCCACACCTTCCTGTGGAGAAAGCACCTGGGTCCTCTGTGCTTTGATCTGAACACAGGCAGCCCCAGCTGAGATGGAAAAGGATGCCTAATATCTTCTGAACTCCTCAGGCAGATATACCAACTGACTCATGACTAAGCAGGTAGTGATCAAACCCCTCATTAGGTACTGTCCCATTCACAAAATCTTTTGCATGAGACTTCAAACACAAGAGGTTGCATAGAAAGATAAAAATCAGATGAATCCAACCACTGCACTTACATAATTTCAAGGTGTCTCCCGTGAGGGCAGCCATGCTGGCATCTTCCCTGCTTAATGTAGGTTTGCCAGGAGTCATGGGCTCTGCTCTCTTCCATGCTGCCCCTAAACATGGGACTTCATCTCTGAACTAATCCACAGAACATTACACTCTTCTTCCTCGCTATGCTTCATGAGACGCAAAAGGCATACCACAGTACCCCCTGAGCCAGCCCATTAGAGCCCACCAGGAAAAGGGGGAGATTTGTAAGTTACTGAATAAACTTGCTTGTGTCCATCTCTCATTGTTATCACCAGCTTTCATAGATGTTAGGGTCGGAAGGGACCTCAATAGATCATCGAGTCCAACCCCCTGCATAGGCAGGAGCTATTGAGTTATGGAATAGCCAAGGATCAGGCCACCATGCAGGCAAACTACAAAGCAGTCTCTGTCTCAGACAACTCACAACATATGTGAAAGGCGGGACAAAACAGACTAGCAGGGTGGCTGGACGCCGTAACCACAAAGTGGCCGAACAGAAAGGCAGAAGTCTGATGACCTAACTAACCGAAGTGAGATGGAGTGATGCACAGGCATTTTTAAACAGTGAGGACCATCATTCCACCAATTATGAGAAGTGGTGGTCTTTCCCTCTCTCTGCCTTCAGATCAAAGCTGGATGCCTTTATTGAGGTGCTGCTTTAATTTAGCAGAAGTTACTGGGTTGAGTGCAGAGGTGAAGGATGAAGTTCTGTGGGCTGTGTCAATCTTGCTTGAGGTGTGCCAGAAAAGAGAGCGCAGTATTTGGGAAGAAGCAGATAGCGGGAGCATCCAGGCCGGCACTGCTGGCAGAGAGTGGGCAGGACTGATAACTCAGTTGGAAAGTGTGGGGCTTACCTGTCCTCTTTGCCCCTGCATGTTATTGCTAACATTGATGTTTAATCCCCATAATCTTTCTGCACAAATGCTTGCCATCCAAGTTTCTCTCACCTTATTTTACTTTAGAGAGACTTGCAAATGAAATCCTGGCCCGGTGAAGCCAGTGGTGATACCCCCCCCCCACAACCTACCCAGTGACTGCAATGGGGCCAGGATTCCAGTCTGTCCGCACGTAGTGGTTTCTAACCATGATTTCATGGCGGTTATTCTTAAAAGCAATCCAAGCCAAATGAGAGATTGCCACCAAAACCATTATGAAATTAATTCTTGAAGCTGCTGAGCATCCTCGGAAGCAGAATGGTCCAGCGGTTAGGCAGTGGACTGAGAATCAGGAGGCCTGAGGTCTCTCCCCAGCCTTGCTATTGACCTTCTTGATGTCCTTGGGTGAGAAGATACCTCCGCTATCCCCACCACATGTCAGTTTGCAGAAGGCCTGACTAAGTGATCACAGAGGTTCTTCTGGCCTCAGAAAATCCAAAATGTACTATACTGATGGGAGAAAAAGACAAACAGCACCGTGCTAGAAGCACTTCCACACACACAGGCTTGGGCCCAGTAATCAGCCTATTGTAATAATAAATCATGCCCTTGCACGTCATCTGACAGACATCACAGCAAAGCACTAAGGTGGGGCGTAATGCAGTCAGAGCAGTGGGGACACAACAGGGGCCCCAGGAATGCAGAGAGAGATGCACACTCCAAAAATTACCTCCGAGTAGCAGAGAAAAGTAATGTCTTTAAATCCCTACTTCAGAGACTGTAGAGACCCGTGTAGCTTTCCTGTCGGTATCTAAACAAGGCCCCTAACAATGTTATCACTTTTTAAAAACACATCTGTACCACAGTTCCTAACCCAGACAATTGGCAGGTAACCAATTAATAAATTTCTTCACCAGACTGTTGAATAGACTGGCTGATGGTCAAGGGTGATGTCATGTCAATTCAATGTGCTATAATTGGAAAAACCTGGGGAAAGCAATCCTGAGGTTTTTTTAATAAATAAAAAAACCCATTAGCAATCCCTCCTGCTTTATTCACCACGGCATCTACCTTGCTCAGTAGCAAAGTCGAAATTTTTCTTCGACTGCTGTTTATTCAGTGACTTCTACGTGGAATCTGATGCCAATTTCCAGATGCATTTCAAGCCAGGAAGTCAGCAATCAGGCTGGAGAAAGCCCATGGGATTAGCAGCACATCATCCTCTGACACATACATCCTTCCTTTACCCTCTCTTTCAAAAATGGGGCACACCCGTGACACCCAAAATATCTCTCTCCATGCAAAGCAGAAGTCTTTTGTTAAGCTTCGATTTTTCACTAAAAATATATAGGGGGTTTTTTTGGCATTTTTTTTTTTTAAACAAAAACAAGAAGTTCGGCCCATCAGAGCCCCCGAGACACCATTTTAATGATCTTCACAATGATGGGATGTTTGTATAGAGAGCTCTTTTGAAAGGCTATAAACTCACTCCCTACTATAAGGCTCACCATTTGAAGCTCATCCTCCCTCCCCTTACCGTCATCCTCCCAGCCCCTTACCGTGCACTAAGGAGCACCCGCTATCCCAACCCTGTTATAGGAAGCACCGGGGACCCAAAAAAAGGCTTCAAAGAATTCACCCCCAGAAGAAAAGGGAGGACAAATCATTTTTTTTGCGGAATCAGTTTCAAAATGCTAAAAGCAGTGATGTGGTTTATCTGAAGGATCATTCCAAAGAGAAGCAAAGTGACGTATTTAAAAAATAAAAATGATGCATCATGCATATATAGTGCCTCTGCTGAGGACCTCAAAGCAGTGATGGGAGAAAAGGCCCAGGCCTTGATCCACACTAGCATTGTGGGATCAGGGCCCAGAGAGGTTAAGTAATTTGCCCAAGGTCACACTGGAAAATTGGTAGCAGAAACAACTAGGATTCAGGCACTCATGAATGCACACTGAGATCCTACTGCATCTAACTAACTTGCAGTCTCAGCCAAAGAGAATACTGTGGAGTATTTCTTTTTTTAAATTAACACTATAGACATTTTAAAATAGCCCAGCAATGGCCACTTCTACTCAAATTGTGATTCCTTTCATCTCAAAAACAAAACAAAGCATGACATAATTCACATTAATACCAAATCTCTCAAACAAACCAATATCATCCTTTCGTTTGCTTGTTCAATAGTTTTGTTTTAACAGAATACCTGAAAGCAATTGCCCAAACAGGAAGGCAGGCGCCTATTTGAAAGGAGTATTTGGGAGTAACCCTCCACAAAAATTACTGGAGATATGCTAGGAAAATAAAAGTAGGGCATTAACAGCGGTCTTATCTTCTTTTTCCATGACTCTAATGTTCTATGCGTAAATGCGCCAAAAGGCTTTGCATATTGTTCTAAAGAACCAAATCACGTATACTGTAGCTGCTTTCTTTCTTTCATTTTTGTTTTAATTGCTACTCCCCGAAAATAAATTGAGGCATGTATTAAACTACGGTTCCTAGAAATTAAATATGAAGTTAACATCCAGAGCACAAGTGCAAAGGGAAAATACTGCAATATAACTCTTTGCGTATAAGCAAAACCAACACTATTCTAAAAGCACGCCACAAGGCTTCCAGAATTTAAAGGCACGAGCATTTTCCAGTTTTATGGCATGTATATTGGACACAGAATCAACAACAAACAGCGCCTGGTTGCAAACTATTATGGAAATTTTTCATTATCTAGCAAGCCTCTCCATTTTAAAAACGCCCCATGCTTTATTGCAGTAGATGCACCTACAAAGAACAAGGGTTTCCGTCTGTAGAAATAGCTAGTGATTTGGGGAACTAACTTTAGCGTGTCCAAAGTGCAACATCTCAAGAAGGCAAAGTTCTGAGCGCCCACGCTCTAGCCGTCAAACTTAAGGCAACTTAAGCTGGGTATCCAAAATCACCACTCACTTCTGGAAATGTAGACCCTGGGGACTGTGTAGTTGAATGGCCCTAGAAACCCCTGCGGATATCCAAAGAAAACAAAGGAACAAATCAGTTTTTCCAGTGGGAACATCACTAGCAACACCCAGAAGCTTCCCCAGTAACACCCAGAAGGGTAACAAAGTGAAAACCCACATTTCCAACCAGGATGCTCCCTGCCATTTACTTCCCCTAAGGGCATGATGATCAACTGATTTTGTACAGGGTTTGATAAGCTGCATGATTTCTCTTAGTACAGGTTGCTAGTGGCTTTTTACTAACGTATCTCAAATATTCCAGGAGACCATTACATGTTTTCTGGCATCAACTCATCTTTAATTTGTTGCCCATAGTCGGCTGGGATCATTTAGCTGTAATAATTTCCTAATTACTCTCCCGCACCAACATCATTATCCTCAGTGGGGTTGGCAACATCTCCCTGTAAAGTAACTTTGAGCTAAACAACAACACTAACCACGAAAATCATCAGCCTACAAACATGGCTTTCCTCCATGGGTAATGAATGTTCATGCTTGGGCCACGGCCCATAAAAGTGGC
The DNA here is from genome assembly GCF_000455745.1 of Alligator sinensis. Classification (NCBI taxonomy): domain Eukaryota; kingdom Metazoa; phylum Chordata; order Crocodylia; family Alligatoridae; genus Alligator; species Alligator sinensis. The sequence continues at coordinate 3,880,078 of NW_005841887.1, read as the reverse complement.
CAGATGTCTGACTTTGGGGCTGTTGGGATGGGCCAAACTATTTTGCTGACTCACGCTGACAACCAGACCAGGTGAGGTTCCTGCAAGTCCGGCTCTGGATTATAAGAGCCTTTCTGAGGAAGAGTGGGCCAGAGAGAAAGACAGGAAAAGCCGCAGAGAAACCCCACTTGTGTAAACACAGTCCTGCCTCAAAACTAAAAATAAAGGCAAACCACAGGAAGGGAGCGAGTGCTTGGACAATATCCTATTCTGTGCTTGTCCAGAGGTGTGTTTAAGGAATGAGGTGAGGCAAGAGCAAGAGGACCCCACCCAGTTACAACCATGTCAAGATGCTTGTTTAAGACCTCCGAGATTCTTTGTTAAAGATTACTTGGGTTGTACACCTATTTTTCCTTAACAAAATAAAGATGTAAAAACGTGCCCAGCAAGATCGTGTGGAATAGGGATGATGGAGATGATAATAACTTTCCAGCAAAGTTGAAAAAGAACATCAAGGTCACTTTACCATGGCACAGACACTTCTGCAAGCTATTAAAGGTCAAACAGATCATACTTGGCATATTGTACTATATTTATAAATAAATAAATAAATATAATTTTTGAGCCTACCTCACTTTGGGAATATATATATATATATATTGGGAAGATACTTGGCATATTGCACTATATGTGTGTGTGTATATATATGTATACGTGTGTGTGTAAACACACACACGAATATAGTACAATATGCCAAGTATATTCCCAATATATATATTCCCAAAGTGCGGTAGGCTCAAAAATTAGTTAGGGCTATAATGACGGAAATGTCCCTAAAAGCTAAATAAATAGTGCTCTCCTCCCTTTTAAGATGAAGAAACTGAGGACAAATGAGGGTAAGTAATATGCCCAGTGTCACAAAGCAAAGAATCAGTCGGGATCAGAACCCAGCACTTTCCGAATCCCAATCCATGCTCGTCCCCGATGCCTGGGGTGAACAACAGCAGCATGAGTGCCACAATTGGCACAGGCAGCTTGTGTGTGTGGCATGTGGCAAATCATGGAGGAGACAGGGAGCACAGCTGCGGATAGCACAGGGAACACAAGGCAGAGGAGCACAGGGCAGAAAGCAGCACAGAGCAGGGAACAGAAAGCAGAACAGGGCTAATCTATGGCATGCCTTCCAAAAAAGTTGGCCCCCGTTGCCCTAGACCACTGCGTCTGTCTGTACCTATTGCCCTCACACACACACACACACACACGTTTCAGCCACAAAACCACACTCGAAGGCAGTGGCTCTCACCTGGAGTGCCAAGATACAGGTACTGCTGCAACCAAGATGAAATACTCTACAAGCCTCCTACAGAGCTGGACCTAAATCACACTCTTGCCACAGCCCTTCCTGACCTGACCCCACGTGCTCCTCCCAAAACAGAGGTGCAATGGGCTGCTGGGACCATCTGTACCCCTCTGTTTCTGGGAACAGCGAGCAGGATCAGACTGGGAAAGGCTTTGGCAAGAGCACGTGCTCCAGCTGCAACCCTTTGCACTGCCTACCTGGAGGGGTCAGGCTGGGCTACGAGGCAGCCTTCTTTTACTCTGCTCGGCTGGAAGGGTCCGGCTGGGCTGGTGGAGCCCTCCACAATGCTCATTTGAAGGGGTCCAGCTGGGCAGGTGCAGGGCTTTGCACTGCTCAGCCAGAAAAGTCATGCTGTGCTAGAGCAGGCGTCTGTAGCGACTGGCCTGAGGAGCTGGGTGGGGGGACACGCAAGGCAGGCAAAACCACCCTCCTTTTTCCTCCCAATCACATACCCCAGGGGCACAGGAGAGTTTTACCCAAGGCAAGAAATGTATTAGTTGTGCCTTTGCTCCTGCATGCTTCAGGTTTATCAGGATTATCTGCAGGACCCTGGCAGAGCACCACCGGAGGGACGTGGAAGCAGGACACCGGTGGGTCCCCACCCAGGGTGCCACTGCATTCAAAAAGGTGTGGAGGGCTGCCCTGACTACCCAGGTTGAGAACCACTCTTCTAAGCAGCAGCAAAAGCTCAAACCTTCTCCCCATGAGAGGCTGATGATTACATACAAACGCTGGCAGGCTTCTGAGGAGGCCAACAGCTGTAAAGCCTTTGTCAAAGGGCAAAATAGTTCTCAGGACCATGATATTGCACCCAAAGGCAAAGACCATTTATTTTCCTTTCACCCACCACTTGCCCTTAAAGCCAGGCAGCCCTCATTTGATTTCTCGCTCTGGCTATTGCCTGGTTGCACCCGGTTCTGCTATTTTCAGCTACACAATCATTTATCAACCCATTGAACGTGTGGCTGGGTTTATCAGCGTCGGTATTTGTCATCTGTAACTCATTAGGTATCACCTTGTAGAAAAGGCTTCTAAAAACGGATACAATCAAGGCTAATTTATCTATGCCAATTTAAAGTAAGTGCTTGAAATCCAGGCAGAGAGGCTAGTCCTGCCAGGCTCCTGTGCTTACAACCAGGCCTGAGACACCACTCAGAGGCCTTCTGGGGTAATGCACAGCTTCACCGTTATTCCAGCTCTCGATTTGAACAAACCCCGCCCCAAATGCATAATTCTAAGCAAATCAAAGAAATAGAGACCTTTCATAATAGGTGTTATGCCAAAAAATAAGTTGTAAGGGCGTCATCGCACCCAAGGATGGCATTGGACTGAAGTGCGGGGACCTTTTTTCCAGCCCTTAACAACCATCATCCTCAAGTCTTTCCTTCCCCCGAACATTTTCCCCTCCTTAACCAAGCTACTATAAAGCCCAGGCTGCTAAACCAGGCTCCCTCCATCCTCCCCAGTCCTTGTTCTACCAAATAAGACCACGCTGAGAAAACCGAGAGGGGAATACAACATTCAAACCTGCGCATGTTTCTTGTTCTCTCTCCTCTCCCCACTAATTTTTATGTGCCTCTCTTCTTCTCTCTTCCAGGTTTCACATTCATCTGCCTACCAGAGTCTGTCTGTCTTCCTCTGTGTCTATTGTCTCCCTTTTATTTCAACTGACCTCCAGTTTTATACCCAGGTCCGCTCTGCTGAAGGCATGCTAACCAACCTGTAAACAAATCTAAAATCCCCCTACATTTTCTTTAGTTATACAATACATCCATCTCCTCTAGCAATCTGTCTGCTTATTCTTTGAAAAGCTCATTAATTGAATTTTCTCTAGTTAACACAACAGCCCTCCATTTAACATACCAGCTCTCCATTTACTTTTGCTCACAAGTGCCTGTTGAGAAGTTTCAAGTCGGTTGAACCCGGGGATATTTATTACAAATGATACACACGGCTTTTTCCTAGCACATCCTTCCTATGGAGAATCACAACATGCTCTCCGAGACATAAGGTGCCAGGGAGCCTTGTGCCGGTGACATCATCCCAAAAGTTTGCTCTCAACTCTGCAAGCACCAGAGACACCAGCATGAAAACAGACCCGCACCAGCTGCGTTATGAATATTTACAAGGTGACTCATCTTCCTTTCCCTTTTCCAGCAGTCACCTTTTCTTTTTTTTATTGTTAAGGCTGAAAGCAAAACTAAAGACAAATGAAGAAAAGTTGCTTGGTCGGTTATAAAAGCCTACTGCAAAGTATTTGGGTATGGGGGCAATTAAGATGAAGTGACACCTTCTGTCTGGATAATTACACTCCCCCTCCCCCTGGCATTACAGGATCATGGCCTAAATCTATTAGGGCTTGGAAGAATCTCTTGGGGGAAGCAGTAGAAGAACTGGAAGATTTAAAACCAGATTGAACAAGATACAGTCAAGACCCATCCTTTCACTGCAATGCACTTCAAACACCAATCCCTCCTGATCCCACCCAATTTTTACTTCTCTATCCACCTCTCCCATCAAAAGTGATTCTTTTCAGGGCAGAAGTTCACCCCAAAGAAGCCTATATTGATCACAACAACATTTCAAAGTGTTCAACTTCTGAACATTTTGCATTTTCTTGATGATATTTTATCCTGCTCCAACAGTACCAAATGTATTGGTAAGTAGCTGATCTAACAGACTCAAAAAAACAACTTAAGAAGCATTCTCTAAATATTTATAGGATTTTTGCATGGTAAATGGTATATTTTCCTTGTGATAATTACGATTATCCAGGCATCGACCAAGCCCATACCGTACAAACAAAAACTAAAATAAAAGACAAGCTCTGAAACAAATGTACAACCAAAGTATAAGACAAGAGACAATGGGTGGCTAGAGAAAGACAAATGGGGGAACGCAAGGAAACAATTAAACAACATGGTTGGTATTGTCCAAACTGTTTGGTACTTGGTAATGCAACTCATGATCCGCTTAGGCTTTTACTGTTTAAGTGATGTCACAGGTATCGCATCGGGAAGAAAATCTTTTAAAATAAGTCTTTAATCCTCAGTTTTCTTGGAGAAAACCTTTATAAATAAGAGAACACTAGAAATAGCAACTGTGTTAATAGAGGTAGCTTTCTATTGTCAGCCTTTGGAAACTAAGCACCCGTAAGAGATTAGTGATAACACTTTTAAACATTGATGCATACAATTAAGAACCAAAACTAATTAGGCATTAAAAATCCCAATCCATGGCATCACTTAGGTGTTTCTAAACCTTCATCTGGAAATCAGACAATATTTTTATCCAAATTTTAAATTCATACACGTAAGTGATGAAGAAGAAACATTTAAACACATGCTACAATACAGCCATCATAAATATGAACCTTCTGAAAAGCGTTACCTGGATCCAGGTGTGTGAATGATCCGATGACAAAGTCCAGCGTGGAAACAGCAAGCAGAAAGAGCAGCAACAGCTGTAGTCGGATTATCCATTTAACACCAGCCAGGTTAATACCAAGTAGGCCAAGGAGGACTGCCAGAGAAATGCCTCGAACTGCCCAAATGTTACTGAGATTCAGTAAGTCAGAGATGGACTCCGCAAAGCCGGTCACATACATTGCACCTGCAACACACTAAAGGACACTGAATCATAAATCTGCCCTTAAGTGGACAGCTAAGGATTAAAGAAGGAAGATGATGGATGGCTCAGAGGACTGGTGAGAAAGTAGAGACATCTCACTTGCTAGGATGAATCCAGTCCAAGTTGGTATCCACTGAAGGTTGTTAGATCTGACAATGTAAGAGAGGCCTGGCAAGATCAGGCAACTTCCTAGTGGACAGGATCAAGCTGATGAAGTAGGTTATCATCTATGAAAGCTTAGGCCTCCCTGAACCAGTTAGTTTCTAAGGTGCCACCTTGCCCCCCTCGACCTGTATCCTTATTCACGTAACCCACACTGCTCTCTCCCGGGGGACCAGACAGGATGGGAGAACCCAACCCTCCACCCATTACCACTGCTGCTGTCCCAGGTGAACCCAGCCTCTGTGCAGCCCAGCTGGCGTGGGCAGGAGCAGCTCTGAAGCTTCCCCAGCCCCTGGGACAGCAAAGAAAGCAACAGAGGCAGGTGGAGGAATGAGGGGAAGGGGAGAGGAAGGAGATGTGCCTCACAGCAAGGAGGAGATCTTCACTTGCTTTGAGGACTTGAAAAGGTCCCCAGAGGCTCCGCCTGGACCAGTGTGTGGGGGAGAGGGGAGGAAGCTGGGAGCAGGGGATGCAGGCGCCCCTACAGCACAGATGGCTGTTCCTGCACCTCACTTTGCAAAATCCTGGATCTGTCCCTGGATCACCCCAGGCCTTTTAGTTCTGGCAGCAGAGGCACACACTTTGGGATCCAGAGGCCTTAGCTTGAGCCCCACTGCTGACAAATAGCTTGAAAGTTGATGCAACACCCACTGTTTCTTTAAAAAAGGAAAGGAATCCCTACAACAAGGAGACTGAGCACGAGACAAAGTTTCGTGCTGAGCACGAGCAAAGTTTCTTGTGCTATTCATGGCAGAATAGCACAAGAAACTTGTACCTGTTCTTGGGAGTAAGGAACTTTGGGCTCTCAAGCTGCCAATACAGCCCCTATAACCAGCTCTAATTCATCCTGGATGAATCCACAAGCACAGAGAAGGACATGGTGACATAAAAGAGACTGTGTGCACATCCTGAACGACACTCGGAAAGAAAGCACGCGGGCCACAACTACAGCATAAAATAAGAGCATGCCTCTCAACTTCCTTGGTTTCTTTTCTTTCGCTGACATGCAGAGTCCTGCTTAAACCACCTCCTAAAACAATAACCAAGTGCATCTCCCTTTATTTTCTCAAGGTGTTTAGTTCGTATTTAGTTTGGATGTAAAAGTTGATGTTTCACCGGTCTTATTGCTGAGAGGCAGCCTGTACTGAGCAGTGCGTGTTCCCCAAACTCTAGGGAGACCTGTTTATTTTTCTTGATGAGGGAAAGGATGCCTATTCTTCTCTGGCGGGCTGTGTGCTCACAGGAATGGATATCCGAACCTTAAGGAGTCCCAGGCAGGTTAAGGCCTCAAATGATATTTGAGAGATGATACAGGCCCAACCAATCTTCTCTCCTTCCTTCCTTCTTTTCTATTCTCCAGCCCCCATTCCCTAGTCTGCCCCATTTCCCACCAAACGTGGGAACGTTGCTGGATTAGGAGGGGGAAAAGGACTTTTAGTCACGGTGCACCTCTCTGAAACGTCCCACTGTCTCATTACGCCTGACTTTTTGATGGTACTTTTCAATATGTGGCTCACACCAACCATCTGATCTGAAGTCAGGCATGTGCAGTTACTTGTATGCACTGGCGTGTATCAAACTGAAAGGCGTGAAACCTCAACATGCATACACATGTAGGCATCAGTGGTGGCCCATGTGCTGATTTGAACTACCAGGGGTTTTTCAAGCTTGGGATGAGCTTCTGCAGTAGCTAACAAAGTACGGCTTTTTATCCTGTCTCATGGCTACAGCATGAATAGAGGTTTGAATCTGCTACTTCTCCAAGCTTATGGACTTGGTCCTTTCACCCAAGTGACGGAGGTTCAGGCTTTTATAGTGATCCCCAAGACCCAACAAGGGGTGCCATTAGAACTGCACAAGCACACAGGCCAATTAGTGACAAGCACCGCACCCCAACTTCCAGAGAGGTCGAAGAAAAACTTCCACTGGCTTCAGCAAGAGTTGGGTCAGGGATTAACAGGCCAGAGGCCTGCTGTAAATCAATCCAGATGCACTGACTTCAGAGGGGATACAATGCTTCACACCAGCTGAAGAGCAGCGCAGTTCAGAATACGTGGAAATTGCACATGCTTAATTTTGGCCTTCAATGTGCACAGTTAACAGCACTGAAGATGTAATGCATTTAGGACCTGAAGTGGAACCAAACCCCAAACAGAATCCATTGACATCTGAAACCTCTAACACAAGAGAGACAGCCAGGAAGGCATGAAAAAGTGCCATGCAATTGATTGGAGAGACCATCAAAGTAGGAGATGCACACATTTAAAAGAATGCTTTGGTGGGACCAGAGAAAAAGAAGTAGCCTCTAATAGTCTCAACATTGTACGAGTCCTTGTAGCAATAGTCCGCCTTTCCTTTGTAAAGAAGCGCACTCATCAGAAGAATGAAACATTTCTATGGCCATGAAGGACTTGCTACCTATTATAAAGTGGAGACAATTATCTCATGAAGGCACAATGGAAAGGGTTCATTTTTTAAATGCTTTGAACTAAACCACCTTGAAAATCAGAAACAAATTTCTAGGCCAAATATTTCAGTAGAAAACAAGTCTCTCGAGATGGTTTTTTTGTGAGCCATAATAAACTCAGCTTCTCAAACAGCATAACTGATTTTAAGCATCTACTGCTCCTGACACAAGTGCTATCTATATTTTTGCTTTTAAAACAGAGCTGTTTTAGAGCTGGGGCCTGAAACGCCTTGCTTGCACAAGTAGCTCTTACTCGAAGGACTGGTCGGGACACCAGACCTCTAGCCCTTATCTTTTCAACTGAGCTTTGCAGCCTATCCAGAGCTGGCACCACCAGTTTCAACGTGCCTGCTCATGGCGATTTAACTGCAAAATCAGGATTTTCCTTCATACCCCCAAATGGCACAAAGTATTCTCTAATCTAGCAGCTCCCAGGCTGCTTGGGGCCAACAGGCTGCTGTCAACCCTCAAAATATCCCCCTGACGCCTTCCATTGTGCTGTAAATTGAAAATGCTGTATAGGCAAACGGGGCTCAGCATGAGCTACAGATTTCCCCTGGACCATCAATGCTCTGCAGACCACAGTTCAGGAACGACTGCCCTAACCAGTTAGAGAAAGGACTACCCTAACTGATGGAGAAGTGAAACGCATCCTCTTCGGGACATAGCATTGCACTGCTAATGGACTGCCGGCCCCCTTCCACAAACCTTCAAATTGATTTTCTATGAATTGCTCTCTCAGGCAGGGGTTGACTGGTGAGCTGAAAGGGAAAATGTTACAGGAACTCATTTCACTATATGTGCAGGACTTTTAGGTGGCTGCATTTACAGTTGACTCTATTTAATATGGACTTTTTCCCCCCCCATTTGCCAAAATTTGAGAGAGAGCTGCAAGCTAGTGCATTCAAATAAGTAAAATACAGAATTCTTCTCTGGGTGTTATATTTGCTGATGCTTCTAACACCTTTACTGGTTTTTCACTTAATCACCACTTTTCCATTATTAGGCTTGGATGTTTGTGCTTATTAACCCTCTGACCTCTATGTACCACGTCATTAGCAAATAAGGGCTTCTCTGAAAACGAACAAGCTGCAACTTTCTGGTTTCATGAAGTCAGACAGCTACCCATTACCTCCTGCCCAGCCAGCTCTCTAGCTCCTTTCACCTAATTGCCTATACACTATTTTGTGTATGACCTCTTCTGGCCACGTGCTTATATTACCCGCTTCACTCTGCTCGGTGACAAGCCACTGGCACACGTTTTAAACACATTTTGCATGTTCTTTACTTGGTCACTTCTGTTTGTCATCTTGTTTTTAGAAAGGGCCTTTCTTACTCAACAGATCTTATTAACTAGAGCATTTTTGTGTTTCACATCATTTCAGTCATTGTTCCCATGAACGTATTCAGAGACAATTCAGACAGTATCAGTTCTTCCATACACATGGAGAACATCAGCTTGTCAGCCTAATTATCAGCATTCCCACTGTTCAAACGCTGGGGTGCAGAAGACATTTCCCTCCCTCTTGTTCTTTGGCTGTCTGGAACATTGTCTAAGCCACAGGCGGGCAATTATTTTGGGCAGAGGGACGCTTATTGAGTTTTGGCAAGCCATCGAGGGCCACATGACAGGCAGCACAGGGCAGATAAATATTAATTTTCTACATTTTTTAGGGGCCCCGCGGGCCGGATAGAATGGCCTGGCAGGCCACATCCGGCTCCCGGGCCACATTTTGCCCAACCCTAGACTCTAAGCTAAAGTGCGTGGTAAGAAGCCCTACCTTACTGGGAAGAATGGGATTATAAGCTTCTGCTGTGCTTTTCCATGTCACCCATCTCAGTGGGAGCATCTTTTTACCCTACAGTAGGGAACAAAAACACTAAGGCTTGGCTTGCAGTATTTTTCTATTAGAAACTTCTTTACCTGGCCAAAAATATAAAGGAGGCCAATGGTCCCTCCAACTTGGCCACCGAGGACAGTAGAAATCATGGAATAGACTCCTCCACTTCCGATGCTGCATCGCTCACAAACTCCAATTCCAGACAAGACTGTTACCAGGGCAACCAAGACAACAAAGGACACCAAAAACATGCCCATTAATATCCCGGTGTTTCCCTGTAATGGAGAAACAAAGATACTGTAGCATACAAGGAAAAGTATTCAAGGGAGAAAAAGGACCTACCAACTTAAAATAAGATTCCCATTGACTTGTAACACATTTTGTCTATTCATTTTGGAGTATTTATATTCAGATTTTTTTTTAAAACTTTGTCTACAAATGCGGCAACCAAAGGAACAAGTGTTAATTATGTTATTTTTGAAACATGGTAAGCAGTTTGAGGCAGAAACCACCTTTTTTTTTTCCCTTTCTTTCTTTCTCCTGGGCCCATGCAGAACCTACCACAAATGGGACCCTGTCCATGATTCAGGTTCTTAGTTCTGCTTGTTTTGAAAATTAAGAGAAAAAAAATACACGTTGGATCAAATGGCAGAGTCTGTTCAACTCCAACTAAATGGTTTGTTCTGAGGTGTAACTACCAGGGTCTGCACCGTGGGTGGCAGCAGCAATGCCAGGAGCTGGGCTGGCAATGGCAGAGGTTGCTGGCTGTTTCTGCACCCGCTCTAAAAATGAATAGCTGGGGCAGGTGCTACAGTTGCTCACCCCTCGTTATGCCACTGGCTTTGTTTGGGATCATTCAAAGACTTTAAAAAAAAAAAATCCGATGAAAAATTTAAAACAAAAAATTTCAAATAAACAAAGAAGTGTAATGTTTCCTTTCCTTTAAAAATGTAAAAGGAAACATTTCTACTTTTTCATGTTTTCCTCCTTCAACCTCCCCACAACCGAAAAAACAAGATTAATTTGTGAAACTTTTCAGGATTTGCCAAATCTGAGGTTAAAAAAAAACAACAACTTTCAGAAGAAAAATGTTATCCAGCTCCACTCCTATACCCCCTACTATACAAATACTAATAATGATAATGAAGATGTGCAAGCACTCAGTCCACACCCATTTGCACTCCCAGCCTTCCTCAGATGACAAAGACACATTCCTAACCTTTCAAGCAGGCTTGCTCAATGGTCTGCAACTGGAGAATTGTATATCTCCTTTTAGTGGTATCAAGTTGAACAAACCTCCTGTGAGTTGCTTCATTACTTGTCCTAGAGCATAAGCCCAAAACCAGCAACCTGGTCACATAGTGGTGGCTTCTTATCCTTGCTCCCAACCGTTAAGCTGCACAAAGTAATTCCTAAATATACCTTAAACTAGCATAAACGCCTGTCAAAAAACGATGGGCAAAAATAGGCTACTTGTTATAAGGTACCACATTTCTGTTATCCACTGTGTCTACCAACTTAAGCTGTTCTGCCTGGTCTTCTATACAACAGGTATCCATCAACATTTCCAAGCGTCTCCTCTCTAAACTCCTTCGGCTATTTCTTCAGACACTGATGGTTCTCCATGCATGGTGCATTTGGATTCAATCTTCCACACAGTCCGTGAATCGTACATCTTGTCACAATGATCTTCGCTCAACAGGCAATGCACTGTTGTGTGATCAAATGTTTGTTTTAAAGTTCTGGTAATGCTCGCTGTTCTGATGTGTCATCAGATCCCAAAAATACTTCGGAAACAGCCTTCTTGGAGGCAGAATCACTTTACCCTGATGACAACAACTCCAGAATTGGCCATCTGATGGTCTTTCAGCTTGGAAGTTTAAAGAGTTACAAAACTGGCACACCACATTCATCAATCCACAACTATGTTCCTCAATCTCGTCTTCAGTGAATCTAGTGTTGTCTACTCTTTCAGCCTGTCTTCTATTGTTTCTGTGACCCCTTTGCCTTTCCATTGCATCTCTTCTAAGACATCCTCTTTGCTCATCTGTTTCGTTTAATCTTACTCTTGCCATTCTTTCTGCATTCAATTGCCATCTATTCTCTGCTTCACCTTGGTAAGGGTGTTTGGGTTAAAGTTAAAGTAAAGGTGTTAAGGGATGATTTTTGCTCAGATACTGAGAGGACCCCATAAGTAACTGAAATCCATCACTAAAAGTCCAGAAAAGTGAGTGCAAATAGGGTTTTTTGAGCGTGACAGGCAGAATAACAAAGACACAAACGAAGCAAATTATTTTAGAGGATCCTTCATCCACAGGGTGACCATACGTCCCAGTTTTGCCAAAACATTCCCCGATTCTGTAGACTGGTCCTGGCCAGTTGGTCAGAAATCCCAAGCTGGAATCAATCCAGCTGGGAGGCGGAGCGGCATGGTGCACTAAGCGGGTGGCTGGGCAGGCACTGCTGCTGCTGTGCAGGAGCAAGGTAGATTGATTGGAGCAGACACCATCCCCTCCGGCATATGGCACATCCTTGCTCCCAAATAGCACCAGCGGTGCCTGCCTGGTGCACCAATGCTGCTCTATCACCCCTCCAGACTCCGGCCTGGGACTTTTCACCAACCACCTGCAACTGGCCTGTGGAATCCAGGAGTGCCCCGGCCAAACTGAGACTATCGTCGCCCTATTTATCCGCCAGCCCAACTGCTGCAGTCGCCATAGGGGTGCTATGACGTTGTACATGGGAGGGGAGGTCATCTACATTCCAAGCTGGAGAATGCTTCTTTTTAGAAAGTTACAAGGAAATCCAACTCTTCCCAGAAAAAAGCAGTGTTTTTGCCATCATGCACCACAGTGCCAGTAACAGCTGCAGCAGCTAAATCAGTTTATCTAACTTTGGAGCTGTGGAACCAGATCGGGCCAGGTTCTTGGTCCCCCACTGGCTGCAGCTTTCAGGGCCAGCCTACTGCATATCCCGCCAGTTTGCGGTTGCCATATTTAGCTGGAATTTCTCATCTCGTGGGACTCCTGCTTTCCAAAAGCAAAATAAGATTAGGCTGGTTAGCACCTCTAGGGACTGCTAGCATTCAAGTGCTTCTCCTGTGACCCCTGTTCTCATTGCCATCTGCTTGTTCCTCATACTGTTGTAATTGCTAAAAGAGTCTCTCAGGTTTTGGTCACTTTATTTAAGAAGTCTCCTCCAGGACACAAGGCAGAGAGGAGCGTGGCCTTGGAGCTGCTTTCCTCTGCCACTACTATAGTGAGATTCTGCGCCACGCTTTTCCCAAAGCTGGCTGCGTTTTCTCTATCCACTCCCGGGATGCTCATCTCCAATGATGGGTTGGCCACTGGAGCCATTTTGTTTCTTATCACTGCTGAGTGGCTGCTGCTTTTGTTTTGTGCTGGTCTTTGTCCCAGATCTTTTTTTTTTTTTTTTTTTTTTAATACAGAAACGTATCCAAGATGTTGCTACCATCATAAAATCCTACTTCGTTTCAGTGTCCTGCTGTTTTAGACAGTGGTTTTATCGGATCAGCGGGGAAAAGAGCCAAGGCTCATTACAAATGCAGCTGTTGGCTGGGTCTACATTGCCCAAACCCCTGTGAACTAACTTTTTTTTTTCCCCCAAGGAACAATTGCTTTCTTGCCTCAATTATTTATTCTCAGGTGAATACGGCATAGTTTGCAGACTGTTTAAACTTCAAAAATAAAAATCTCAGTAGCAATTTGTATTAAATATCGAGAAGAGGTTGATGTCGGGTATGCAACTGGTAGGAGTGAGCAATTCCAGAGGTCCTAGAGAAGAAATGGTTAACACCACAGAGCGAAAGCTGTAATTCATCCTTGCAGTTCATCCCAGGGTGGAATGCCACACCCGGGGATAAAGGCAGCACGCGGAGCAAAGAGGGGAGAAAGCGGTCATGCTGAAGCTTAGTTGCAACCATATTATGCTTCACATTTCTGAGTTAGCAGCCAGTGTGTTACTACCATTGTTATTTAGCATTTCTAGACATGTCTAAAGACCTCCAACGCTGATCAGGGCCTGCGCTGCATTTGGTGATGTACAAATATATAGGATGGGCCCCTGAAAAATGGGCCCTCCCTGAAAAATGCACAGTTGAAAGCTCTGCTCTTCCACCCAGACCAGAGCAAGTGAACCTTGTCCCTTTGTGAAGCTACGATGACTTCACCGCCCAATTCTATTATTTTTAATCATGGCCCATTTCTTTTTTTCCCAAGTTTTCTATTCTTTTTTTTTTTTTAAACTGACTACACAATCAGTAATTCTTTCAGATAGAGGCAAATAGGAGTGGATAAAGGGATTATGAAAACCCTTTGAAATTAGCCACAATTCCCAGTGATTACACAGCGTGACAAGAGTTAAAGTGGTTGCTCATGGGAGCCAAGGTGCCCAACACCCATCAGGAGTAGGCTCCCTGTACGTAGCTGGTATTTCCCCTAAGGATTCAGCTGGATATGGTGCGCCTCTTCACTTGTGCCGTAAACTGATCTGCAGTGCTGCTATGTGCCTCTAAGCAGCTGCTCCATTTCATCCCAATAGTAGAAACAGGATTCACATGATCCCTCTTTATTATGAGCTCATTCTTCTCCCAGACTGTGTAATTGCATTGTCTTCAGAGATGCAACTCCTCATCCACCACACTATGACGGGAGAGCGGAACCAGGCCCAGCATCTGTCTGCGCAAACGCTCCCTTTCAGATGAAAGGAGTTACATAAATGCACTACATTAAAAGTTTCTCCTTGTTATTTTAAGAAGACGCCTGCTGTGCATGTGACATTAAGTCCAGCTGAAGCTCCAGCTCCACCGTTTCCTGGGGAAGCATTTCTTAAGTGGAAATTGTAAGGAACAGCAGAGTGTATTGAGCAAGGCTGGCTCTTGCATTGTGCTGTGGTCTCAGGGTCGCTCTTCAAAGCCCTGACCTTGAGCTACATGCTCCTCTTGATCCACGCATGGGACTCCCTCCGATAGCAAGGAGAATGCCACCATAATCAAAGGCCCTTCATTCAAGACAGCAGGGAGTCCATTTAAAACTGACACATTAAAAATACGCCTGCTTCAGTGCTGCTTGGAGGAGGACAGCAGAGGATGTGTAACCATGGCAATACATCTTACCTGCAAAGTTATATTTGGATACAACAGTATACATGGGCTTCCCTATTTGCCGAACCATGCATTGGAGAGGAGTCACGAAAACGGCCCAAGCTTCAGCCAGTTTTCCACGCAGTAATTTTAGTGTTTCAGGAGGAAACCAGGAAATGTAAATCAATATAATAAAGTCTCAATATGAAAAGGAAAGCACAAAAGCAAAGTCAGCTGTCGGGGGTGGGAAATAACTTACCGCACAAGCCAGTATAAGTGCACCCAATTTGTGCTTTACTCACCACTAGCCAGCCGGTCCTCAGAAAAAGAACTACTCCGAAAATGTTGATCATACAAGAAGTAAAGACACCATCCCAAGTTCCAAAAAGCACCGGCTCCCAGACGAACAGCTGTATCTTCCACCAGGGCTTGGTCTGTGTTTGAGATACCTACAAGGAAGAGAAACTTTCAGTTCCTTCCATTCTGCCTTCCAGATGTGGGGTAGATGATGGCTTGCCGGGACCCCTGAAGCAGGACTGCTCTGTTCAAAGATGCTACAGCATCGCTTTACCTGAACTCAGCCCCGGAAAGCTGTAGGGAGAGGGCAGCTCGGAAAAAAATAGGCAGACACACAGCACTGAGAGCCTTCCTTGGTGGGCAAGAGCCACTAAGATCTACAGAGTCCTGCAGTGCCGTGAAACACCCTAGGTTTCACAGGAAGCATCACAGCCTGATCTTTAATCTGTTCTCTTCCCTCAACTTCGTTCAAAGTGACATAGAAGCACAGGGGGAAAAAAAAAACAAAACACAACCCTGTATCTTATGTGAAGAAATGCAGGGTCACAAGGCCTCAGGCAACCAGGCCGGACGTAAAAGCCCCAAGGTCTGTGCTTATCAGCCACGTGCAGCATGTCACAGGAGTTGCCCCTCTATAGACTCCTCATTAAGGGAGGCATAGAGGGATGTTTTATATTAGGGAATAAGGGTTGTGAGGTGCCCTACACTAACGAATCTGGATATAACAAAGAACATCATGCACTTATTTAACAGCTTCAGGCACATGCAGTTTACACAAAATGAGGCAGCGGGCTGAGGAGAAAAACGTGATGTCTGACCGGGCTCCAGGGACTCTGATTCAGCCTTTGCATGGGTCAGTATATATCTCCTCCTCTGAAAAGTGAGTCTGTATTCAAGGAAGTGGTGTCTTCTCTCAGTGATTATCAACTCATACAATAAGAACATGTGAAAGAAGTTTTCTGTCGCTACCAGCCCTGCAAGCTCAGTCTGCATTTCTGAAAGATGTGGTGGGCTGTTGCTTCCCTTCCTAAATCAGCACTAGAAAGAAAGGTGCGGCAGGTCAGATGAGCAGGGGCACTGTCACCTGGGCAGCCCCAATCTCTGCTGGATTTGCTCGTACGCTGGCTGAGTGAGCAACTCTGCAGAGGCTGCACCGGAGCCCAGCTCGCTGTCTCTCCATGGGGTTGACAAGACAAAGGACTGGGGAGTAGAGAACATGGCAAGAACAGTTGTCGCAGCAAGGCTGGGTTTGGGGGGAAAAAAAAACCCCCAAACCCCCAAAACCAGGCCACTCTGCTCAAATGCAAAGCAAGGAACCTAACATTAGGCCACTTGCTTTTCAAAAACTCAGCCCAAGCCAAAAATGTGATAACAAAAGCCCTGTAGTGTGCATGGTATATTGCTTTCAGTTATATCTGTAACTGGGCTGCGGGTGCAATACATTTTTGGGCCAGATCAAAGTGACAATGCCATTTGCTCCAAAGTGACAATGACATTCGTTTTTGGTTTCTCCCGGTAAAATGGAAATCTGAAAACATCTGGGTGTTACCCCAAATACAACATTTCAGTGGACTTGGCGCAACATGTTCCAGTTCCATTTCAGACATCTTTCACAAAAGGGAGAACTGGGTAGCTAAGGCATTCACCCGGTAAGTAGGAGACTTGATTCAGCCCCTTCCTCCATCACATTTAGGATTTGAAACTACATCTCCCCCGCTTCCCCTAGCTAGCTACCGCCAAGCAGGGTATTCTGGAACAGGCGGGATGCCCTCACAGTACATCCTTATGGCACTCTTCCATTCTGTATGAAATATTTATTGAATTAGTCAATGCAGCAGGGATTAAAACTCAGGGGCTGAACCCCCTCTTCCCCCCAAAGAGTGCTCTAACCAGAAGAGAAGCTCTGCTGGCCCATAGGTAGCAATACTAAGTGAGCTACAAGAAACATCAGACTCTGCCTTACCCCTTAGCCTCAGTTTTAACTTTCTAATTTTCTATGGCTGTGAGCAACATCAGAGTCCTGCAAGCAACATGTCTCCTGCAGGCCATGGGTTGGGGACCACTGCTCTTCAGTCACTTAAAATATTCACTGAGCGATCAAGAGTGTAAGTACTTTGCAGAACACAGAGCAACTCCAACAGGCAAGACTGAGGGAGACCCATCGCAGAACACCATGTGGTCCAATATATAAGGCAGCCGCCAGAAATAAGAGAGACCCAAACCCAAATCACCAAGTGTCCCAATGCTCAGGACATGATCCTAACTATCATGCTGTGAAGTTTTCAGGGTTGATCTCCTTCAGTCTCTTCTGTTAGCACTGTTCCAATTTGTATACAGCCCTTAATATTTATTGAGGGGGGATAAGGTGGTCAGGACATTCACCCGGGCAGTGGGACATGAATACTTACGTATTTTACCCAAAATAGAACCGTATTAATAGGAAAGACTGAGTGTGCCACATGCCACAATAGCTCATGCCCTCTGTACAGGCAGGGTACACTCCTGGAAGGTTGGAGGTATGAGTTCAAAGCCCCTAGAAAACACCTCTGCAAGAAAACTGGGATGAGTGGCCTAACCGTTCAGCTATTACATGAAAAGGGGAATTAAAACCACCTCTGTTTCTACCTTCTCCTCTTCCTGACTGGCTTTGTGAATCTGCCCTGTCTTCTCCCACCAAATTTCAGCTAAAGTTACATAACAATTTTGATCCAACTTTAAGTCAGACAAGACAACATGTTAAGGCAAATAATCTCTTGGTAAAAAAAAAAAAAAATTACTTCTCTAATATTTAGGCATAGAGTATAACGAAGACCAATGTCCCTAATGCAGACATATACTGAACTGCAGCTAATAATGTAACTGAACCCTAAGCAGATGTGTCAAAAGCTTTGGCCTACTGCTAAGCACAACATGATGCATCATTTGACCCCGCTCTAAGACCTACAGTAACTGGACCCATCATAGGAAAACGGTCAGGTTAGTAAATTAGCCACATTTATTGTTGTCATTGGGGGGGTTTTTGCTCATTTTAAGGGAACTGAAACAGCATCTAAAAGTGTCTCTACTAATTTATCGTTATGATTTGTTGGCTATTTAGTAAGAGGCGCTACTCCCTCTACCATGACTACTAAGGTGTCTGTATGATGAGGTTTCTATGTCAATAGAGACATAGATAAGATTAAAACCAAGTCTTGACACCCTAATTCCACATGAGAGGACTAACTGCTGCATGCTAGCTAGCACCTCAATTATGCCTGCAATTTCTGGCAATTTTCCTTCAAACTGTGAACCATCACGTTGCATCTGTAACTTAAAATAAAAGGGTCTACAAACAGCAGATTGCAGCAATCTTCAGAAAGTTAGCAGAGCTGCCCTTGTAAAGAACAAGCTCAGACAGATTGCCCAAGGAAGGATTGTTACAAAGCAGTGCCTGCTTATACTGTGAACTGTACCACATTGCATGCAACCATACCCCAAGCAGAAGTTTACAATGGTTCTCCAACGTGGCCCTGGGAGCAAGCAGGAGAGTACTCAGATTTTTAGATTAAATTACATGACCCAGTCAACTGCAAACATCTGCTACTTGAGTGTCACTGAGCTGTCGCTTTGTGTTGCTTCCAGAAAGGGCTAGAAATGGATGTCAGAGATGAGTGATCTGAAAAGAAGGGTCTTTTTCAACCTACCTGTTGTGCCTCCTCGTGGAACAGCTCCTGCACATGCCCATCACTTCTTGTAGCCATGGTGTCACTTGGAGGAAATGTTCTGCCCTTCATACTAATCCGTATGTCCGATGTTCAGTCATAACAGCAATCACAAATAGGGGGGAGCTTCGTCCCAGCCAGATTCCTGCAATGCTGGATTTTCTGCTGAAGAGGACTCATGGTTTTGTTATACCTAGTGTATACATAGGGGACACAGCAGAGAAGAGAGGGAGTTACTGCAATTTTCTTATTCTGCAGAATCAGAAAAGCACAAATCTGGCAATTAAACAGCACCATCCTTTCAGAACATACCCTTGACATGGCACCTACGTGCGAGATAGAGGCGCTGCTTCTCAACAGGCACATTCATCCTAATAGAGCACATTTACAATGAAGATAAGAAAACCTCATCCTGACTTCGATATAGGTCTTTCTTGTACCATGCCTGAAGGCAAGGCAATGACAGCTGGGTTGAAGAACCTGATAGGTCTGTGCCCCAAAGTCAAGTCAGAAAAAACCAAACGAATAAAAGCTGGGGTACGGGGTTTAACAGAAGCATAACAATTGACTGGACCTGTGCAGTATTTGTTGTTAGTTCCTAAATTTGGTACAGGTTGATTTCTTTGGATCTCCTCGTGTGTGTGTATTAATTCACCTCATGGTAGGAGGAGTTACTTAACACACACACACACACACACACACAAAGGACCAACTGCCACTGCACATTTCTTTATTTATATTGCAATAACGCTTACAGGTCATGGTTGATACTGTACAGCGCCTTGCACGTTGGATCCCCAAACACATGGCAGACAGTCACTGGCACCTACAGCTCCCAACTTACAAAGACCAGATAGACAAAGGAAGTGTCATGGTCACACTTTCCAGGAACAGAGGTCCAGAGAGATTTCAGTCGATTGCCTAAGGTCACACAGGACGTGTGTATCCAAGGCAGGAATGGAACCTGCATCTCTCAAACTCAGTGTATTAACTCTCTTACCTTTCTCATTCTGCCTCTGCCTCAAAAATTAAAGTTGCCCAATAATACATAAATAAGAGCTTAACTGCTGTTCTTCCATGCTAGCACTTCTGATGCAGAGGGCTTCCTACTTCACCTGGCACAATGGACAGCACAGGCAGCATTGTGTTACCCAGTGCATGTGGTCTGTTAAGCAGCAGTGAAGCAGTTAAGAGTTCGTGGGTTTCTGGCTGCTCATTCCACACATTGCAGCAAATAATCCTTTACAATATCACAACTGGTTGCTGTTATAGAGCGATTGGGACTTCAAACAGGGAATAAGCAGCAGGAACAGATGAACTCTTAAGAAACCAAGACAGTGTTTATATGCCAATAGCCCCAGCAATAAAAAGTGGAGGGAAGAAAATACCTGACACGCAGACAAAATTGCTTCTAAGTGGAATATTTTCAAAGCACCCCACAAGGCATCCAGCTGCGCTTTAATGGCAAGAGGTTTTGTTTAGTAAAAGGTCCATTGAGACCACCAGAATCATTTCATTTAAGAGTCGTTCAAACTGGAACAAGCAAAATATAGCATTGCTTTCCTTGTTCCTGTCACAGTCTTAATGTCCAAGGTGCCTAACTCTCACTGTGGTACCTGAGGACTGGCTTGGGCAAAGCTGACCTGCATTCCTGGCAGTGAAAGTATGCTTGCAGTGAGCCTTGAACGTGAAGAAGTAATTGCTCATTTCCCTGGTTGTCCACATGGAAATAGATCTGCTCACACACTAGGGCCCCAATTCTGAAACTCAGAGCATGCAAATGAAGCGCTATAGCCCTGGGCTGCACACTGCAGAACTGGGGTTTAACCTCGTCCAGGACACTTTGGACTTCTTGTTTTAATCCCCTGCTTCCCTTACTTCCTTCCCTTTTCTACTCTCTCCTGGTTTTAAAAATCCTCTTCCTTCTCTAGTCCCTCCACTTGTTTAGCACTACCTTTGTCTCTCTCTCTTTCCCCGCACACATTCTCTCCCTTGCTGGTTTGAGAGCTTTCTCCCCTGCAACTACTGCTGCCAGGATTTGCCCCATGACACTAAATAAGACGACACTGCATCAGCTCATCTTATTACCTACCATTTCAAACATTCAAATCTGTGTGGCGCTATCACCAGCGAGTATCCTACCTCCCAGACTCATCAGTCTGGGGCATCAGCTACTCCTAACTCCATAGCAGACATCCTACATGCAAGCCTAAAGCGCAGATGTCTTGGGGTTCAGATGCCCCCTGGTCTCTCTTTCCCCAGCCAAAAGGTGAAAGGAGCAAGCTGGGAAAAAGCCTGAAAGCAATTCCCCATCTCCATAAATTGTGTGGCTGAGATGCTCGCATTTGGAGGCATTTATAGACTCTCGCAGGGGTCAGCCAGCGCAGACTTGAATGACTGAGCTCTACTCATTCAAAATTTGAAACTTAATTTGGAATCGATTTGGCCCTGGAAACAAAATTGAATTAAGAAAAAAATCCTACCATTTCAATACATCTCTATTGCTGAAATAGTAATAGGGGTGTTTCATGTTGCAATCATTTATGCGCATATGTATAGCATTAATAGCTGCATTCATTTGACTTGAGAAAGCAATCCGGGATACTGCTTTATCTAGGACACTATGCAAAGTACGTAAATGAAAGGGAGACAAACATTTCCGCCTTAATTTTGAATACGATTAGCCCCAATAAAGTCCACTGAATCACTCGCAGCACGTAAGAACAGGTATGCACATATCTTTGAAAGATCAGGGTCTTAAATCGTACGGTCTTTGGGGCAGGAACATTCGTCTGCATGTTACACTGCTGAGCACTGCCTGTGATTTCTAGGTTACAGCAAAATACATAAATACTAATACCACCACAAAAGAGCTATCCAGGTCACTACTTGCAGCTGACACATATTATGCTACACATACCACCGATTAATCTGCAAGAACAAGCTGTAATTCTTGTTGTCATCCAATATAAAACGAAGACCTAATTAGAAATGTTATCGATCTGGCCTTCACCAGAAGTTTGTAACAAAAGATACTAAACAAATCAATAACATATAAAATGGTGATGCATACCACTACTTCCTCATGGCATTCACTTGGAGAAGCAGACAGGGTATCTGAGAGAACACACCCATTACAAATCCATAGGAAAAAAAAGATAATGAGTTAATTTTTTGGTTTGTTTACAGGGTAACAAACAATTAAAAATGTGAGATGGCTGCATACGGAACTGCAAAAGCACATTCTTAAAAATGACATGTCTACAGGCACGACAGCTCAGCCTGCAGCTCAGATTGCCTTTGCGCCTTTTCAGACTGAGAACGTTTCATTAATTGTCATGTTAGTGCAGCGATTTTGGCTCAGAAGCTCCTTTAAAACTATTCAACAGATGGCTGATTTTAAAGACAAGAGGTTAACACATTTCCAAACACAACTGTGTGTGGTCCAATGACTTCTGAAGGGGCTCCCTTCCCGTCAGAGCTGCTGCTTTCTAGACTTCTTTTATGATAGGGTCCAACAGTCCACAGCACTTTTCAATAAACTCCCTATCTCCTCCTCATGGTCCAGTTGTTATAACACACCACATTTTTGGGGGCCACAAGAAATAAAGACAAATAAAACAGCAGTCAGAGCAATAAACTTAAATATGATACTGCACACAACAGTGCTGAGTTCAGTACAAAAATGTTGTTCCTGCATAGTGATATCCAATGTCATCTTGTTATTTTAGTCCACATTTTTGGGGGGCGGGGGGGAGGGGGAGAAACACAACAGAATATTACATATTGAGAGCAAACCCTTACTTTCTCAAGTAGCATATTTGTTTTACAATCCAAGGAAGCTGTTAATTTCTTTGTAAGTGATTTATAAGATACCCATCACCGTTGACACCATTACACTCGTGCCATAACTTGCTACTGGAAATGATGATGATGGTGATAAAGGTGCTGTCAGTATTATATTTCTCCAGGGCGCCTAGAAACCTTGAGCACGTCTGAGCATTTAAAGCTCAGGCCCATCTTTGCATTTATGCTTCTCCAAACAGGGAGAGCAAGTCAGCACTTTCTGTTGGAAAGATCACACAACAGCCAAACCCTGCTGAAAAAAGTTCATGAGACCCAAGGAAAGGATGAACGTGCCTGCTCCATTGTTCCTCCTGCCTAAGTGTATGCCTTCTTCCTACAGCCCGTTTCCTTTCTAGCAGGCTCTTTGGGGCAGGGGCTCTTACCCCACCTCTGCACCGAGTGATTTTTTTTTTTTTTTTTAATTTGTATCCGAGGCCAAATTAGCCAAAACTTCTTCCAAATCCATAAGTCCAGAACCATAAGTGGCCCTACTACCAGCAAACATCCCCCACCCACACCTGGGGCTTCAAATGTTTCCAAAAACCTTCGGCGGGCATCCTACTTGCAGGCCCAAGCCTGAAGGCTTGGGGTTCGGATGCCCCCGAGTTTTGCTGGCCCTCAGCCATTCGGCCCTCAAAGCAAGCAAGGGAGGAGACTCCAGCGATTTTCACCCGGGTGTGGCGGCACGCGGGGGTCCTTTTCAAGGGTGCCGTGGGATGCCACTCCACAGAGGCGTGCCAGCACCATTCCCGAGAAGAACCCAGAGGTGTCAACTAGGAATCGGCTGGGTTAAATACATCCAGACCTTTTTTTTTTTTTTTTTTTTTTTTTTTTTTTTAACAGAAGACGCGCTCTAGCATTTCCCCCCCGCTAGTCCAAATAAAGCAGAAAGTCACCGCCACCATAGGGAAGCAGGGCTGGAAGCGGCCTCGCAAGGTCACTGCGTCCAGGCGGGCTGAACCACCCCAGCCCAGTCGGCTCCTGAAAGCGCCCAAGCGTGGAGCTCGTGCAGCACCCTCCTCATCTCCACCTGCCGCAGCGGGAGGCCCCGCTCCGGGGGAAAGCCCCGCGTGGGAGCCGAGAGCAGGCGCTTTCCCAGGCTGCAGAGGGCAGGTGCCTGGTGCGGGATGCCCGGGGCGAGCAGACGGGCCGGGACCGGGCGGCCCCGCCCCCGCCGCAGCCCACGCCCCGGAGCAGGTTCCTGGATCCGGGACGCACCTACACCTGCACTTGCACCTGCAGCTTCCCCGTGCCCGGCTTCCCCCCCATCCAGCCGCCCCCGGCCGCTGCAGGGGTGCAGATCCCGGCCCCCCCGGCCCCCGGCTCACCTTGCCCCAACCGAGTCGTGCCGCCGGGCTGGGCCAGCAGCACCCTGCCCAGCTGCCACGTGGGCTTGGGGGAGGAAGAGGTGGAGGAAGGGGCGGGGGACACACTCCCAACGCGGCTGGCCGGGAGCTGGCTCCGGTGACCCGGTGCTTTGCTTGCGGGCGGGGAGAAGGGCGAGCTCCGCGGGGCCGGCTCTCCTCCGCCCGTTCAAGACTGCCTTGCTGCCGGGCACCAGCCCCAGGTAGAGGAGCTTGGCCTTGGGACCGGCCAGGGCTGGGAGCAGCGATCACAGGCATCCCCCACCTTGCTCCTTATTTAGAGAGCTTCGTTTCTGATCAAGAAAGATCACAGAAACATCCAGCCGAGGGGAGCCGGGCAGCAGCAGCAGGACAGCCTTTTCGGCTAGGGCAAAAGTGAAAGAAAAGTGGCTTCCACAGGCTGCAGCCTGGAAGAGTCCCGACCCCGGATGAAGGTGCCAAAAACACCCACGACCTTGGCTGCTAAGGTGTTGGCATGCTGGGGCAGATGGCAGGGACCCTGGCCCCTTCCCCGAGGCACACGTCAAGCAAAATGCCTTTTTATGCCACCTTGGCACCTGTGCCAGGAAGTGCCCACCCCCAGTCTAATCTATCCTGAACTTCCCAGCAGTTTAGGAGATTTTTCACACTCTCATGTTCATCAGTGTACACAGCAGCTGCTCATCCACGTGAAGAAACTACCTGCAACAGCTATTTCAAAATAGTTCCCCACGTGGACTGGAGGGCTTGCCGACAGGAAACTTCCACTGGGAACGAAGGCGCTCTTGTTCCCTACCATGGGCAACCCATGCCTCTCGAGTCTTAGGGGCGCCACCTGAAGCCAGTGGCAGCAATGACAGCATGGACAGGACTGGCAAGCACTCGCAGAAGCCGCCGGCAGAAACAGGGCTGGCAAGCACCCATAGAAGCTCCCGGCAGCGTTGGCGGCAGGGGCAGCCCTGTCCAAGGGGGG
>NW_005841887.1:3834215-3855271 GCF_000455745.1 Alligator sinensis | reverse complement strand
GCCCCCCCCCCCCACCAGTTCCTTATGTTCCCTGCAACAAATGTCCACATAAGGAGCAATTACAGGCCAGGCTCATACCCAATCTTGTTTCCTAATACCTTCCTCATCTGGGACTTCTCTATATTCAGGAATATTTGTAAAGGTGTGAATTTAAAGTGGATTACTTAAACTGCATTAAACCCCTGTAGGGCAATGACTCAGAATTTAAGTGGCCTTCATTCGAGTCAGCTTAACTTCACAGTGGAAGCAAATTAAACTAAATCAAAGTAAGGTCACTAAAATTCTGAATAAAACTGCCTCCACCTACGGTTAGTGTCATTCAAATAATCAATTTTAGGAGTTAATTCAGGTCAACTTTTCTGAGCAGCCCTTCAGAAAAGCCCCACAGCTGTGGCTCCAGGCAGAGACCGTGAAATGGGTTCAGAGTAGTGCACGGAGGAGTACAGACTCCACACGGGAGGGCTCCTGAAGAAAAGAGAGATCTGTGAGGGTCTGTGGAAGTAGGGGAGCAGTGGCTATGAAACACCTTGGCTTTAGCAAGGCTTTTGGTGTGGTCCCGTATGACATTCTCATTAATCAGGTCAGGAAATACACATATACCTGCTTGGGTCATCATGCTCAATGGAGGTTCACCAACAGTCCAACATCTAGTTGACAGGAGGCATGAAATGGGATTCCCCAGGCATCTGTCCTGGGTCTAAATATTTATTTATTTCATATATTTAACATCTTTATTAACTATTTGGATAATAGAACTGCTTAGCAAATCTGTGGATGACACCAATGTGGGTGGAGTTGTAGACACTCTGGAGGATAGAGGAAGAATCCAGAATGACCTGCATAGACTGGAAAAATAGTCCACGATCAATCTGATGAAATTCAATAGCACAGTCCAGCACTTGGGATGGAATAATTGCATGCAGAAATGCAGACTGAGGTGGGCTAGGCTACAGTACTGGAGGACTCAGGGGTTACACTGAATCCGAGTCAACAATGTGTTCTTGTTGCAAAAAGAAGTCATCATACTGGACTGTGTAAACAGGACTGTCTCTTGCAGAGCAAGGGAAGTGATCCTCCTGTTCTCTTTGGCACGGGTAAGGCCACACCCAGACTGCTGTGTCTAGTTTCGGGCCCCATACTTCAAGAAAAATGTGGACAAGTTGGAAAGAATCCAGCAGAGAAGCCTGGGAAACATGATTTATGGAGTGAGGCTGAAAGAATTAGGATTATTTAGTCTGGAAAAGAGAAGACTGAGGAGGGACTGGATAACAGTCCTCAAATACCTGAAGGGTCATTATAAAGAAGACTGAGATGGGCTTTTCTCTGTGGCCGTAGAGGGCAGAACTAGATGCAATGGCCTCAAACTGCAGCAGAGGAAATGTAAGCAGGGATGATCCTGCCTGGACCAGGAGACTAGATTAATTGACTTCATGAGGTCCCTTCCAGCCCCTTTCCCATGATCATGATGCGTACCACTGGATCTGTCTATAGGAGATGTAAATTTCTGAAAAAGTCTCCTGCTTTTTCAGCCTGCCTCCCTTTAAAGACTCACATTCCTTATGAACAGGAGATAGGGATCCAGATTGGTATCACTAGCCATGGTGTGTGGAGCAGGCACGCTTTAGCTCTACAGGATCAAGATGTGGGCAATCGCCATCTAACCTAGGAGCTGGCTGTTAGAGGACAGGGGTCTGGAAGTACCAAGGGTCATGGAGTTGGAGTCCAGAACCAGGAAGAAGGATGAAGTCAGGAAACAAGACCCAGGGCACAGAAAACCAGGACCAAGGAGTCAGAAGTCCAGGGCTAGAGAGGGAGGCATTTCTTTTGTTGAGTAGCTTGGTGGCCAGTGAAAGGACCGCTGCTTAAAAACAGGCAACCACACCCAGCAGGCAACTGGGGTCAGATGGGGGTAGACAGGCCACTGGTAACCAGGCCAACTCGGGTAACTAGAACCAGCTGGTGGCAGTATGGCCCATGGCAAATCCTCACACTCCTCAGGACCTTCCTTCTCACAGGC
Source organism: Alligator sinensis (assembly GCF_000455745.1). Lineage (NCBI taxonomy): Eukaryota > Metazoa > Chordata > Crocodylia > Alligatoridae > Alligator > Alligator sinensis. Next base: position 3,853,254 of record NW_005841887.1, on the reverse strand, counting down.
ATGTAGACTTCTGTACGTTTATTTAAGAGCAAAACAAATTGCTGAATCACTCATGCAATTCTCCATGAGTTGAGCATGTGAACCATATGACAAATGTTAGCCTCCTTACCTATGGAAGCACTGGCAGATGCTCAAATACTAGGATGAAAAAGGTTGTAAAATAAAAAAAAACAAAACAAAAAAATCCTATAAAAGAACAGAACATATTCCTAAAATAGCATACCCTAGAGAAAAGCCAACATATTCCCATCTGAATTCACTCATAGCTGGAAGTTTAATATGATAGGGTGATTTTACATGCAGTTTACCATACTTTTTTAAAACTTTTTTCTAGAATGCTTGTGCAGTGCTTCTCAGCAGGGTATCCATGTCATCACAAATAGCTTTATAGGTTTAAGGAAGGGGAAAAAGAATTTCAAGCTGCCTGGAGTGACTCTGTATGACAAAGCTGGATCTCAGGGTAGAAATAGATGTTGCCAAATTAAGTGGATCAGCTGTGCCAGGATGCGCTTCACTGGGTGAAACACGTCACCCGTTGTTGTCCGTTGTCCTGCAGCATCAACAGGTGGGACATGTTCTCCAAGGGCCTGTGGGGCCCAGTCTTGCACACCCTAGGAATTCCCAGCAGGATCAGTCCTGTCAAGCCCAGGGAGTGCCAGCCCTCCCAGTTACTGAATCCCAGGGTCACCTCTCAGTAAGTGGGAAAAATTAAGCAGGCACATCCCGAGCTTGGGAGCTCAATCCCGCCCAGGAATTCCCAGGATCAGGCCCCACAAGCCTCCGGAGCACCTGTTGAGGGCAGATGGAGAGTGCAGGTAGTGCCAGACTGACCGCACTCTCCCACCATAAGGCAAATAGACATCCGCTGCAATAAAGCAGCACAACTTACTACCTTTTATCATAACCATGCTACGGCACAACAAAAAGCGTGGACATCTTTTCGGTTTGTGTTGTGCCAGTATAAAAATCGTTATGGTGGCACATAGGAAAAGTCAGTTTCTACCCTAATAGAGCTCCACGGTTTTTTAAATCTGATGTCAAATAGATCCAACATTTTTTCATTTTAAGACATTCACACCACCAGGGTTGTGTTTAACCAGGGTCCTGATTTAATTGGATATTTACATTTCTCTCCCTCTTTTTTTTTTTTAAATGTATGAAGAAATAACTCAAAGGAAAGAACACGCTTACCTAATACTAAGGCTTTTTTGAATGAAGAGATGATGGGGCTTGGCTGGTTGTTTCAGAACTTTTTAGGCAGTTCTGATATCTCTACAGTTATACCTGTAACAAAGCAACTTTCAGTAACTGGCAAAGTAAGTTGAAGAAAATGCAGCATAAAGGTTAAACAAAGGCCTCCTTTTAGATTGTTTTTGTTGAGCCTACTCATTACAATTATCCCTACTCCTTGCAATTATCCTGAAATAGTGTCCATGCTTCCCATTCATACTGCATCTCTAAATAAGAACTAAGGAGAAGAGCATAGGGAGATAAGAGTTTCTTTTGAAGAGTGCTCTGGGTACAAAATGAATGTTTCTTTAGCAATTGCATTTGTACTTGACCAAGATACTGCTGTTTAGCCAAAGAACTATTTATAAACCACTCTGCAAAAAAATCATGGCGTGTGTTAGTTTTAATAGGTGCTAGTCTGGTGTTTTGATCTAACAAGCAACAAAAAAGGCACTGTATTTTTTGCCTTTGTATAGTAGCACTGATAATCAGATTTGACCATGAGGAAAAATCATTATATATGTAAGCAACTGTGAAAGCTAACATGTGTTTAATGGCACAGCTTGTACTTCTGTACCTCTGCCAGCTTACCTCTCTCAAATAACAACTTTAAAGGTTATGCCGCCCAGGGAATATTATCTCTTCTGCAAAAAAGGCACCTGCCTACAGTATAATACTAGTGTGGTGAACTGTGTCTGCAGACATAAATGTAACTTATGGCTAGGGATATGACTACACAAGTTTACAAGCTGGTAAGACAGCTAAACTAGCATACCAGATACCCTCAGTCACCACTAGTATGTCTACTGCCCAACCACAGATTTGCTAATCAGTGGCAGCAGTGTATAACTGCTACAACAGTATCATACTTGGGCTCTTGTGTATGAGGTACACAGCAGTATTCTCCAATAAAAGGATCCCCAGCTGAGAAAATGTTATTCAAGACAGGAAGGAAAGAACAGTTGTGATTTGGTAACCGGAGAATTTAAAACAATGGGCCAGATGCTGTAGAAATTCTGCGAGGGAGTTGGCTGTGTGCATCACAGAGAAGGATCAGACACAAGAGTTTCTCTGGACACGAAGAGTTGTTGACAGAGGCACAAACAGCTTCGGTACAATAGATTCCAAAGAAAATATTGAAGAGAGAAAACATGGAAAAGGTCAAACTGAGTGACCGTTACAGAAGGGGATAGAAGTTCCTTGCCAAAGCAGAGGAGGGACTTTCAAATATAGTATTATCCCAACGAGCAAACAGGTTGTCTGGAGGACAGGAAGGTCTATTTTGCCAGTTGTCCTGGTAAACTATGATAAAGAAAATACTATGCCAGAATATGAAAATTGATAAATGTTCACTGGGAAAGCATCCTAGCATCTCTATAGCGAAAGTCATTGTAAGCACCAATAATTTTTATTAGCCACTATCACTTCAGTCACTAAGCTATTCCACAAAGCTGCTCTTTCATGCTTTCAAGGCACTACATAACAGACACGGACAATGTAGAACCACTTGCTTCAAAGAAACGGAGCTTCACTGATACACAGAAGAACAACAGATGATTTTTGAAGACATAACACTGCTTTTTAAAGCTCAGAGATAAAATTACCAATCTGTCTTCTCTAAGCTACACTTATCACCATACGTCAATCCCCCACCCGACACACATTCTTCACACTTGAGGCAATCTAAATTTTAGTCTTCCTTTTTCTATCTACCAGCAGAAGCCGCAGACATAAGCTGAAAGAGTCCATCCATCTTAAATGTCTTTGTAGACTAGAACAAAACCAGGTTAATGACAGTAACAAGGCCTAGAACCTCCATGTTGCCTTGAACTAACCTTGGAAGTGTAAATGAACCAGCTCAAGCATTCTCTCTCAGTGCTCAAGACTAATCTGAATGTCCTCTGGAGAAATCCTTACCTAACTCAATGGTGACAAGGGTATTGACAAATGTCCTTAATGACCAGCACTGGCGGCCTGCCCCACTTGAAAGATGCACAATCCTATGGTCTAATGCTCACGCAACGGAGCCTGCTCTGCAGAGAAGAGCAGTTGTAAGAAAGGAAGAATGAGAAAAGCAGAGCTTTCTGGGAAACAGGTGCATCAGAATGTACCTGGTATGAGTCCGGACATAGCGTAAAGGCACATTTGCCCAAGCAGAAACCACGGTCAAAATTCCAGGTAGTCCCCTAAGTGTTTAGCTACAAGTCCCCTAAGTGTTTAGCTTATATCAAGGAGCTGCATATGAAGCAAGTAGGAAACTAGGAGAGTTAAATGATGATCAAGTCGGGACATAAAAGCTTCTGCATACTACAACTCCCCTGTCTTGAGTCTTTCAGACTTTTTACTCTCAAAACAGGCTTTCTGAAAGTTCCAGGATGTAGCAAGTCTAATATACTGCCTCACCTGAAAAAAACATAAGCTAATGGGTATTTTAATTCCCCAAATGCACAAATATTTGGAATGAAGTGATAATCCAAGTGTCTATGCCTCAAATGTTGGAGTGCTTCAAAGAGGCTTCTTTCACAGTCCTTTGGAGAGGGGAGTTGATGGCAATTGTTTTCAGGTCTTTCATCACATCCCCCCCCCCCTTTTTTTTTTTATTGTTCATCTGTTTGATGTTAGCCAGGGAGAGTCACTGAGCCAGTAGTGATAGTGAGTAGGACACTTTTGCTGCAAGTAAACCTGCTAAGGAAAAATAAGATTGAGATCTTTGCAAAAATAGGAAATCTGTCAGTTTGTATGTAACATTCCCTCCCTTGGGTTTAGCACAAGGACTGAAAGTGTTATATTATCACTGCTTGTCAAAAAAATTGTGGACGAGCAAGTGGACAGGTAGAATTTTACAAGCCTGGAGGATCAGGTGCTATTGAACCAAACCACCATGTTTAATTGAAGCAAAAGGCAGGGTATTAAAATCAGGGATGCAAGCAGCAGTTTGTTGCATCAGATGCTGTATAATTGTATTAAGCCCCCTTGTTGAATACTTGCCACCGATTTGCACAAAAGGATTTAACATGCACATATCTGATGGGTTTAACAGTTTAAGTATGATGATGTGCCTGAATCTGAAGGACAGCCCTGCAATGGGGAGTGTACAAAAGGTTACTTACCAGAGAGACCAGTCCAGTATACATCTAGCTTCTGAAAGGAAAACATATACATACTTCATTTTTAGTTTCCATCACAGACAACGATTTCCATTTGGGAGATTTGGCAGATCTAGTTCTCAAGATAGAAAGAAGCACAAAACAGTATACAATTACACCGTAGGAAATGGTCCTCCACTGATGGGGGTGATGGATGAGATGACAAACACTTGGTCTTTTCCAGACTATTTCCTAGAATGGCCAGGCTGTGAATCACTCCACTTACATAAGTCACTGAACTGAAGCCACAAAACAGTTCATCATATGAAGTACAGGAAAAATGCCAAGTTAGAGGGATAGAGATTGTATTGCTCTAAATAAACTGACATAATCCTAACAAGTCATGTTAATGGAAAACTGATCAGAGTTCTTAGAGAAAAAGCTAAAGCTAACTTAATAGATTATTATTTTTGCAGTAATACTAGCTCAGGGAATAACTTATTTTGCAACATTTTTTCAACCAAACTGTTGACCAATTCCCCTACTTTCAAGATCACATTAGTATTTGACATGCTTTCTTTTAAATCATACAACAGCCATATGCTACAAATTTAAATGTCAATACTGCCTTGTTTCCAGTTAAAAAAAACCTAAAACAACTAAAAATAAATTATCACCAAAATAAGCAAATACAATGATGAGAGACAGACCACAGGACTGCTGAGATACTACTTTCTCAGTCTCATTTCAGAATACATCTACAAGGTACGACTTTGCTTTACATGCTTTTTTAAAAGTCCTACGGTAGTTGGATGTAAACATACCTTGTGTCATGCTTTACAAATTTTAATACAGTAATATTATATAATAAAAGTGATTTTCCACATTAATATTCCTCTGGATAATACACTCATCCTGTTTTTGAAATATGTATTTCTCATTGCACAATATTATTGGGCAAAAACATCAGACGAGGTGTATAGCAGTACACAGCCTAAAGGGGAATGGAGTTTACCTTATTCTGTGAGCCAGGGCTGAATTTATTTCCATCAAGTCTATTTTTATGCAGTCAAATCATCAAATCTCTATATTTCTTAAAATCAAATACTTTTGTTACTGGAAATGGTCTTGGAATTACATGTCAGAATAATCACTACTATAAGATTGCAGCAACGTAACAAAAAAGTGACTAGAGTCATTATAGGGGCTTATTTATATCTTTGCACCTAAGCAGTTATTCTTTATACGTTCACTATGCTATCATTTGCTGCATTTTTACGCTTTCAGTAAAAGTGCACTATGAAATATACTGAATGAAAAGTAAATCATACATAAACCCACACTTTAAAAATGAGTTTCTTTTGCATAGAAAGTCCCAATTCTTTTTTACACTAAGACCAAAGTTGTGAAAAGGACTCTAATGTAAATAAGAATCAGTGCCAAAAAGAAGCTCTTTTGTCATCTCATACGTTTCTATCAAATGGATAGAAAATTCAGATTTGATGTTAGGAAAAGCATTTTAGTTGGAAGGATAGTTAAGTACTGGAACAGATTATTTACAGAGGTGCTGGCTTCTTCATCATTACAGGATTTTTTAAAGCAAGTTAGGCAAATATCAGTCATGACTGGTTTAGGTAGAACTGACATTGCCTTAGGGCAAAGGGGTGGATGAGATGTTCCTTTTCCTTATTTCCTACCATACTCTAATTTTATGACTTGCTGTGTTCACAAACCGATTTTTGTCTTAAACCAGGTAACACAAAAAATGCTACTAAGCCTAGCTCATAAAACAGTTCTCTATATTTTTATTTAAGATAGTCAGTGACCACATTGTAAAATGCACCATTTGCAAATATGAATGATCAGACTTATTAGTTTAATTAAAAATAAAGCAAAAAGACCCAATTTTCCTTGGTATCAAAACACATAAAAAGGGTACTTATAAACCCAAAAGGGCTAGGTTAAGAAAATAGTAATGTCACAAGCAGTGAAAGAATAAATCAGTTCTAAGAACACAATATCATTCACCCTGCCTATGCATATAAATAACATCTTTTACTGTAGTATACAGGAACAACAATCCAATTCTTCATCCATGTTTTGTCAAGCAGGATTTAAATTACAGTAGCAATCAAATGAACAGGAATAGTAACTCTCAAAATATCTTCAACTTAAAAGTAAGTATCCTTTACTTAAAATTATTTTGCTTAAAAGTTTTTAGACAAGACAGAAATAGAAACTTGTAAAATGCATCAATTTTACCCAAATCAAGCCTGCTAGAGAAATATCTTTAGAAGGTTTGATGATTTTGGGGTAACAATGTTATTTTGAGTAAACAATAAAATTCCCTACTAACTTTAATGGGAGAAGCATAGAACTGTAAGAACCTAACAATTTGGATCAAACTGCTCTCCTGCAAAATAATTTTCCGCTATCTGAATAGATTGAGAGATGTAAATGTTTCTTTTAAATCTTAGTGTATTTAGTAACAATAAATCATCTCATGCTTAAGTCCTGTTTGCCATGAGACCCAAACCTCTCTCAAATGTACATTCATTTGCCCATACTTGCACAAACACATCATGAAATTCTTGATCTCACAGGAATTAAGACTCACCTCCTAATTTATATTAGAGACATAATAAATACATAAATGCATGCCTCATGTATACAAAACCATCTCTGTTGCTTATATACAGTTTCTTACTGGTTGAAACCTGGTTTGAATTTTTATTTTATTCTTACACTGACTGTAGAAAGGACAACATGGATGGTGTAGTTTAAAAGAATACTCTTTAACAATTGAAATAAACCTATTATCCTGCCAGAAACTTAACTATAGTATTTTTTTATTAGTTGAAATACAAAGAAGCATATGGACTTCAGGAAAATAACACTATATCAGAAAATGCACTGTAACAGTGTTCCACTATATATATCATCAGGTTTTTCATCACACATTTATTTTCTCCTGTACATTAAATTCTCTACTAATTTCTCTTTTCAAAATCATATTTCCAGACTCAATTCAGCACTACATAGTATGCCCTTGAAATAAAAGGAGGTCACCTGCTTTATTTGGATACCAAGTTCCCTTCCAAACAGCATTAAAATAAAGACAAGACCACACAGACGAAATCTAGTATCATTCATTGCTGACAATGAAAATACCCCCAAACTGTTGCAAAATTCCTTCTACTGAAATGCTTTGCTACAATAATAAAAAGCATACATTACATATAAAAAGATACCAGTGTACTAAAAGTGACAGAAGTGGACTAGCAAATCCTTCAAAGCACATATTATATAAATGACTAGCATTTAAAAACATTTCTCCTATAAAATGTAGGTCCATATACATTTATAAATTGGTGTTTTTTCCCCCTAAAGCGATAACTGTGTTCAAATAGTTATTTTGCTCTGTACAGACTAATACCTACTCGATTTGAACTACTTGTTTGATGTTTTAATAAACCCATCCATCAGCTGATAACTCGCACTTGAAAAATAAGCATCCAAAATGAACATGTGACTTCTAGATTCATTGTTTAACTGCATATGGATTATGAAAAGAACCACTCCTTTTATACTGGAGCCCCAAGTCACATCAGGTCAGTACCAGGACATAAGGACTCCAAATTTAAGGGAAGGAATAGTCAGGAATCAGCACAGTAGCAACAAAGTATCTCTCTTCCTTTAGAGACAGAGCTGCTAAGCTTTTGCAGTCTTCCTCATCTCGCAGAAGTGCAGTAAAACCATTCATTTCTTACCTAAGTGTGTACAGATGGAGTCACAGATCTAAAGACTGTCTCCTGTGCAACTGAAATTGTGCTGCGTAAACAATATTATATACTCCACCAGGAGGACAGTTGAATTTATTTATAAAACAATTAATGAATATTCATTCACTCAAACAAAGCTATTAACTCCAAAACTATTTTTGGACCTATCCTTACGCTACTTTGTAAAGTTAGCACTGTCATGTATTATTGCTTACATACAGTACATCATCATTTGCCTCTAACAAAGCAGAACTGCAATCAGTTGGTTTTTTTTATATATTTACAGCATTTTTGCGTGTTTTTTAAACAAGCTATAAAAACATTACATACTTTACAGACATTACAAATTTCCACATTGGTACGCAATTCAAACAAATGGAATGCATAACAATAATAAACATCATAAAGGAAGACTGACATAAGTCCTTGATTGTCAAGACACATTTATATTTATATATAAACTTTAACTGTGCAGAATCAAAGATTCAATCATAAGTACATCCTTATTTGATAAATCATATTTACAGCATGATATTGCATAAAAAAATAAAATAATGTTGTTTACACAATTTTACCTTTCCATCCATTGGATTAAGGAAAGCAAGAAACAATTCTTAGAAATGTTTGCTTGCATCCATTTGTGTTTCCTACCAAAAGATACAATTTTAAAAAGGAAACATAAGGTATTTGTATGTATAGTAAAAGCAACTATAAAATTTATTTCCCTGACACAAAGCAATTGTAAATTGAACAAAAAGTTTAAATTTAAACTTAAACATGTTTTCTCATTAGCAGTAATACTTCTGTAGTACATGTTCTTTGCAAAAGTGAGTTTTTGTTAAATGAGTTACATGCCTAACATAAACATGCGCTACCATAAAATGAATGAACTTTCAAAGTTACAAGACTTCCATTTAGCAGATTTTTTAAAATAACAAAACATGAAATTATTTATCTGCCTGAGTACCAATCACATATTGAAAGTCCAAATGGATATTGGTACCAACTACAGTATTGATAGCACAAGCATATTTCTGCCTGCTAAAATTTCCAAATGTATTCTCAGAAACATCAGCATTTTTCCCTAATTTGTAATGAAGTTAATTGAAAGAATTAAGCACAAGAAAATTTAATTTGGAAATGTACATACATACACAGAGTAAGCCAATACTGCAAAATTTAGAGTAGATTAATCAAAATATTCTGGTTCATTTTCAAGTACTACACAGAATACAAACAAAAATATTCTGACCAAACACAAAATGCACTGTATATATGCAGGTGGAGACTTTTCAGAGAATAAAAAACTGAACGCTTTAACACTTGAAAAACCAACTCCGAAAAGGTTACAGCAGAACTCCATTAATTTGCAGTAAAGACTTGGAAACCAATTACAAACAACTGATTTTTGACAAGTAGTGAGTAAACAAGGAAACAAAAACAAGAACGTCACATGAAAAGTATTGTTCACTTATTTGGGTAAGTGTAGTTTAGTTTTCAGAATTTATTGAGCTACTTTTTAGTATACTAAGAAATGTTCCGAAATATACTAAGATGAAGTAGCACAGACGTATCAATGTGAGAACTCATGACTGAGGTCTTTTCAATTACTTTTTCATACTTTTCAAATTTTTGCAGAGGTGGGGAAGAACCAAATCTTGTATATATGAGAATTAGGGAATGTTCTGATTGGCAACAGCAAATCAGCAAGATTTTACTGTACCTTCCCTTTAATAATGAACTATTCTCCCCCTCAAAATCATTGACAATCTACAATATAAATATAAAAATAATAAACATATTAAATAACCATTAGTACTTTAGGAGTTGTATTTCCTCCTTGAACCATAATTTTCATGTAAGATCATGAAAACAACTCCTTTAAATACTTAAATTGAATTTTGTGTATTTCTGTTCACGAACCCAGTGTACAGCAGTTTTCGCCAAACCTTGTCATTTATGATTAATTCACCCTCAAATCAGCTGAAGAAAGTGTAGATGCTGATTCATATCCAATTGCCAGCCAATTCTTTCATTGCCAGTAATATTCAAGGTAAAAGCAGAGCAAAGGTCTAATGCTACAAGGGACACTGTCAAGTAATTTAGGCCCAAAATACAAATGATCTAAAAATCATTACTGCCTGGTAACAATCATCCTCAGTTTTCTTTATTCTTTTTTTTTTTTTTTTTTTTTAATTATTATTCATCATTACTCTGTCAAGAAAAAAAGACATCCACTTCTCTCTCACACACGCACACAATGCTTGAAAAAACATCCAATAATATAGGAGTTTCTATTGTTGGTTCTGTAGGCTGTGAAATGCTACACCTCATATTGTGCTTATTTAATGTCAGTAGATGAACAATGTAGAAAACAGAAGTGGTACAGAGGAAAAAGAGAATGAGCATTCTCCATTACCAGCAAAAGGAAAAGCATATTTATTTTAGGGCACAAATTATAAAGCATGTAGGAGGAGGAAATGTGTTTTAAATGATGACCTTGTTAAAAAAAAAAAAAAGAGAGATTTTCTAGACAATGACATTTACCAATAAAACTATGATGAGATGAACACATGGATTCCAGAATGACAGCACTGTCTACACAGGACATTATACCACCATAGAGGAGTATAATCAGGCTGGTAAACTCCTCTGTACTGGAAGTCCTAAATATTAATGGATTAAACTATTAGTGCCACCTCTCTAACTACCTGCATAAAGTGGATCTACAAACTGAAGGGCTAGACTAGGCCTTCATAATCTGTGCTATGGCACAGGGTACAGCTTTAATTCCCCATGGAGCAGACTGGAGAATTAACTGATACAAAGAATCACAGTTCTTCTCATCCACTCCTTGTTCTGGGACAGGGTAGATTATTTCACCCTTGATATGGAACGGTTTATTCATGCCTAGACACCCATCTAGCTATTCTGCTTGGTGAGCAAAGAAAGTGGGGTGAGAGCTCTCCCTATCAGATGCCCACTTTCTCACAGAAGGGTACCAGGGCAGTAGCCCCTGCTCACTCCAACACAGCTGAAGTCACAATTTGCTTAGGGCTGAGCAGGCCTTCCTCCGATTTCCCATGCAGCAATAATCTGTCTCCAAGGATTAAGTTTTAAACAAGGAATAATGTTAAATGGATACTCATATCTTTGCAATGACTCTCAATGACAGGCCATTAAGGAAAAAGGTGGCAAAGAAGTAACATGGGACACTGAAAACTAGGACATGATAGAGGTGATACTCGGTGGAAATGAGCAATCTGCTTCATGGTAAGTCGTTTCCCATTGTCAGTTATGTGCCTGTGTGGATCCATATTGGATGAGAGACTTAAAAGAAAAAAAACCCCAATAATATAAGAAAAAATTTAAAAGGACACTGTCAGACTGAAAATACACACGTGTCCCTAATTTTCTATAACGAATTCATTTTTCTCTCGTGTTTATTTTTCTGCTTAACTTGGGGCTAAATCTTCAGAACTCAGCTGTGCAGCAGGTCAATGAATACTAAGGACGGTCAAGGACATCCTAGGCTAGGGCAATGAGAGTCTGGTTCACGCTGTAGGAACGATTAGGCAGGAAGTTCATGTAAATAATGTCTCTGGCCATTTGCCAAACAGGATCTGGATTCCAGATGCATTTTTTTCTTCCTAAACCTGGCTCAGGGAAGTTACTACAGCTACAGTGCTGCCACATAGGAAAAGACAGAGACTGGGATAAGGGTCCTGTTAATTAAAACAATAAAAAAATAACATTACTACTTTGGGAATGGGAGGGTTGCGTCTCCTACCCCATCAGTCCCTTTGCAGGAGAGGGTACTCTTCAGCCTAGCATGGCTCAGTCTTCTCGGCTGATGACTTCATTTGAGAGATGCCTGCCATGGGGTAGTGCTGTAAAAGTATTTGTGCATCTCCAAGATTTTTCCTACTTGCTAGTTAATCAGCCTGTATATGCCAGGCTTATACTGCTGTAAACTACCAGACAGTGTCCCTTTAGGGAAGGTGCAACAGAAGTGACACAACATTTCTGTTATTCAACCCTCATCACCTTAAAATTGCATACAGAACTATCTTTCGTACCATACTGTATAATTCAAGGCAAAGTACTATCCAAAGAAACATATTCATGGTACAGGAATAAAGTTTGTTGTTTATTTATATTGTGAAATGCAACAAAAGCTTCTGATCACTCATCTATGCTGAAAAAGAAATTCTGTTCACTAGCATTAGTCAACCGTTTTGGTTGGTAAAATTGTAATGAATGTAGTTCATTAAGAAATCACTAAAAAGATATGCAATTAGAATGCCAACTTCTTCAGCTTGCTGGGACACTAAAGTATGTTTAATTATTTGAACTGTCAAAATTCCAGACAGAAAGAATTAAATCAGTTTTTACAGAAGCTAAGAAATTCCAAAGTCAATTTATATTAAAAATAAGCAGTGTTGAATGAGATGATAATGATGTAACCATATCAAACCTAAAATTCTAAAAAAAATTATTCTTTGAGAAATCAAAATATATCAAATAGACTCTAAGTGCTCTATGTTAATCTCTGTGAATATCTAGGGTAAAGTACAATTAGGCTTTAAAATCTTGGAATACACAGTTTGTGTAAAGATTATATAGTTGGGAATGTAATCTACAAGAGTATTTCAACTAAAACTTCAGAATCTTGATATCTGCATATGAAAAATCATAAAAGGTTGTCTAGGTTCAGCTGTACAAAGAAATATGCAATACTTCAGGAATGAAGTAACGGTATTAGCAATTATTTATGCATTTTGCTAAAAGGTATTTAAAGTATTTAAATTAATTAAACTTTTAAATAGTGGAGTTAGTCCATCAGATTTTATTACTACTTTTTTCCTCCAAAACATGGCTCAATGTAACTCAAAGCAAAAATAAAGGGCATATGGCAGACACTTCTTTGTAAGAGAGACAGAAGAAAGGGTATTTCTGTAGAATATGCCAAGGTCGTTTAGCCGTAATGTCTTGACATTCAAACTTTTAGTTTATTCTGTCTGTTTCTTGTGTTTAGATTCCCTGCTGAAGAGTAAGACTATGCTGGCAAGCCTAGAAATGACAGTATGAATAATCTCAGACAATTACTGTTCTCCCAAGAACATACAGTGATACCAGTTGGGAAACAATTACAGGAGAAAGTCTTATCTTGGGGTTTTTGTACTATCTGAAATCTCAATGTAGGTAAAAGAGCAAGTTTCTGGTCTCAAACAAGCAAGCGATAAACCACCTTTTATAGGGGTGACAACATGTAAGGCAGTTCAATGACTGGTGACTAACCAAAAAATGCAGTTACTGATCTTGCAATATCAACTTACTTTTTTTTTTTTTAACACAATGCTCTTAAAAGCTTTATAGAGCAATCCCACTCTTGACAGTTGTGTTCTAAAGTGCCAATTTTATTTACAAAGGTTTTCTTAGCCAAAAGTCTGGCCTGTTGTGGCATCAGGTGAAGAGGTCATCCCAGCTCTATTATCATTTACATTCACCAAGGGAAATTCAGGGAATTCGGCACTTGTCCCCGGTCCCCGCAGGTTCACCTGTCCATTGGCAGTGCTAAACTGAGATGATATCCCAGCCCTCGCTCCATGGTACTGAGCTCTGAAAGGCTGCTCAAAGGAGCTAATTTGATAAGCCTGGTGGACAGGCTGTGCCTCTGCTTTCTTCTGAGAAGTCACTTGATCCAAGAAGTCCTGTGTTGAGGAGGAGGAAGAATGATTTGCATCATCTCCTGAAAAGGGAAACGTGTGTTGGGAATCACCAACAATTAGTCCAAAATGAGACTTGTCTGGAGTTGTTCTTAATGGAGAGTTTATTCCCGTTCGAAAACTATTGACAGGTATGGATGCGTAGACCTGTTTGTCTATGGAAGAGAATGCTGTCTGGGTTGCAAGAGTCTGGCTGTCAGTCACAAAATTAAGGCCTGTGTTGTTCAAATAGGCATCATTTTGGCTTGTTCTGTCCAAAGCTTGTTGTAAAAACTTTGAATATTCTTGTAACATACTGGCTTTATCGGCTGAGGAGGCTTGGGAACTTGTTCCAACAGTCTCAGATTGGTTGACCTCAGATACTTCAGAAGAATTGATTGATATGCTAGAGGTCACCTCAGTGTCAGCCACACTGAAAGATATTTCGTGTTGTCCATTAGCTTTGTGGGAATAATGATCTAAGAGAGTTTGCAGTACCTCATCTGGAATGACATTTTTATCATGGTTGCTTTTAATTTCCACGTTCAGTGCCTGTGAATCTAATATGGATGCTGTGGTACTTTCATCAATGACACTTGCTACAGCTGCCTGTGTTACTGAAGGTTGAGAGGCTATGGTACCCACATTCAGAGCGTACTCTCTGCTGTTATTACTAGCTGCTTGCAGATACCTCTTTTTCTTTAAAAACTGCATCGCATCATCGTAATTAGTGCTACTGTGTACTGGCTTACTGGGCCCTTCCTGTAAAGTATCAACTTGGTCAATGTCAGCATTACCTTCAGAGTCCAGTAAACCTTGTTTATCCACAAGATCGAAGGCATACTTTGAAACCTTGTTCTCTTCATATGTGGCTAAAGGTGAAATGGTTTGACTTTGCTCAAGTGGCTGTTTTAGACTTCTCTTACTATTAACTTTTTTGAGAACCAGCTTAGGCGGGTGTATTTCTCCAGAATTTGCTTCTTCCAAGTGTGATCCGCTGACAGAAGAATGTGGCATTTCCACAGCGTATTCTGCCACCATATATTCATCTTTTACTTTTGTACTGGAAGAATATAAAGGCAAATAGTCATTTTTGTCCTTCTTCTGTTCTGACTTATCTGCACTTTCCTTGTCCATAGACTTTGCCTTCTCTGTTTTCTGCCTTTTCTTTTTTGGCAAGGAGCTATCTTTCATAGGTGTAGAGAAGCCAGAATCGTCCTCAGATGTCAAAAACCCAACTTTGGTAGCACTTCTATTAGGCTTCTTGTCACGATTCTCATGGCACATGCGTTTATGTTTCAGCACACGATCAGTCCTGGAGAAGTACTGCAGAGAATTTAAGTTAGAGAAAAATAAATATACTAACAGTAAGAAAAATGCTCTTTAAGTAATTCACTCACTAGTTCACAAACTTCATTTGAAGACTGTCCAACCCCCTAGTCATGAAAATAACATATCATTCTTTTCTATGTCAATTAATATACATGTAGATGACAACGTCTAGAAAAATCTGCATGAATTACTTTTGAACTGTATATTTGGCATTTCAGGTTTTAACACAATAAGCATAACTTAATTAACTCTCTTACCTGCAAACAATATTCACACTGGTATGGCTTCTCCCCACTGTGGGTTCTCTTGTGTCTTTCCATGTGATATTTCTGAATGAACCTCATACCACATTCATCACAGTGAAATGGCTTTTCACCTAACAAGTCACAACAATATAAATATAGATATATGAATATAGTTAAAATAAAACAGCTTGGCAAAGGGTCATTCCACATAACTGTCACAAATATTGGTAGTCTCTACTAGAAGTAACAAAGAGGAGGATTTAGTCTGCTTCTACTAAGAAAACAAAACTGTGGCCCTTTCATATATGTTACCATTTGTCCTAGTACTCAGCAGCCCAATATATCAAAAATGTCATGAAGCAAAGCAAAAAGAACATATATACCCAGAAAGTGTAATAAAGAAAAGGAAATTTTGAGAAGGACAATTCCCATTCCTTTCTCAGCTCCCTAAGTGCAGCTATGTATTACAGAGATATCAAAGTGTGAATGATCAAGGCAGAAGACAAAAACATCTTTCTAAGGCTTGTTATTGCTCTTAAACTCCTTCAGAACAATAAGAACACTGAATAGTTCTCCCACCCTCCTTACTGATTTAACTCTATTTAAAAAATAATACAAGATAGCTACATAGGTTTCAGTAGTTTAAGAAGTTTAAAATATGTGCTGTTTCCTGTTTTTCTATCTTCCATTTTTCAATACGTGTATTTAAAGCTAAAATAACGACCCCAAATACCACTGTAGTTTGAATTCTAACACAGTTCCAATACTGAGTAAGCATCTGACTTGTTCTTTTAATTAAAGTGAAAACAGAAATCTCTGCAACTAAATTCATCAAGGCAAATGGAAGTATTTGCCCTTTGACAAAAATGTAATTTGTTTAGAAAACATATTTGAATACTGACTTCCAATCTTACGCTACCTATTCTTCACCTTGAACCCTAAATTGTTCTGTACTAAAAACAAAACTAAAATAAAGAACCATGCATAAGATAAAGTAATTCTTGTTATCCTTATTTGCTTTTCCCTTTGTCCATACTTCTCTACTGCTTCCCTTTGATACTTCTTCTCTATATTTATCTGATGAAGCCTATAAGTATCACCTCTCCTGTAACGACAGTGCACCTTCAACAGGAATTCAATGTTATTCCACTGAATTCACCCTAAAGAGAAAGACATCTCTTGCTTCAGGTGTAATATTAAATGCATGTTGATTAAAGGGAGTAATCTTGTCTTTTTAATCACTATAAAATGTCCTGCAAAGACCTGGCACAGCATTATTTTTATGAATGAAGACTCCTATATAAACTAGTTTCTTAGAGGGGTCTTGGTCTTCTGTTTAGGTGGAGAAGGGCAGTATTTTTCATAATAGAAAGAAGGAGAAAGCTTAAGTTTTTAAAAAAACCCTATCATTTTGACCAGGCATGGCCCACAAGTGGCATGGGCAGCCTCTGCGTGTGACCCATGACAGGTTAGGGAGAGGACAGGCATCACAGAAGCAGATTTGGCAAGAAACAGAAAGCAAAGCAGCAAATCAGGCAAGGAGCACAGGGCTGGGAGTAGAATGCAGAGCTGAGAAAGGGGATCAGAGCGGCACTTAGGGAAGGCAAGGAGCTTATTTGTGGTCTGCCTGCCAAAAAGGTTGGCCCAGCAAGCGTGAATTCTAGTAACTAGACCTGGTGAATATAGCAGCCCTACTATTTTTCAGTAACTGTATCTCAGAAACTATATTTAAACTTTCTATAATTAAAGTATTTGTTCTTCAATGTCCCAAACTTATTTATCGTTTATATGAATGTTTGCCTAATGAAAAAAACACAAACCAATCTTTGGATTTAAAAGCAGCTTTAAATTTTAAAAAATTGCTGACTGCATCTGCCAATGTTTTTTTGGTCGTGGACAACATATGCCCAATTTTTACTGCACACAATATTGACTTACTTTCTTTACTCCTAATAATATGGACTAGATTGTTTTCTTCATATATCTGAGGCTATGTGATTCCATGGCATTTCCTCTCAGTATTACTACATTACGCATCTGAATATCAGTAAATTAATGTCAGAATAGAAGAATTTAGCCACATCCCACTGTGTAAATGAAGGTGTCCTGGCTAAGCCCTCAAGATGCTTATGTTTTATACTACAGCTCCATTATTACTAAGTATTTACAAATGGAGGATGCAGAACAAGCAAACATTGCATAGCTTCTGTATTTGCCTTCTCCCAATATTTAAATAATGAGTAAATACTGCTACTATTTTAAATAGGATACCAAGCCTACTCTTAATTGTTTTCCTGCAGGACTATAACTAGACATGCTTACATCAGAATTTAAAAAATCTGGTTTACAGAAATCAGAAAGGCAGAGACCTTTTAGATCGTTTAGCAACCTTTTAGCAACTCGGTTACCAACTGCTCCTGGCAAGTCCATCAATACTTTTAATTTCAAGCCATTTCCTAATCTCTCCCTCTAGCCCTTGAATCCTTCTCTGGCTCTTGGACACTTGTACGTGTGATGAAAATGGCTGATTTTTGTGGTTTAATTGCGTCACATTTTACACGTAGGGTTTTTTTTGTGATTTAAATGAATAGGGGTGCACCGATAGAGTAGGGGTGGGGAGGGCAGGGCTTAGGCTGTGCTCGGGCCAGGAAGTGGCAGCGCTGGAAGGGGGGCCTGCAGCCACCCCAAAGTTCACAGTAGCCACCCCGTAGCCCCCCTTCCAGTGCCACCACCACCCACCCTGCCTCCGCCCACCCTGAATGCAGATCTGGCCCAGTCCCCTTGCTGGAAAGAGGTTGGTGCACAGATGTGGGGGCACATGCCCCCCCCCCCCCCCTCTCCTGGGGGTGTGCACAGCAGCGGGAGCCGCCCCCCTTAGCACCCCCCCAGACAAGCCACCCATGGCTCTGTCCCGTGCCCTACCCTGCCCTGCCTTAGCCCCACTCCCTTCCTCATTGTGGGGGCCTCGATATACTCCCATGCATGACCCTTCCCTCCCCACCCAAATGTACCAGCTCTCCAAGCTGCCAGGCTATATTACTGGCCGCATGCATGCTGCAGGTGCACACATGCACAGGGCGTTTATCAGAGACATTATCGGCCACATCAGCCAAAAAAAGCCAACTGCCAATAATGTCAATTCTCCTTTAATCAGTGCAGATACAATATGGACCTGGTGCACCTCTATAAATGAGTTTGTTACATTGCAAACTAAACCACATCCCACGTAGTTTAGTTTGCAATATAGCTACTTTTAACATTGCAGCCTTTAATATGAAGGTTCACATCCCCAGCTGCAGGAGAGGTGGGCTGAAGGCAGAAACAGCGAGTGGTTCAATCCTTTTTTCCCCCCCACAAAGCCTGCCTGCCTCTCTCGCATCTGGGGGGCGAGCTGCTGGCAGGCTGGGTGGCCCCTGAGCTGTGGGGGGCCCCGGCCCTTCCCTCTGGCAGTGGTGCCAGCTGTGGCCGCACAGGCAGGATGCTATCAGGCTGGGGACTGCCCCAGCTTGGGCTCGGGCAACAGTTGGATCCAGATGGGTGCTATCTCTGAGCTGGGGCAGCCCCCGGCCTGCTAGCAGCCTGCCCAGGTGGCCCCAGGGGGAGCTGCTGCGAAGGGAAAAAACCAGGACCTGCCATAGCTCCGGACCCGCCGTTAG
>NW_005841887.1:3833807-3834156 GCF_000455745.1 Alligator sinensis | reverse complement strand
GCACTGCACCTTAAACTAAACACGTAGCACACGTCCCAGACCCAGGGTTGGTCTGTGTCCCATCTCAAGTGATCTAGCTGTTGGGATGGGGCACAGAGCAGCCATAAGGTCTGACAACTCCCCGTCCAATCCCCATCTGATCCGTGGTAATAGGCTGCCCTGGTTCTGTCCCTGGTTCATCTGACATAACAGGTGCTCAATTTTTGGGAAGAGGTATAAAATTGCTGAGATCCCAATTGCAACATTACTTTCACATCTGCTAAGGGTCTTCATAAACTTTATCCTGTTCTTAAAACAGGAAACATTAGATGAATGGATGATATCAACAAGACAGAACATGCTCAAGCTG
>NW_005841887.1:3818074-3833776 GCF_000455745.1 Alligator sinensis | reverse complement strand
AGAGTAACAGAAAATAGCCTCAACTGGGTTAGTAAATGGGGAAAAAAAACAGATATGGAAGGAAAGGTGTAATTTCAACATATTAATACAGGTTATTGATCACAGTACTATGAGGGAACTCAGATTTTGGGCATGCTTTTTGTCTATACTGAAAATATATTACATTTTAGAATTGCTATAATATTATTAATAAGTTCAGCTCCAAAATATAGAGTACATGAAGTTAAACAATGCAAACAAACTCCTGGGAACAGTCTACAAACTAAACAGACAAAATGCCGCCAAGAGACAAGTCAGACAAGCAATATAAAAAGAAGACTGACTAAAGAACTATGTTGGCACACGTCTCATTAGTCCCACAACTGTTTTATTCTTTTAAAGCATGATTTACATTTTTATGCCTAAAATGCAGATGGAACCAGACTAAAGAATTAGTAAATGAAGCATAAATGCAAGGGTGGGCAATGAGCAGAAAAATCTCCATCAGTGAAAAGAAAGCAGGTGAAAATTGAAGCAAGCAAGTGGTGTTGTGCTTCAGGAGCCCTCTAAACTCTGAACATCAAAATGGTAATCTATTGATAATTTCCCTTCCCCACCACAAACTGAATGCCAATTATAGTGTTACTGGCAACAAGCACAATAAAAAAAAATGACAATTAGCAAAAGGTTTCTATGGTCAATATCCTCCTTCCAGCTGTGGCAGTTTCTTGGTAACAAAAGTCTGTATTAATGCAATGTCTGCTTTTAGGTGCAATCATTTATTAACTGCCCATACAGAATATGACTGCTGATTGATAGCTTCCTACATCCTTGAAATAGGATTCTATTTGAAGCAATAGTTCCAGGAACAGAAAGCTTACCTACTACAACTAGCTGGAGCACCTGTAAGTTTCCTGGTTTAATGAGCTTCTGTGTTGTACTGCCGTTGTCAGCTGCCTTAACACAGTAACTTAGAGAGCTGATCAAGATCTTAAAAAGTACAAGAAACATCCTGTACCTCTTTAATTGTTTAAACACTATACCAAAGTTGGAACCACAATTTAAACAGAAATAAAAGGTCAGACCTGCTTTCATTTTTAAGAAATACTTTTGGGGACTGAAGAAAACCAAAAATCATCAAGAAAAAGAGAAAGCTATGAGAACTAGACAGAAACAATTCATACCCCTTACTAACTATGGAGACTACTATATTTTTTCATATATACAATGCATCTTTTTCCCAAAAACCAACTGCTGGTCATTGGAGTGTGCCTTATCTGTGAGGAACATGTTAACAGCAGTTTCTGCTGCTCTGAGTGAAACCAAAATTAAAATCTGCAGCAATCCAAAACCACAGGGAACAGAATAATGATCAGGCTCAGCTCCCCAGCCGCTGCTATTCACCTGCTTACTGCAAAGATCTTTTTTTCTTTATTCCACCTTACAAAAAAAAGATGTGTATTATATTTTGGAGCACATTATATCTGAGAAAATGTCAGATATGACAAAGTTGAAGTCCAAGGAGAATATTTCTTAGAGTTTAAAAAAAAACCAAAAAAACCAAAGCAAAGGGTCACTGTTAATCTTCTGCCCACAAAGGACAATATTAAAATACAAGTTGTCTGAAGAATCCTGCTACGCTACTGTTGAACACTATTTAGCAAGACTAGATAACAATCATGCCAGGTACAGACATTGCACTTTTACCGGTGTAAGTGATCAGAAACTGGTCTAAACCTGTAACAGAATAGAAGTTCGGCATGCAGACTGGTTTGAAAGTGGCAGAACCTGGTCTAAGATAGGCCTGCATGCCCCTCCTGCCAAAGGGCGAATGTGTGTTCTGTTCACTAGCAATCTAAACTACGCTGCTTACAGAAAACTACATAATTTAGATCAATTCTTCCTCAGGCTTTTTTAAAGTCTGTACCTAGTAGCCATTAGGGTCAACAGCAAAGAATACTATGGCCAAATGAAAGCAGATAAGGAATTTTAAATACGTAAAGTGAAATTAGCCATAATGAATTAGGCCAGGACACCAAAGCTGCTTTTTATTCACTAAGGCTGCTTGCAAACGTAAAAAAACCCCCCATGCTTTACCACAAGCAGCAGCATGTTACTTTGACCCAGCTTTGCAGAGTCTGTATAGATTGGGCGATTCAGCAGGCCTTTTGGTGCTTTTATGTAAAGCTGAGTCAATCAGCTATTAGATAAAAGCACCAAAAAAGCCCCACTAAAGCACCCAATCTATACAGACGTTGGGCGAGCTGGGTCCAATGAACATGCTGCCTCTTCTGGGAATGTGTTGGGCTCCATGTGGGAATGCGCTGAATTTAAAGTAAAGGGCTGTTTTGGGGTTTTTTTTTAATGTCTTCAAGCAGCCTAAATGAGCATTAGAAGGTGTCAGATGAATAAAGAGGGGTGAGGGGATTGTTTGTTTGGTTTTTTACCTTGCCTAAAAAGCTATATAAACATTATAATTACAACTAACTGGACTTATTGGGATTGTAAGACAACATGTACTGATCACACACTCAATAACAATTCTATTAGAAAGAAACTTTATATACTTTGTCCTAAGCATTCATTTACCTATTCTCTAGGTAATGTCAGTTATTAAGTTTAAAACCAAATCCTCATCACCAGTTTCCAGAGATGACTATCACAACACGCTAACCCTATAGGAGGGTGAGGAAAGGGAAGGAAGGAAATTTTCCAAAAAGTTAATAAGAAGGTTAATTTGTTAAACTGCATTTTCTTTCTTATATGTAAAGGATTGAAACACATGCAAAAATAGAGGGATGTGGGATGGAAACAAAACAAAAAAAATTGATTAAAAACCCAAACAGTAAGGCATTTAAAAAAATATTAAATGAATTTATACAATGCTTGTACTCAAGTGTTAATTAGGTACATTGCTCAAACTTCAAAGCATTAAAAAAAACCTGCAGGAAAAAATGATTCTGCAAAATGTCAAAACAGATTGGGCACATTTAAACCTTCTGCTTTTTTTTTTTTCTTTAGGCCATTTTGGACAAAAGTAATGTCTACACAGTGTGAAGACAGCATGGTTCAACAATTCACAGCCAGAAATTAAATTAAGAAACTCCTCTGAATTGAGCAAGAGAAAAGTAGAGGTCTCTTCTATGACTGACTACTTATGTAAACTTAGTCTGGATTCATGACAACTTAGCATGCAAAAATCTCATTAACAGCAGTATATTTGTGCATGTAACTCCCTATATCAGCAATTCATAACCATGGTGCTGTGAGATCCTTTTAGCAGTGTCATAGGATGCCATACAATATTAGTACTGTTTGGTGTGCAAACACCTGCACAATTCATAAGGTAAACTCAGAGATTTCAAAGATGAAGCCAGTGACAAAAACATTCTGACCTACTGGGGTCTTTCCGAGTTCTTTGCAACAGAAGAACTACTCTACATTTCTTTCATCAAAAAATGAGTAAGGGCTAAGAGCTGGCATTTTCAAAGTGTGCACTGAGTCTAAGAATGAGAAGCACTGACATACACACTACTTTGGAAATTCATTTTGCAGAGGTTTTCTTCCTTTCTAAACTTTTTTTTATCTCACACACACACACACACACCTACACATTAGCAGCTTTCATACCATGTAAATGCTACAGCCAAGAAATGCTATGTGCATTTACCAGCTCTGCTTTTATGTAAAAGAGGCTGAAAAATTGGCATCCAGTCCAAAAGGACTTTATTAAAAAATAAATATTTACAGAGGGATTGAAAGGCCATGCACCAAAATGCCAAAAACCCAACGAAGACAAACCTGTTAAAGAACATGGTTTTGCACATTGCAATAAGACAAAAAGTAAATATGGGGAAAAAAAACTTTCTTTTGCTTTAAACGTTGAGCCTTATTTGACCTATCATAGATATAGGTTTTGTTTGTTTGTTTGTTTGTTTGTTTGTTAACTAAATTTGAGAGAAAAGTAATGCTGATACTAAGATCTTGGGGGTTAGGCATTTTGGCCATTATAGTCCTGGCAATTTTCCGTTAATTCAAAAGAAACCATAAAACCTTTTAAACTATGATTTGGAAAACAAACTGATTTCTGAGACAAAAGACAAGACTGTTGAACAAACTGTGGCTTTTGTCAATGTGCAAATTTTAGTATTTGCTACTGTGGGACAATTTCCAGAAGAACAGTTCATCCCCACATTAGCTCTCTACAGTTTACACACACTTTGCAATCAAAGAAAAGTGTGATTCCAAAGCACAGACCTGTGTTTGATTCCAAGTATTTTGTACCACATATGCTAAATCAAAACAACTGCAACAGGATGAGCGTGCAGCTTAACATTATTGGAACCTCTGGCCAGATTTGAGAAACAAAACGTTTAAACAAGCCAGTAAGGATACTCAAGGCACTATACTCACCAGTATGAATCTTCTCATGTCTCTGTAGCAGGTACTTCTGTATGAAACGCATGTCGCATTGACTGCACTGAAATGGTTTTTCACCTTGAACAATATAATTCCACATCCATAAGTTAATAACTACAAACTGTTGTTTCTGATAACTACTACTGAGGAATAAAACTGCTGTCTATAACAAAAAATGGCATCTGAGCAAATTCCAAAATATTTTAAATACCAAAAAATTTGATCCTTTCTAACTAAACAAACTTCATGAAATGAATCACATTAACATTGAGATGGAAGGGTGATCTGAACGGCAATTTTCTTGAAGAACAAGATCAATCATTATGCTGGCATTCAACTGTATTTATAGTACTGAAAAACTATTTATACGGGTAAGTACCTTTTTCACTTCTCTGAACCAGAGAAATACTTCATCTGGCAAATAAGTAGCCATGGCACATTAATTATAAAGGGGTAAATCTCAGCACTTAGGCTATATGTCAACCCATTAATTCCTGACAAAGAAAGAAGAAACCTTGTAAATAGTAACATCCTTGGTTTAATCAGCATATAATGTTTTTTTCTGGTATTCTTTTGACACTTTGGTGCATGGAATCTCTAAGCTTAGATGCCAAGTTACCTACACTCTTCAAAATGAAATTCACATAGAACTGAAAACATTTTTCATGCGATGAAAAAGATCTTTAGGTAATAGAAAAGACAATCTGAAGTCAAGCAGTACCTGTATGAATGAAGACATGTCTCTGTAAATGGTAGTTGGTTCTAAAGGCAGCATTGCAATGCTCACAAACATGAGATTTGGGGGTTTTCAGACCAAGTGATCCATCCTCATTTATTGTAAGGATCTATTTTGAAAAAAGTAAAGTTTGTTCTCACACTAACCTCTAAAGATGTTTTAACAACTACAAGACAAAACACAAAATGAATTTGTAATGAAGAAAATTCAAATGATTTCATGTAAAAACATTCCATTTACATTGACAGGATTTTGGTTTTACATTTTCAATAGCAGCATATTCCAAACTTGTATATCATGACATGTCAAGACGTATTTCCACCTACTAAACACAAATGAAATTGATGGAAAACCAGTTTACAGCTTTTGTATTCAATGCTGAGTCACTTTAAATGTCAGTCTTTACTTTCTCCATCTGACAAGAAAGTAAAGTACCAAACCATCCCTGGGCATGGAACCACAAAAAATCATATTTTACAGGATAAGCAAAATGTTGTACAATCTTGGTGGAAAGAGAATAAGTGTATGTTTGTCAAGATAAATAAAAGTTTATCCATGATAACCATGCAAGTTCTCTACTAGTGCACATCAAAGCTAAAAATAAGATTGAACTAATAAATATGTTCTCTGTCCAGTTAAATATGTCAGTACAGAAGTGACTTATGAAGGTTTTGTTATTTTCCAGCATATTCCATTAGCCCTTTGATGCAATGTCCTGGTGCACCGTAGTGTGCATTCACTTCACAATTGTTTCCAGTATTCTGGAAAACAAAAGTGATTATGAAAACATTTTCTGAATAAGTGTCACCTTGGCCCCTTTTACTTTCCTCATCCTATACAACCCTACCTTACTTAGTATGCAACTTAGTTCTCCCTGCCAAATTTAACTTTCCACTTAAAATGTCTTGCTGCCAGAGCAGTTATTTTTTATGTAAGTCGCAAGGGTCTTACACAACCGTGAAGTAACATACACCGAGGCTCATAAAAGTCTGTTCTGCAACAACACGTTGCTTCATTAAGGGACACTGGCAAACTTAAAATTATATTTTTAAATAATCAAATTTTATAATATGCATTATTATTAAAACGTGAAAATAATTATGCTGAAAGTGGGTGTACAATTTTACAATCCTTCATGTTTCCTGGGATCTTTTTAATTTACAACACTGATCCATTGTAGCTCTCCTTAAATGAAGAAAAACTCTTTTGCCAATGTTGTTTTCCTAATAGACTGACCAAAAAATAATAGAGGAAAAACAAATAAAACCTGTTGTTTTTCAAGCATACAACTAATAAATAAAGAAAAATACTACTGAAACTTCATTATATAAGATGATCTCCACCCTTATCCCAGCTGTTGGTTGGGCAGCAAATCAAGCTCAGTATTCTGGGACCTCAGACGTAACCAAAAGGAGGACACCTATACTAATCTTCTGGCTGTTCCTGCCATCTTCATTCTTTCACGCTGTTAAAAAAATTGAAACGCAACCTGTTCAAGGATTTTCTTGATCATTTTTCAGTCTTGCATTGTTGCAAAAGGACAAAGCAGAAGGACTGAACTAGGAGAGGAAGGAAGCATGCATGTATACGTATCTAAAGAGGGACACTGACCACTTCCATTATACAATGTTCCTGCAGATGTGGTCTGCAATGGGCATTCAAAACTTTATCAAAAAGTAGGGTGCTACCATAAGGAACCCTAGGAGTCAGGAACTTGTTCCCAAATCCAAATCTAAAACAGTCAGTCCACCAACCCTCCAAGCATACTGCAAAATCACCTATTTAACAAAATTTTGGGGAAGATTTAAAGGACAGATTACCCTAGGAGATTGAAACGAGGTTATGGGATTTGGTAGTTATGGTGTTGATTTTGTTTTTACTTATTGGCTTGATTGTTTCTCAAATATCATTATTTTTATGCTGTTGTGTGGTCCTCTGTGTGCAACTATAACTATAACTGTGTGTTATTACCTAACTATAGCTTTCTATGTACGTTTTAAATGTTTATTTAAATCCAAAATAAAATAAATCAGGAGTTGGGCTTTAATCAACTGGACAGAATATTGCCATAGTAGCCCTCATTTGGAGGACTGATCTTGGTTTTTTCTGCAAACATACTCTTGATATAAAGAAATCCAAGTCTTTAAGCAAACTGATAAAATATGGGATACAACTTTGTCCATGAATGGATCTAGAAAACAATTTGTCAAAAGTTCTCATGAGAACTTTTTTAAAGTTGATTCTGATTTTAGGAGTGCTTCCTACCAGCTGATCATTTTACACTTTAAGTCATCTCTCTAGATTTTCCAAAATATTGTTTCGTATTTGTTTTTAAATTGTTCCCAATGCAGACACAAAAGTTCTCAGGGTCATAGGAAAAAGCAGGACTATATTTAGATGAATACAGTGTAATGATTTATAAGTTGTCTACAAAACTACTGACTCATAATTTAAAAAAAAGTATTTGGAAGGGAACTGCCTGGAGAGACAGATGTTAAAATATGTCAAAAGGTTGATGTTGCTAAAAGGAGTTCAAAGAAGCACATTATGAATGTCTTCTCTCAGGTTTTGTTTTGGACTCTGGTAGGCTGCAGAGCTACATCTTTACTGAGCAAACAAACAACTTCTAACATAACCACTCCAAATTCTAATGAAATCACTCATAAAATCATAGCAAAACTCCAGGTTCTTTTTAATCTTGGTTTCGCCAAATCACTGTCTTACTTTTGCTGGTGAACGCTGTTTTCTTTTCTTCTTTTTCTGCAAATCTACTGGCTCTCTTATTTGTTTTTTGTCTCGCTTCTGTTGATCAGATGCATCAGTAAAGGTAATTTCTTGCTTTACACTGATCTGTTAAGATATCAAGTGTCAGTTTCAGATACGGTTCTCACTACAGAAGATATTTTTTTGTTTGTTTTTAGATGACAAGCTGACTAGGACTTTTTTTTTTATCCTGAACGAATTGTGTCATGGTTCCATAATTTTAGATATTTAATTTAAAGGAGTAATAGAAATATTAACTGAAGATAGGGTATAATTAATTTCAGTAGAAATTGCATCTTCTTGTACCTCATCATTCATCCCCCAAGATATAACCTTTCCTTTCTGACTGGTAGCGTTTCTGTGTCAAATAGTGTAGATCAAAAGCATTTTCATCAGTACAGAAAAAGTCTTCCATTTTTTCATACCTGTATTACTTTTGCTTGTTATATTAAATGTCAAGGTTTAACACAAACCTAAGCTACAGGATTCTTTAAAAACAAGAATAGGTCTAACAAACTTTTTCCAAGTTATACTTCTTGAAGTAATGTTATCTTTACAAAAGATGTGCTTTATGTTTCTCTGATGTTCTCTAAATTTTTGAACAAACGCTTATGATTTACAGTTAAAGGGGAAACTTCTCATGCACACTATTTTAACAAAATTACAGTTAAATGTTATTCTTCACGATTCTGAATGGTTCTGCTTCTTAATATCGCTGGCACTTCTACAAATGCTCAAACTACAAGTTAACAGCAATAATTTATTGAATTAGAGAGATGCATGTTTGCTAATGAAAGCCATTTTGCATTCTCCGTGTGGCAGATTATGCACACCTTCTATTAAATATGAAGGAAGACATATTTATGGGTGTCTACAAGAAGTGTCATGTTTGTATGACTTACTGTCTGGATGCCACCAGTGGCAGTCAGAAGCTTAATGCACATAAGGGATTCTTTTAGAACATATACAGAAATGTTTCATAGAGTAATGCCAACAAAAAGAAAATTCAACTAGTGACCAACATGCAGATCTTTTCAGTAACGTTATTTCTTCTGGATTAAATTGCCTTTTAAACCTAATTATTTAAAAAGAATGTAGTGTTAAATGATCAATGCACATAACAGAATATGAACAGAAGATACCTATATAACTGGCAACTATGAGAGAAACTTACTTCTATGCAAATGCTGAACAAAAACTTGTAACGTTCCTTTTAAACTACACTTAAGCACATTACACTCGTTTAAGCGGTGTCCAGGGTCTTTTGCACTCTGCACAGTGAGATGCATTTGACCCAGTCACAAGCTAATGACATTTTTATAAACAGAATGTACTTATAAATATTTTTGATAATAAAATGCAAAAAAGTCATGAATGTATTCCTAACAATACTGCCAAACCTCGTTTCCAAACCATGTCTGCAATACTTCGCGAAAATGCTTACAGGGACATTCACTGCATACTGCAGCCCTTGAGGAAGTCTGTCTTGGGCCTCCATCTCATCATCATTTTTAACCGTCTCTTCATGGACCATAAGTTCATCATGTGAAATCATCTCCTGCTGTCGAAGTTCACTTTCTTGTAACACTTCATCTGTTGCAAGAATTTCTTGGTGTGCTATAGTCCGATCTTGAAGCACTGTCTCTTGCCGTTCCCCAGACACCGCAGACTGGTCAGATACTGCACCCATCCCTACCATAGCCCTGGATGACTGCATTTGGTCTATGCCACCACATTTAAGAAACAATCCTCCCAGTTTGTCTTCAATGTTCATGCTTAGGTGCAATAACCTAAAAAGAGAAATGTAATAAGTGAATATCTAACATTGGGACTGTTAAAAAATGATCAAGTAAAGTTTTAAGTAAGTTTTATCAAAATTGAATAGATACCACATGTATTTCTATGACTGATACTCAGGCTTTCAAATTTTCATCCTTGTTTGGAAAAGGGATAAGATCTCTCTCTCTCTCAGATACATATGCACACTTTCAAATCAGAAAGTCATATTAGAGTTTCTTCTAAAGACTAATATAATTAAGCAAGACAGACAACTAAAAGAAACACAGATATACTGCATATCCTTAAAGCAAATTATTGCTTGCATTGCCTCCTCCTCTTTTTTTCCAGACTGATCTTCTTTTTAACAGTGCCCTCTTTACCCTGTGTTCCCTTTTCCCTATCCCCTCATGCAAGATACTACCCTGACATGTTTGCCTCAGGTAGAGTACAGATACTAACACTGCTTTATCTTCAGAAAAGCGAGAAAGGGATAAATTTGGCTCTTTCTTGCTACATGGGAAAAGAGGAAAAGGAAGTGGTAAACTTGCTGATGGGGTGATCATTTCCATCCCACTAAGGCAAAGCAGTTTGAGTAAAAGAGTACAGCTTCAAATTCTGCCTCCCCTAACAGTGCAGCAACATGGCCAGCAATGGAAGCAATTCAGCAGGCTGAGCATGTGGCTCAACTCCACTTCAGTTCAAGCACTTTAATTAGGTAGTGGCTAGGCACTGTCCCTAAAGCAACAAATAGGCAATTAATAGCCCAAGAAGCCAAATCTCCTTGTCCAGAAGCATAGTAGCATTCTCCATCATGATGACTTACAACCAATTTAACATCCTGATATCTGAAGAGTAGAAATTCTATCCAAACACTTAAAATCAAAGAGCCACATAATGTTTAAACATCAGTTTTCAGTCTGAAAATATAAAACCTTCCCCCAAACTGTTTTATATCTGAATTGTTCTCACTATGCCAGCCTTATCTTCATTCCTAATGAAGATTTATTCCATTCGTAAACCCACTACATATCTGACACATATGCAGCTTTTCCTGAAACAGGGGACAGCAGTATGTGATGTTAGGAATGTGGTCAACTGGCAGAACCCAGGGGTGAAGATTACACAGTACTTATTTGCATGATGTATAGTTCCAGGTCCTACTATTATATGTTCAGAAATACCAAGACTAAATCACTCAGAATATAAGAATAAAAATTTAGCCAACACTCATGTTTTCCAGAATTTACTTAGGTAGGAAATCACAATCTATCTGTTCTTGTGCTACCACAATCTCTAACTTCTATAGTTGATTTCTGTGAAATGCAGGATTGTCCAATAAACCTCTTCAAGTTTAAGTGTTCAACACCCAAAACAAAGAAGAAAACTCATGCGTTCCTAGACATTGTCTCAGGGGCCAGATAGGCATTACACTTTTACCAGTATATGTGATCGGAAATCATTCTATATGTGTAACAGAACAGAAGTTTGGCGCACACAGACTGGTTTAAAACTGGTGGAACCCAGTCTAAGATTTGTCTCCTGCCCCTGCACCAAAGGCCAAACATGTGTTCTGTTGGTGACTGATCTAAACTAGACCACTTACAGAAAACTGCATAACTTAGATCGACTCCATCTTGGGCATTTTGAATAACTGTACCTAGCCAGGAAGCTTTCCGCTTCTGGTACCCAAAATAGTCTTACTACTAATATATTCACTCAGCTAAACCTGAATACACAGAACGGTGACATCAGCAAAAGCTTTAATTATCTGTTGTCACTTGCTGTGTAGAAGAAACTGTCACCTAAACTTCTGGATGCCAAGGAACAAACAGAAATTTAAATTAATAAGGAAGAAAAAAGGAACCAACAGTCCTTGAAAAAGTGGAAACTTGAGAACATAGGTACACATCTGAAACAAAGCAGTGAAGGCTGCTACTCCCTAAATTGCAACCTGACTTTAGAGGAAGTGAAGACTCAAGTTAGACACAACTACAGAAGAGAAATCCCAATGCATTTGAACTGAGTTAAGTCAGCATCCCACACAAATAAAATTCCAGAAATTTCAACAAAAATATTGAGTCGCCATCTTAGAAGCACTCAATGCGTAAGAGTCCATAAATGAGGATCAGTGGTTCAGAGGCAGAACATCCTATCCATGCAAAAACCACACACTGAATATAAAATGTCCTCTGGGTTAAGGATGAAGGTAGAGCTCTCTGCAGATCAGTTCATGTGAGAGAAGGCAGTTTTCCAATCTTGCTATTTTTTTTGTATCTGGAGCAAAGAAAATTTGCAAACTTTATCAAATGACCAAGTCTCAAACAGATCATTTTCTGGAAGGAAACAAATCTAATTCAGTTGGAACAGAGGCTCTAAGCTACCAATCACCTAACCAGTGTCTCATCTTACTCTGACAGATATCTTTTATCACCCGAAAGACAGAATTCTGACATTAATATTTCTATTAATTAATTAAGCTTTCTATTAATATTTTTGCTTCTAGTGCAATTCTGAAAATTTACACCTGTTTAGTTGCTGATTTCTACATGTTCAGTGGATGGTGTACCACACGGGTAAGCAAACTTTTCAGGCTGCAGGGCCAGACTGACCCAGTTTGGGGCAGAGGTAGGCTGGTACACATGCACTAGGACCCAACTGCTGCTGCTCCCACTTTTCCCAGTGGCTGTACACGGAAAGCACCTGCCCCCACTGCCAATTTCCCAGTGGCAGCACATGGCGTGTCCGCAACCAGTACTTTGCACCACTGCAGCATGGGGTTTTGTGGAATATTCCTGTTTGGGATGAATCAACTCAGAACAGATTATCTCCCCCCAAAATTGTGATATAAGCAAGTTTGAAGTCTTGCTGCTTCATCTTCTTCAGGGCATCTATTTTCAAACAAGAGGACACCAGTTCTTCAGTGTTTAAAGATTAGGTTAACTCAAGTGAGTTAAATTTCCTCTCTCTAAATTATACATTATAAAGAAAAAGAATGAGATTTTTACCCTATTTTTCCTGGCAGATGGGTCAAAGTTTGTTCTTCCACTGCTTCTGGTTTTCTTGTGAAGACTTGCAACATAGTAACCCTAAAAGGAAAAAATCAGAATTATCTCTGTCTACATGGGAACCTGGTCCCAAAGAACTGTGAAAAGGGGTCCCAAGACTTCCAAAAATAGCTCATTCCATTGCACATTCCTTGCTGAGGGATGAGGAAATGGGAGAAAAGTCTCCATGCGAGCTGAAGAAAGAAGAAAAGAGAGTTGAAATCATGGTCTGAGGTTGGGACCAAAGCCCTTTAAAATGTGCCTGGCATAACATCAACTGTGCTGAGCCACAAGCAGGATACACCCAATCTAGGTCATCTTTTGCAGTGCATCTTTTCTATGCTTGTGGAGGCCTGATAGCATAAGCTTATTGCAGTCTTCACAGGCACCAGATGAAGGGGCACTGAGGCTGGGAAGTGTAAACAGCTGAAGCACTACGCAGGAAGAACCAAGCATCAAGCCTGCTGGTTCAAGCCACTTCTGAATGCAACATTTCATGCTGCTCAGAATCAGGCCCAAATTGAGGAAACCCTGGATTTCAACCTATTTCTAGGCAGGGTGGAGAGCAGCAGAATGAAAATATAGTTGCAGAAAGACAGCAATAGATATTGTTGTTGTTCTCACCAACAGGGACAATCAGTTGGGGCAGAGTTAAAAGGGATCTGAAGTTTCAACTAGTTGTTTCCTGCACAGATGCAGGATGCACAATTCCTGAATAGCCCAGACAGATGCTTAGCCAACCTCTTCCTGAAAACCTCTATGTCTAGGGAAAGAAAGTACCAGAGGGACAACTGATACTATGCGCAGTAGCTGCTTTGCAGATCATATAACTTGTACAACAGTATTTATTTCTAACATCACTGGTTACATTATTTCTCTAAATTGTAAAGGATAGGGATGCATGAATATGTGGGTTCTCAAATGTTCAGTGTATTTTTCGAATCCTGATCTCAAATCATCTTAGGTGCCTGCACAACACATCGGTTATAAAAGTGGGCTATCAAACGCCCACCATTTCATAGCAAAATAAAAAGAACTTGAAGCATGCAGCATGGTAATGCAACTGAAACACGATCTAGGTTATATGAAATCATACTGGAACATATATGAAAGCACATAACCACACATAACAATATGCTATGAATCCAAATGAAAAGTATCGTAATTGCAATCTCTTCTGCAAAACAAGGATAGCTGATCAAAAGAGGCCTCTTTTTACCCAAGAAGCATTATCAGAGCATTTTAACTGAAGTAATGGTTAAGAAGTCTTGATTAAAAAATGGCAGATCAAAGTTTCAAAAATTATTAATTTGGACAGACCTGCAGTAGGTCAACCAGTAGGTTAGAGCAACTTGCATTTGTGGAAATAAGATACTCTCAAACTAAGCCAATCTAAATAATACAAACAACATACTAGTGTACATTAGCATACTTCCTGGCATAAAGTACTGAGACTCTCTAAGCAGCAGCCCTCTTCCTGAGTTTTACAACTTGTCTAAAGCTATATGATAATCATGATATTTTCAACAATTTTGAAAATACACTTAGAAGTCTCTTGATATAGAAAAATAAACATTCAATTCAAACATGCATCAATAAAAAAATACGTAGAGCTTAAATCCATCAAACTAAAAGAAATACAGAATTACGGTGCTGATGTTGTTAGTTCCCCAAAAATCTGAGCTTAGACAAAACATTTCAACGCAGATCTCCAAAGAACAGACTGCACTTACATGCATAGAATGAAAGACTGGAAAATAAATAAGCTCAGAACTGGTTCTTTACTCCAGACCTTCTCTCTTTTAAATGCTCAGCTGCTGCTTGTGGATCCATACCCAATGAACCATCAAAAATTGCTACTCAGACAACCCTTCTACAGCACTTCAGCCCAGTTACTCTTAGGACACCTGACACCATTTTTTCAAAGATTCCTAGTGCAATAAGTGAGAGAGGTAAGTGACAATGAAAATAAGGAAGTAAAAACATCCCATGCCTTTGCCTATTTAGAACAAGGAAGACAAATATCATCAATGTCATCAGTGAGTAAGTAAAAGAACATGTCCTAATAACCACGATAGCAGCTGTGAAGCAGAATAGATGTCTCAGAAGAAAGAATCAAAATTTGCTTATAATCAAGGTAGAATATAAAACTGCTCATTTCCCAATGGTGGGTGGGAGTGCATATGTCTTTTTTCTTATGCCTCTGTACAGATAGTGTGTGCACATTAGTTATGCAAATGTACAACCAAACATACTAACTGGGCACACTTTAGAAATCTTAATAAATGAACATGTGCAATATTGCTTTAGGAGCACTTGGAAGCTTCTAATGACTGAAAAGCCTACTTAGACAAGATAAGAGAACAAGAGTGTCTAACAGGGATGGGCCAGATGCAGCCTGCCAGGCCATTCTATCCGGCCCATGGGGCCCTAAAAAATTTAGAAAATTAATATTAATCTGCCCCTGGCTGCCCATCATGCAGCCCTCGATGGCTTGCCAAAACTCAGTAAGCGGCCCTCCACCAGAAATAATTGCCCACCCCTGGTCTAAAAGAACTGATAACTGATAGATAAAAAGGAGGGGAAACACTAGGCTCCCAAAAATTTTCTTTAGGTTTAACATTATTATTAATATTTATTTTAATATTAACAGTAGAAAGGAATTAACTATTTTAATTTTTTAAGTAATGTTCCTTTCTCTAAATATTTTTGTTGCTCAGAAGTATTTATTTTCGAGTTTTCTGTTAATTTAAAAGGAAAAACCAAAAATTTGGGGATTTTGTTATTACTCTTCCCGCTTGCTTTTTTTATTTTTTTTAGGGGCACATCAATAGAGATTTTGGGAGCCAATACCAATAGCCGATTTTTAAGGAGGCATATTGGCTGATACCGATTCAATTTCTGATACGCACCCCAACGGCTTAAAGAGCTGCATGCAGCTGGTAAGTCTGTTGTGCTGGAAGGGGAGGGGGGAAGGAAGGG
>NW_005841887.1:3801994-3817970 GCF_000455745.1 Alligator sinensis | reverse complement strand
AGGCAGTGGCAGCACTGGGAGAGGGCTGTGAATTCTGGGGTGGCTGCAGCCCTCTCCCCAGCCCCTCTTCTAGTGAGCACAGCTCTGGCCTAGCCACTGCTGGGAAAAGCATGACGCCAGACCCGGCCCGCAGCTGCAGTCCCCCTGCCCCGCCCCCGCTCCCATGCCCTCCTGGGGCGCGTGCAGCGGTGTAAGCTGCCCTCCCGTGCCCCCTGAACGAGCCGTGGCTCTATCCTGCACCTGCCCCAGCCCCACTCCCTCCCTCACCCCAGGGGCTCCCCATCCCCACTCCTTCCCTCCCCATCCACCACAACAGACTTACCAGCTGGACACAGCTCTTAAAGCTACTGGGCAGTGCTCCTCGCCACCTATGTGCTGTCCTGCGGCTGTGTGCATTGATGGACATGTATCAGCCAAACTATCAGCCACAGCAGGCCAACTTCCGATACAGTAAATTTTCTTTATATCAGACCGATGTATTGGTGCACCTCTATTTTTTTTTTTAACTTAACTCTCACACTTTCTTTTTAACTCTACCTTTTTCAGTGGCAAAATATGGGAAAAGGGTAAAAAAAAACCTGAAGACTGGAGGGAAATGGAACTTACAACCCTACTGTAGTTCTTAATTAAACAGGATATTACAGACACACACAAACAAACTCCATCTCATTATACATTTTGCATTGTACATTTCAGCTAGGAACAAATGTACAAATAAAGTGTATAATGGAATTTCAAACAATTTTATCAACTGATATCAATCATCTTCCACAACAGAGTTCTCAAAAAAGACAGATTACTGTTTTGAATACCAGCATCAAACTGTGCTGATAAATCCACTAGGGTAAACTGCGTACAAAGGATGCTCAACAGATATTCCTGGAATTACTACTGAGTCTTACGGTTTGTCATAATAGCATGAGTCAAAGTATGAATTTAAACTGATCTACTGTATCTTCTTGCATACAACATACATCCAGATAAAACAAAGATCTTGTTTTTAGAGGGCAGAAGATATCATCCCCCCCCCCCCCCCCCCCCCACTCTCAAGAAAAACCCCCCCCCCCCCCCCCTCCCCCCAGTCATGGCCAACTCTATGAGTCATGGCCAACTCTATGACATCGAGTAAGTCCTCCTGGGATCAGTGTGCCAAGGAATTTCCTGGTGCCAACTGCCCCATCCAAACTGTCTTCTGGGATGTCACACTGCCAGAACACTTTCCCTTCCAGGAGGATTTACACAAGATTAGGCCCTGGACCCTTGCAAGACTTTTAGTTCTTTCTGTAAGTAATTCTTTATACAAGTTCCTATAAAGTGCTGTTTCCATATCACAAGCCTCATTAAGATATTACCAGCAGCTCACTTGCTGCTTCATGCAAAAACTTCAGTGCTCTGCTAATAGCTATGGCTGTGAGAGGGTTAATATAGGCCTCCCTCATCTTGGCAGCTGCACAGCATGCACAGCGTCTTCAGGCTTGCTGCTTTTCCTGCAAAGAAAAGAGCTTTCTTGCTTACAAAATCATGCGGCAATTCTGGGGTACTGAATTGGGGGGGGAAATGTTCCCTTTGCTCCCACACCCAGCCATTTTCGTTTCTGTCACTTTCGAGTTAAAGCTAAACCACAAAAGTCACCCTTATCTTAAAATAAGAGTATTCAAATAGGGAATGATGCTGATGTAATTTGTCCCACATAGACAAGCCCTTGCAATAAATAAATAAATAAATAAATACTACTACTGAAGCCCCCATAAGAGCCAAAGTGTCACCAGTAGTTCATGTTCTCCCAACAAAGGGGAGGATTTAACCAAATCATTTGTGAATTCTGGAAGAAAAGGAAAGAAAATCTCCTATCCAGTTCCCAGATTCAGTCTGTGTCTGTTCTTTTTTTTTGTCAGAACATATCATTCCCTAACCCTAATGTGCACATACTAAGAGAAGAGTTAAAGGCTCAGCTACAAACCTTACCTGCAACGCTCTGCCAAAATTTACAATGGCAGAGAATTTGTTTTTAAAATATTGGCATTTTTCTGCAGGAGGCAATATGGAAACAGTCCTACCATTCTTTCTTCTAAAGAATAAAGCAATGGCTAAAATGGAATAATAAGGTTATTAAAATTATAGTTGCCTAACGCATCCTTCATTTTAGCTTTCATTTTAATAGAATAGGTTTCACTTAACAGTAGAATCCTCCTCAGAAATAAAACAGAATTTTCCACAAAAAATAAATTTAGAAATTAGCAACTTCTTAATGTCAGATTTAAAAAAAACATCAGATTCCCAAGTATATTCTGCAGAAACTTAAAAGCCAAAAAAAAAATACAAAAATGAGATTACTGCTTCTATGAAATGCATATTAAGAAAATTTTCCTAGCATTCTCTTTATTCACATGAAAAATGACTAAAAATTAGGAAAACTAGTATGAAGGTGTAAAAAGGATCACTTGTGGTATGTGTCGATTTGTAAATTGCAAAGAAAATTACTAATGTTAGTCAACCTAAAGAGTTCACTGATCATAAAAATAAAGAACATAACGGGACCATGATACAAATTTAAAGACGCACTGCGCATACACATATTTTGAATGCTCTATATTGCTCGACTTTTGCCAGTACTGTATAGGCCCTGATCCCACGAAGATTTACACTTGTGCTTCATTTTATGCATTGTGAATAGGCCAGTTAAAAGCAACAGGACTACTCCAAATTGGAATATTTATGGGGTTTAAAATTAACCTTGGAATACAAGTCTCCAAAAGCTGTCTGTATAACTCCAGCAAAAGAACCACAATTAAAAGCTAAAAACCAAACATTTTGCCAGTGGGGCTATCATAGTTTTTTCTATTAAAAAAGGCAATCCTATCATCTATTCAATGTTTATTTTATTGTACCAAAAAAATCCCCAAATCCTGTGAGTCTATACTGTCAGTTTCGACTGCTACTAAAGCTTTCAACAGACATCATTTTTACAGTGCTACAAACTTTGTATCACTGTAAAAATGTCTGTTGAAAGCTTTAGTAGCAGTAGAAACTGAGTTTGTAGCACTACAAAATAGAAAAAAAAAAAAAAGAGTATTATGGGGCAGGAACCATATTCAGCCCTTGGCTGGAGGGCAACACAGGTGCCACAAGAGCTTGTTCTCCAACCAGGGGGCAATCAAGGGTGCTCCATAGTTCCCCCCAATTCCAAGAGAAGCCTGTCCGTGAGCTGTCCTAGAGCAGGCAGTTACTCTACCTGTGGGCTTGCCTGATCAGCTGTTCCTAGCTATAGCAATAGCTGATTGACCAAAGACAGTATCAGCCCCTGCTTCCAAGGGAGCTTCCTCACCCTTGCCACCCAAGCAGAGCTACTCCCAGGCTTCCTGTAGGCTGGAGGCAGCTCTGCTCAATGCATCCTCCCCCACCCCCCACTCCACCCCATGGGAAGCAGGGCTGTTCTCAGGGCCCATGCTCAGAACACTGGTTTTTGCTGGTGTTCTAGCTACAGGGGCTGGGCTTCTTACTGGACCTGTCAGAGCACAGGCAAGAGCTGATGCTCTACCAGCCCTGGTGGCACAGCAAGGGGCCCTAGACTGGTCTTTCCAGATCAGCCTGGACCAGACAGTGGGGAAGCACCCCCAGACAGCTCACTGCTGGGCAGGCTGTCAGGGAGCAAGCCACTCTCACCCTCTCCCTTTTGGGGTGGAAGGGAGGGAAGCTGGAAGACAGGTATACCTGTCCAGACATTAAATTTGTGGCAGAAAATCTTCCTGTGAATCATCTGAACTGAAATTCTCGATGTTTGGCATCTGTCTCAAAGTAAATTTAGGTAATCGTTACTTTGCAATGCTCTATAACTCCCGTGCTTTGAAGAAGGAAAATTATATTTGGCAGAGAAGGTACATGGTGCTAGAGGAATTCTTAGGTATATCCTTGTGAAAATCTACATAGATAAGGCCAAAATGACTCTAAAAGTATTCAGTTCTTGCACATTCAGGAACATCTTTGAGTTTAGCATCTACCTTTCCCAAAGATTCTGCTTGTGCTGGGCATGCTGCAGCTCAGGCCTGAGAGGGAATCTCACTGCAAATGCATCTTTGGGCTGCTTGTAGTCAGTGCTGGGTCCAAGCAACTGAACTGAAAGCAGAAAAACTGTTTCATCTGCACCCTCGCTGTCTTCCCCACAGGACCAAGGCATCATGGAGGAGAAGTGCTGAAAAGAAGACAAGACAGCTGGTAGGACGCCAGGAGAGGCGACTGGGAAAAAGTATATAGAAGGCAGAAACTGGAGTTGGAGGCGGCAGAAGACTGAAGGGAAATGGACTGCAAAACCAGGCTGGATTACAAATCAGGAGCAAAAAAAGATCTCAAACACCAAGGTCAAAGGAGGAACCAGAATGAGACTACAACTGACAAGACAAAGAAATTAAGGCTGAGAATCAGCTGCATGGCAGAAGGAAGGTCACAAGGTAAAAATGGAACCGATGAGGAACCAGAGAGTGGTAGGTAGAGGGGACTGGCTAGATAAACAGACTGAGAACCAGGAGCTAGAAGATAAGCAGGAAAGAGGAATGGCTACTAGACA
Organism: Alligator sinensis; assembly: GCF_000455745.1. Lineage (NCBI taxonomy): Eukaryota > Metazoa > Chordata > Crocodylia > Alligatoridae > Alligator > Alligator sinensis. The sequence goes on along the minus strand of NW_005841887.1, from coordinate 3,813,409 downwards.
AGAAATGAAGTGCTAGGCAAGTAATTACTAGGATCAGAAGCCTGGGGAATGGTGATTGGAACTAAAAAGAATGACACTGGGTCTGCGATATTAAGCCACAGGCAAGAAATAAATAGAACTAGGGCAGGTTGGAAGGCATAGGGGGGCTACAGTGTTTTAGCCATCATAGTCCTGGAAAACTGAGAGAGGTAAGGGTATTTTTGTGACATCTTTTATCAAGCTAACTGTATAGTTCAAAAACTCATCCAACATCTCTTCCACCTATACAGCTGGGTCAGTTAAAAAAAAAAAGTCACAAAAGCCTTGCTTCTCAATCATAAGAGTTGAGCCATTCAAGTACATTCTTCCAGAGCTGGAGTACAACCCCAAATTTCTGAATTGCACTGTTCCTCTGCTGTCAAGAAATAGCTGTGAAACCACTGGCAAAGTGCTTCATTCCATGTTTGTGCAGTGATCTAAGCTGCTTTTTCCAGTTTGCTTATTTAAAAACCTTTGAAAATACACACAAAGTACCTCAAAAGAACACGACTTAGGTTGCACAAGCAAATACTCAAAAGTTTGGGAATCCCAACATTATGATGACCCCTAGTACCTTACATCAGACTCCTTGTGTATGTGTATTACAATACAGTCCTTAATTCCAGGACAACATGCTGTTTTTTCAACAGGAACCTATCTGCTCCATTATACAGGATGTACCTGCTCTAGGGAGGGTTATACAGATAACAGACTCCTTAGTCTGTTGTTCAAGATAGTAGTTACATTTGCTGTATAGATGAAAAGATACGAGTGAATAAAGGGAAAGAAGGAGGACAGTCTCATTGCCAAAGCAGCTGAATGCTGCTCTGGAGAACAGGTGTGATACCAGGCAAGTCACTTAAAGGAAACTTTTCACAGGTGGTTATCAATTGCGTTTTACTCATTTTCTGGATGCCTGACTTAAGACCCTTACCTCTGATTCCTACCAAATCTGATCACCCACAGCTGCAACTGAAGTCGAGAGGAGTTGTGTTTTGACATATAAATAGCTATATAATGCAAGGTACACTGAAAAGAAAATCAGATACTAAACATCTCAAATTGAGACACTGCTATCCTCTTGATCTCACCAGGGTGTTGGAAAATACTTGCTAGTACCTGCAAAGTCCAAAACATCAGGAGTAAACTAGCCACTTCATGCTGCTTGTTTACTGTAGTGAATGCACAGCTCATATGGGATGTCATACATAAGAGAAGAAAGTAGGCCTAAGTCTTGTCACCTATGAAATATTTGCAAGATGGCAGACAACCGAGTTCTGGCCTCTTGAGAGCTAGCTACTGATCAGCTAAATGTACCTGTAAGCAGTTTGAAGCAGCCAGTTCAGCTGGAAACCCAACAAGCCAAAAGGAATGGAGTAATAACCGTGAACTGCCAGGAGCCCCAACATGACCATCATCTGTAAAAATAGACTAAGATAGTGTGCTGGTAAGAACTTGAGATCTAGAAGAGTTTCTCAGCACCAACCACACCTGAGAAATATGAAAAATCTTGTGGATAAGGCACAGAACTAAGGATTCAGAGAGTTGATTCTTCCACTGACATGCTGTATGACCTTAGTAAAATCACTTCCCCCTTCTGTGCTTTTGTTTCTTCTTCTGCAACATGGAAATAATGATACTGACTTCCTTTGGAAAACTTTTCAGATCTACTGATCAGAAGAATTATGTAAGAACTAAGCATTATAAATATTTGTGAAGCATTCACATACTCTCATGATGAGCACCACAGACAAGCCCATGAGGAAATTAAAGGGTCTGCATAGTGTACAGTAAATAAGGCATAAGGGCACACACTGAAACAAGGGAAAAAAGCAAAATACTGAATAGCTGCTCACTGCATGACATCCACCCTGTGTGTTGAATGAGGCAAGGCTCCTGATAAGAATTCAGCATATGATCATGAATTTCAAGACTATATCGTAAGATATATCAGTAATCTTAAGTCTGGCACTTCCTGACTTTTGACTCTTTTAGTTTGCTACCTAATATTGGGTCTTAACTTGCTTGTGCAATTATTTTAGCTTTTCTGTTTTCTGAGAGACCCATCTATACAGCCATGCAAAAAAAATGTAAAAAGTTCAAACCAACACAAGACAGTAAGAAAATACCTAAAAGGGCACTATAGTGATAAAAAAAAAAGTTTCTAACCCCAACCCATAAGCCTCAACAGAAGCCTTGTACACACACACCTTTTAGGGATTCTAGTTAATATCCCTCATTAAATGAGAAACTACATTCTGCACCTTTTCCAATTTCCACATTACTCAAAACCTTTTTAGGAGGAAGCTAACAATCATACAACCCCCAAAGAAGACAAACACACGAATAATGAAGTTGGTATTAAAGAGCAAAGGCTCTATTTCTGAACCTGCTTTTAACTGCTGGGAAGTATTTTCACAAAGGGGACCTTTATAGCAAGCACAATGCAAATTCTAAACCATTTTTATGAGTAACAATTTTACCTTCTACCCACTGGAGTATTCCAGACACTATTTTTTTGTAAATGTTTATTATGACTCACAAGCATTATGCCAACCTCATATAGGATGAGGTTAAGTCTTGTGTCTCATCCAAAAAATAAAGTTTTGGGAGACAGATTATAAATTGTCAACAAGAAGTTTTTCATTTGGCTGCATCTGCATGTAATATATTCTCTTATTTAAGCCTGCCACAAGATTGCATCCAATCCTTAATTATGCACTCTTCTCAGATGGACTATTTACCTGGACACAAAGCAGCCAGCCCACAGGAAAATTCAACCAGCACAAAAAATGGAAATGCATCTTCTCAGCACCATGCACCTACAGTATATTAAATAAAAATAAAATGAAAAATAAATGTTCCTCTGCAATAATCCCACAGGATGTGGAAGAGAAATTCAAGCAACAGTTTCTAAACATGATGTTGGTAAGTACTTAGACTCTTCCTGCTGTGTAAGAACAGCAAGCCCACACTATCAAACATAACAGTGACTTCTGACAGTACCTAACATTATCAGCAAGGACTGCTAGATTTCCACCATGTTAGCCAGAATAAGTCCATAGAACAAGACCTGGAAAACAGACTGAAAGAAAAGTTTTAAAAAAGTCAGCGCCACTTCCCTGAGGCTGGTGCAAAGAGAGCAGACAAATTCAAGGCCTTCTCAAAAATATTTTCCAAATCTCTGCCAACATGGACATGTTTTTCACCCTGACTTCTACTTTGCTAGTTAGCAACCAAACCTTAATGCACTTAAACAAAAGTAGAACCCTATAAACTTAGGGAGTCACTGTTATTTAGTAACCATAAGCTGATCACTGACAGCCAGACAGAACAGAGGTCTGTTATATTTGTGGTCACACCAAATCCACTGAGAACCATTCCAATCCTGGATTCTGAAATTCAGTCAGGACAGAATCTTGCTTAGACACTGATGCCACAGTTGCAAGAGATCTTCTCTAATTTGACTGAGCTTTCTTCCAAAGAATGAGGAAAAAGAGTTGGAGTAAATAACTACTGAATACAATAACTACTGAATACATTATAGTTCAGAGGCATACTACTATATTCAACCACCAACAACCCAAACTAGTTCTACCATAGTCTTAGAGCTGAGAGAACTTTAAAGGAAGTCAAACCTGTGACCTCCACCACAGGCTCCAAGTAGGTTAAACTTTCATCAGTATCCCAGGTTTCTACAAAATGTTTTAATGCTTAAGCTTATTATTAAATCAGGAAAGCCAAAGGGTGATTCAAAAGGGAGAGAAGTATTTTAGAAGCTATTTCACCTTTGTAAATAAGAACATGATTACAATGTTCTACTAACCAATAACAGGAGTGATCCAACAGCTCTCTGGATCATTCAATTTCCTATGGAAGGACAACTTAAACTTGTGGCTTCGGCTTCAGTGATGCTTGCACCTGATGCCCGTCTTCACTAATTTAGTATCAGGCTATAGTAACATACACCCTTGAACTAACCCAAGAATAAGGCCTGTCTCTATGTATACCTCCTTTAAGGCCAAAATGATGAAGGCTACTGCTTCTGTGAATTTAGAAGCTAATAATTAATGGCAAACATCTGCATGAAATTGGAAATCTTCCAGAACCAACAACCTGAATGACTTCACCTCCAAGCCAAGAACTGGTACACTAATGCTCACCACAGTCAGCACTACAAAGCAGGCAGGAAACCACCTCTGATGTAATGTACTCACTAAGTAATATCCTCTAGCATGCTGAATGTACTAATGCTAGTGAGTGGTGCTCTAAGGCTACATAAAATGCAATGCTCCAATTCCAAATACTGCATCCAAGCAACTGACCAACCAATAAAGCCTGGATGGCCTGGCAGCAAGGTATAGTTGAGATTCATTTATGTAGCTTTAAAGTATATAATGCAACATAACATTGATAAAAACTACATAGCCCCTTCCCTCATCTTTTATATGATGTTTGTTTTCCAAGATTTAAAATGCATCCTCTTCAGGGCTTAAATTATTACCCTGTGCAGGTATGGGTGAATGAAAATACATGCGATTACAGTGTCTGGCACACTGTGCCCATCAGATAACAAATAATAATGTAATCTAGGGGTCATATTAGCATTAACCTGAGGACTCTGAAAGAAACGACTACCACAGTCTTGAGATAAACATGCTTTTGCAACACCTTTCCATTTAGGAATGCAAACAGTGAATTGCTTGATTAAAGGGTTCCTATCCTCCCTGAGATTAAAGGAAGTAAAAAAAATCACCACCATCATGCTCCCAAAGTTAAATCCTTTGCTTTTCAGTAAACTAAAAACACATTCATTCTAAAAGGTGGAAAAACCAATCTTAGCTAGGTTGTCTGGAGATGTTGCTGCTTTACTCAAATTCATCAGAAGGCAAAAGTTCAAATTTTCACTGCTAGCCATCAGCCAGACTGAAAATAAAAGACCCTGAAGTGGCCATTGTTCATCACTCCCATCACAAAATATCTACTTGAGCTCCTTATGCTGACAGGTGCTTCCCCCCTCCCATGCTGAATGATACCACACCACAAAAAATGCACTAATGATGCATGTAGGTTAATTAATTTGAACTAGAAATGCATTTCACTGTATTCAGTTCTTTGGAGAAATAATAAACTTCTATAGAATACCATCCCTAGATTTTAATACTAAAAAGAGCTTAGACCAAAAAAACCCTGCAAAAACATGAATTTGGGTGCTGGTCCCTGCAACACAAATAAGGCTCAGATTTGCTTTTATGTAAATCTTATTTTATCCATCCTTCCCCAATGCAAATCTCCAAATTTCAAATCTTTAATAAATTAAAAGTTATTTAGACAAACCATTGTAATGAGATTACAAGATATACAAAGAAGAAAAAACCATTTGGCTTGCACAGGTCCAGAAGAAAATCACTACGTTCTCTTGGACTCCATATACAACCAACATCCCTAAAAACAGCCTCTACTCTACAGCTTCCCTGTTACCAACCCACTGAAGATGCACACTGAATTATGACCGTCCAGCTTACCAGTACCAGTAGGCAACTTCTCACATAAGGGCTAAAAATCCTTTGAGTGGTAATAACTGTCTGCTCGCTTACATGAAGACACTAACAATGCAGAGTGAAAATGAACCTAATACACACACACATGATTTTGCAAAAGAAAAGGGATATGTGGTCAAATCACAGGATGAAAGCTAATACTCCTCAAACTAAACTAGTAATGGTGGCCTAAGTTCAATGAAATAATGTTGCGTTTTGTCACCATGAGTCCTGACCATCCACAGTGAAGTTACTCAGTCATGTCCACTAAGTAAGCAACAATTTCTTCGCAATAGCTATAAAATTAGATTAACTCAGCAGAAAGAGACAGCTTGGAGCCATCACATTTCCAACTACCGTGTGCAATTCCCTTTCAAGAAACTTTATGGACATAGTGACAGAAAAGATAACTATTGTCCTTTCACATCCACTACACCTACTACATATGACTTTAGACATGCTCAGTGCTAACTGACCCTTCCTGGAACCTGGACTTCTGCCATTTGCTTCCTACATTTTACTTGTCAGAGGCTCTCAGGATAACAGTGACCTGTATTAGGAGTCATGAGAGCAATGGTCAGGGACAGGAAACAGTCTCATGATGGAGTATCCAGATGATCATCAGAGAAGGCCTCTATTTTCTATAAAGGCACCAGAAAAAACAGTTCTACCCCTAACAGTGGCCACAGATATATATTATTCCACAGTAATTGCCACAAAGGACCAAATCCATAATCTCTCTAGTTCCATACCCTGACAGCTGTTGGAAGCTTCAGAAAAAAGGTGCTACTGACCCTGCCATAAAGGGCAGATGGGCATAACCTGTTCCCTAGTAAAATTTCACTATAATCTCATACAGTTAAAGGTTGGCTTAAACCCTGAAATACAAGGGTTTTTTCACTCTTTTCTAATACCGTTTTTGTAAGTATTAACAATTATAAATTCATACAAATATCCAATCCCTCTTTGAATCTTACTGAATTCTTAATGACACTTTGTTTACCATGTGTCTTTCTAATTTTACAACACTAGACATTCTTCAAGTGCCATACTGCAGAATCTGCATCCTAACAAGGATTCCAGTCCTTTTACTGTCCTTTGCCTCTGGACCCTTCATAAAGCTACAGAATGCAAAAACTTCTTGCTCTGTTCCCCTCCCAAGTTGCCAATCAATCCCAATCACTCTTCCAGCAGCTTGCTCACGTTACCTCCTAGCTTGGCGATAACAGCTTCGTAGGAAAAGTTTCACTTTAAATTAAATGTTTGCTAAACTCAACGATAAATACCCTTGGTCAGGGGTCTCCATGAATGCAAAAGACAGAAACAGAAGGAGACAGCGAGACAGCTTAGCGACATTGAGAAAAACAAAATAATTTTACTGGGGTATGGGTCAGATTAGGAAATGAAGTTATGAAGGCTATAACCCAGCAAACATTAAAAAACCCCCAATATAAGTCTGTTTACTATGTCTACAGAAGACAGATAGGAGAGGCCATGGCAAATGAGAATTAAGAAGAATAGGAACAAGTTATATTCATTCGGATCATGCCAGTACTTTCTCACCTCAAATTCAATACCTAAAAAAAGTACAAACACATTTAGTCTTCTTAAAAGCAACCACTTAGAAGCTGCAATTTAGATAATGCAAAAACATGTTTGTTGTCCTATTCTTAAACATAGTGAACACACAACTATGTCAAATCTGCCAGTATCAATCTTCTTCACTCCACCCCCCTCAATAATGTAACATTATCCAATCATGACTGCCACTATAAACTCTTCCATCTGACAACTTCTCTATCCTATTCTGGGGAACAACAGTAGTAAAAACTTAATACAGATGATACAGGATATTATTACAGAACCATTAAAGTAATCCTTGCAATGTTTACAAATGGTTATAGTTTACCCTATGCATATGCAGCCTCCATTTACACACTTTTGTTCTAAAATTGTATATAAGCCTCCCACGTTAAAAACTTTATTCAGCCAGACCTCACAACTTTATGCATTATTAATATCATATGTTATGGCAAAAAATTATTTTGTTTGATAGTCATTTTATATGCTTCTTGTCTTTCCAGAACTAGAGATTTAGACAGTTTATACTTGATAGGCTGTTCACAAATTATATCCTTCTGCTGTTTGTAGGTTGGATCTTCTGCCCACACAGATTTCATTTTATCATCAGACTGTTTAATTGTGCACTTATAAAAATGTCATCCTAGTCATAAAAGACGAATCAAACAGCACTGTCTTGAAGTTTTCTGTACAAATTGTGACAAGATTGAGATACAGTAATACTAATATGTCAGTAGAGCAAAAATCAAAACTGAGAACATCAGTTGCAAAATCAGACTAATACCTATATGATGTTGTGTTAAACAGCAATTGACCATATAATCTTTCCAAAACACTTGATGAAACAGTTATACTTTTCATTATTATAAATTGCTACTTATGTATACTGCATTTAATAATAATGATAAAGAAGGTATTTTTGGAAGGCTGGAGCAAAACTATTATCTGTTATTTAAAAAATGGCAGATAGAACACATTGAGTTATTAAAATCTATCAATAATGAAAGTTTCATTAGATACACATGCATATGTAGATCGTTCACCATTCTGTGCACTCCACTAGCCTCCGCCCAGGCCTGCTTACAAAAATAAGTCCACTTGCCAAGTATCCCGAGAAAAGAGACTGAAGTTCTTTAGAATATATTATTTGAATCACAAATGACATATGCAAATATCCTTATGCATTCAACTGTGTTTCACATTTTTCATCACAAATCCCATCGCAGTCTTTATGTGTGTTATTTTGCATTTGTTTGTATTCTGTGCAAGTTAAACAGGTTCAATCTGTGTGTCAGTTATTGCTGCTGTAGCTGAAGACAGTGCTGTTGTACTAAAGGACACTGCTTCAGATGTGAAGATGAAAACCCTTAAAAAAATAAGCATCTATTTAGAATGTATATATAGTATCAATGAGCTAAACAGATGGGATTGTGTTTTTAACTTTGCTGAAAATACTGAAATAAAGTAACGGGCATAATCTATGTAACTGAAAATAAATACTGTGAAAAAGTCTCTTATAAGAGAGAGTGCCCGCTCAAGAGTTTGTACCTGTTACAGACTCCTACATTACTAATGGTCTGCACCTTGCTGACATCCTATGTCCTGCCAACAGTTACATTTCTGCTCTTCACAGACATCAGGTAATCTGCACATGGATATCCCATACTAGTTCAAGGGTACGTATGTATGCCAAGCTATACAAGAACATTTTCTACCAATTGTCAAGAAATACCTCATGATTCTCTGTACTTAAAGAAGTGTTATCAGCCCAGCACAATCTGGTCAGGAGAAAATTCACCTGCTAACATGGATCATGCATTTATCAGCTTGGGCCCCAATCCTGCAATCTGATCCAAGTGGGCAGATCCCTATGCCCATGAGAAGCCCTGATGACTTCAGTGGGCCTTTACTGGGGCATACGCATCCAGCTATGCAGATCAGATTGCAAGTTAAGGGCCTTGTGCTCTATGTTCTTATTAATGTGTGGCAATTTGAGAGGGCAGCTATCACTAAAAGGCCAGTCAAATTAAAAATATATATTTTAAAGAAAGCATTGCCATTCTTATGTTACCAACAACTTAGGTTATTTCAACTGATAGCATTCTTTTAAATTTAATTTAATTTCAACTCTTGCCCTGCTCATTTAATTTTAGCACTTCACTCTGGACAATGAAAAGAGACAAGGCAGTTTCACTTTCAGGTCCTTCAGGACAATCACATTACATACAACTAGCAACCACTACAGGATAGTATTTAAAACCAGACGGACAGCTTGTCATCGATTCTCATTATAATTACACAAAAACATTGTTCATAATATTAGGACCAGGATATGGGTTTTTGTTTTGTTTTTTACAATACTTAACCAAAACTAAATAAAGTCTAATCTACTTGAAAACATTTTTTCCTAACATGAACTAGAGTTATGGTTTCAGTTTTGCAAGCTACTCCAAAAAGGCACTGTCTAATGGGTCAACTGGTGATGTTTAGAATGGAGCAACAGCACGCTTCATATTCTTCATTGGGGGAAGACAGGAGGGGGGAAGATTACAAAGAAACAAATGAGATTTCAAGTAGAAACAAACTGTTGATTCTATCACATTTTTCCCTCCCCACTGTAAAAGTGATGAGGGCCAACCTTTCATCCCTAAAACTTGGCTTTTAGAGTTTGTTGTTGTTTTTTTTTCTTTTTAAACTGACTTGACACAAAAAGCTGACAACTGAATCCAGGACTTCACCATTTCCAAATTTACCTCATCAAATCTGTGGTGCCTGGATCATGGGCAGGTGCCACCTGGAATATAAGCGACATTCTTTTGCTTGTGTGGGCATAATATTTTACTTGGATAAAGCATGTCCATAACACTGCCTTAATGCATCATGAACATTTTTGGCCAAACAGCAGTTCCAAAATTAGAGGTAGCATTTTTCTATACAGATAGATTAAGACTACAATTTTTTTTCTAGAATAAAGTGCCATGGACCACATATGTAAGTATACTTAGACACACCACCCCCTGCAGAGTGAAAGTGTCTGAAAAGCATCACTTTAGTATTTTGACTTAAAAGCTCATTCTATTTATTTTCACGATTTGGCCCACAACACAACTTTTTGCCTTCTACAGGAATTGCTTTTCTTCCCAATATTTTTCCAATACAGATTATAGTCATTGGGCTCCCTCAGCAACTGCTTAGACATTGATAATTTAACAATCTCAGTATTCATTATATTAGACTTTTTCCATGAAAATAAACATAAACCTATTTGCAGGATCAGGGCCTATATATGCAATGGGTAGAGATTAAAATGAAATGTAATAAATGAAATTTATTAAAATGAAATGTAGTAATGAAGCAATCAAAACCAATAACACCAAAAATAAAGATAATATATACACCTGTTGTCTCATGCTTTTGTCCGAGGGGCTAAGGGCAGAAAATTTGCATGCTATATTTAATACCTAAATGCAGAAGACCAGCCTCTATTTTCGTTCCATTCAGCGACACCGGTTAACTAACTGGGTGTGTTTTTTCAGGGTGTATTTTAGAACTGGCACACGTGCCCAGAAACAACTGGGAGGAAAGTGCTTTTAGAAACTCGGTAAATAAATAGGCCTTGAATTTATTTATTTTTTAAATAAGTAAACAGGCTCTTCCTAATAAAGTCCATGTGAAGGATGTTTCAGAGAAGGGAGGAGCCTGACTCTGAGGAGTTAATTTTATAATGTCCCCCCCACCCTCATTACCCATGAATATTACTGTTCATCTCTGCTAGGAAACCATTGGCATTTTGGACGCCAGGCCCACAGCTTTCATGCAGCGGCAGCCTTAGGGGAAGGCAAACCAGGCGGCCCTGCACTTTAGGGGGCCCCAAAATTTTGCAACAAATGTCCAATGTGCTTATAGGGCGTCAGAATTCAGCCTCTAAAGGGCCCAAATGACTCTCTTGCCCAGGGGCCCAACACTGCTGGACCCCTGCAAAGGCTGTCTGATAGACTACAGATTCCCAGGGCTGGCACCGCCGACAGGTGTCCCCGGCAGCTCCCTCATGGCTTTTCTGGGATATAAAACCTTTCCCCCAATTTTTTTTTTCCTGAGGCCATAACGATGCATAAGTGCCTCTCATCTGACCTCCTCTCCGATTTAGGGCTATGGAGTGGGAAGATGCCCATCATCCTCCTCCTCCTTCCCTCCCCACCTGCCCAGGGCTGGGCTCGGCCGGCACAGAAGGGTGAAAAAAAGAAATCAATTGATAAAAATACCCGCAGGCCTTGGG
>NW_005841887.1:3796684-3801385 GCF_000455745.1 Alligator sinensis | reverse complement strand
CGGCGCGGCGGCGGGAGGTCGGTGCCGGGTGGGGGGGGAGGGGATGAGGGGGTTTAACGGCCGCACAGCAGCCGCGTCCCCCGGGTCGGGTAGAGACCACCCGAGGGGAAATGACCGTCGGGGCTGAAAACCCGGGGGGAAATGCGGATAAGTCTACAACTCAGTCTTCTTCTTTACTTTCTGTCGCTCCGAAATGCAGGTAATGAGACAAATAAGCCTTCTTCTTTACTTCATGTCGCTCCTTATAACTCACAAATGCAGATATTGATATAAATAAGCCGCCTTCTTTACTTTATATCGCTCCTTATAACTCACAAATGCAGATATTGAGACAACTGAGCCTTATTTTTACTTCATATCACTCCTTATAACTCACAAAAGCGGATATTGATAGAAAGAAGCCTTCTTCTTTACTTTATGTTGCTCCAAAATGCAGACAATGAGACAAATAAGCCTTCTTTATTTTATATCACACCTTATAACTCAAAAAATGCAGGTATTGATATAAATAAGCCTTTTTCTTTACTTAATATTGCTCCCTTTAACTCAAGTGCAGATAATGATATAAATAAGCCTCCTTCTTTACAGGCAGTCCTCAAACGTATGACACCCGTGAGTTCCTGAAAACCGCGCCTTAAGTCGAAATGTCGTAACTGGTTTTCCCATAGGAACAAGGCAATACATGGGGAATTGGGCCTTGATTCAGGAACCAATTACCCTAGTTTCACCAAAAATAACCCAGAGTCTTGTAGTCAATCAATTATAAGCACTGGCGATGTGTAGGGAGTGCACGTGGGTGCACGTGCACCTCCTGAGATCGGCCGTGCACCCCCCAGAAGCGCCAGTTGTGAAACGGGAAGTGCACTTCTGGCTCGGTGATCGGCTGCTGAGGGACAGAAACAGCGCCCTCCCCCCAGGTCGATGATGTGGTGCCCCCCCGGAGTCAGGAGGCACCAGTCGCCTATGATTATAGATGAGTAATGTAACTACACTAATGCATTTATATTGTAAATAGCAATAATATTGATTTGGAAGGACTTCTTTGAGGTGACTTCTTGAAAGGCTTTTGGCCAGAGTCGTCTCAGGAGTCTCGGCTGCAGTTTTTTCTGGAGTCTCGTCCGCTTTCTTAAAGAAAGTGTCCAAGGAAGTTTGGACAGACGTTCTCCAGGGAGATGAGTGATGCAGCAAACTTGTTCGCTGACCATGCTGTGGCGTCGCATCAAGCATTGTAAAGTTGAAACTGATGTCAGAAAGTCAAAGCGGTGTCAATTTATAAACTCTGCAAGTGCAAAACGTTGTAAGTTGAGGACTGCCTGTACTTTATATTGCTCCCTATAACTCAAAAATGCAGATAATTTTACAAATAAGCCTTCTTCTTTAGTTGATCTTGCTCCCCATCACTTGCCAGTGAAGGCTTGCTTTATTTAGAGGTGAGCAGCTTAAGAAGTGCTGGTGGTATCCTTCCTGGTCAGACAGATCGCTGGTTCTCTTGGTGAGGGCCAGGAAAAAGGTTGACCAGGAGGTCCTGGGGCTCTGGATGCGGGGCACATAAACAAAAAAGGTGTGAGGAGGTGTTGGAAGAGGCTGCAGCCTGGCAGGTGCCAGGGTCTTCCTCTGCTTGCAGAAGGGGGAGGAGGTCTGTGAAGCCTGCAGGATTCAGGGTGTTACCAACAAGGAGCTGCAGGCTTGGGCCATCTAGGACCCCACCTCAGGGAGGGACCAGCCAGCCTCAGGGCCTGGAGCCTTGCAGGAGTCACGACTGTAGGAGGTAGAGGCTGAGGGTAGGCAAAGGGGTAGCTGTACATTCATACCTATTTAATGCATTGAAGGGAGGATGTAGGCCAGTGCCCACCAAGAAACTAACCTCCCCTTAATGAAGGAGACCGCCATAGGCACCTCCACTGATGTCTTGGGACAAATTAAAAAAAGATGGGGAAGGATGGGAGCAAGGTACCCAGTTCTTCACCAGGGAGAGAAGAGTACATTGGACAGGGAGCCTGTGGACACCGATGATGAAACTGCCTGGAGGAGTGAAAGGAAGACAGCCTCACGTGTGTGCCCCCTTGCCGGAGCCTCCTTCAGGAGACCTGGGCAAATCACAGAGCCTGTTGCTGGTGTCAAGTCTATACCTGCTAAGGAAATTTAAGATGGGAGAGAGGAGGTACAACATCAAGCCAGATGAGCTCATACAGTACCTTCCTATGCACATACTCCTGGAAGCTATCTTATTTCAAGCCTTTATTTTCTGTTAAGCATCTTTTTTTTTCCGGTGGGGGCAGGGGGAGCCAAGGCAAAGGCAAATCCTGAACAAAGACAGTATGAAAAGGGAATGTCAGTTAGAAAAGGAATACCAAACTCCATAAGTGAAACAGTCAAAGCTGAGGCTTCTTATTCCACCAGGCAGCTGTTTCAAAAGCTGAGACTTTTGCTTGCTGTTTTTTTTTTTTCCCCCAGAAAAAGTCTTTTTAATTGGTTACTGTGGTCTCCTTTACCACCTTGGTTTTGGTAGCAGAGAGGGATATGGTGTGGGGATGGGTTTTTGTGGGAAATAATGAAAATAAGAGTATGGAGGTCATTTGAAACCTTGATTTGCAAAAAGAACGTGTAACATCACTTGGATCCTTTTGCATAGTTGTTGCCCCAACTTCTGTCTATTCTAGTCTGCATTCTAGATTGTAAGCTCTTTCAGGTGGTGCTGAGTTAATTTTTTCAGTGTCTGACAGAATGGGCTCAGGTGCAGTTGGGTCACAGGGAGCAACAGTACTAAATATTTAAATGTCTAAATGGTAAGTTTTTAGTAGGATAAGATTTAATGTTACATCAAGAATATAATTGGAATGAATACCAACCAATGCATTTCAGTCTAATAAATCATTTGACATCTTTCCATCTATTATTGAATGCTACTACATTTAATTGTCCTTTAAGTTAAAGTGCGTACTCCAACTCCAGCAGAAGCTGGAGGCTTGATGAAAGGAATACCATGTGAAATTCTGTACCATGTAGTAATTCTGGTGAGAGGTCACTACTGCGGCAAGTACTAGCCTTAACATGAAGATGTTCTGCAGTATATTTTTTCTATTTTTATATATTTTCTGCTGACATCAGGCTGTAAGCAGTTTTCAAAATCACTGTGAGAAGAATCTTCCGAAACCTGCAAACTGAACCTTGACAAACCCACATGCATGCACAAGCAGTGGAGTATTTCTACAGCTGAATTGGCTGTGTACACTTTTCTGTCTGTCCCTGTGTTGCAGAAGAGAGGTGGAAACACATTTCCAGAAATTGAACAGGTGGCATTCATATGCTGCTCCAAATAAAGTCCCAGCCTACTCTAACACACAAGTGACTTCAAGTTTTGTACATTTGCTTAAAATTAAGCATGTGTAAGTGTTAGTCTGGACTAGGACCCACAGCTGTACAAGCTGCATACGGTCACACTAACCAGCTTCATAGCATTTTGCCTAATGAATAATTTAAATAATAAACAGCAGAATTTACATATTCTACCCAAGTTCAACTGTCTTACCTGATCTCCTCCTCTGCCCCTCTCTCAGACCCTGGTGCACCTGTACAATGAGTCAGGAATACTTTTGACTTTATGAAGTTTCCAATCTCTGTGAATAATAGTGCCCGGTCTCCATATACAGGATGATTCTGCCGTCTGGTTACAGTGTAAATTAAGAAAAAAATATCAGTGAAAGAAGACTTATTTTGAGGGTTTGTATGTTGTATTGACTTTGCATGCAGAGGTTTATTTGGCATGTTCAGAATAATTGAATTTTGAACTCAATTTGTTAGAGTTAATGAAATTCAAGTATGTTGCAAGCAGTCATTTACATTTTGTTCAAATAAAAAAAAGTTGACCAGCTTGTAGAACTAAACAGGAGATTATTTGAAGTTCTAAAAATAGTTCCAGAAACTAAGACAAAGTGTGTATTTACACCTTTTTTTTTTTCCTTCAGGGACAATTATCTTTATAACTGTGCTTTTTTACTGTCAGAAATTTCTCTCTCTCTCATTAAGTGTGAATTGGGAAACTCACTACTTCCAGTCTTACTTTAAAATGATGCACTGAGGGATTACTGGTTTTCTGCATGGTGAGCACAACATTTTCTTCAAGGATGCATGAGCTTGAATCTGTTTATCAAAACAACTAACGGTAAAATTTGAGGAAGAAGGATGGTCTTACATTTAGAACACAGAACTGAGAGTCAGCAAATTTGGGTCTTGTTCCTTTCTCCTCCTCAACTCTTTCTGTAGCATCTCCATCAAGATGCTTACACCCCTAATTTTCAAGCACCTGCATCTACCTTAGTTTTGTGGGGAGGGGACTTTTTTCAGCAGTGCTGAGCACTTCTGTCTTTGTGAGAATCTGGAGGTGACTCAACTCTTCTAAATATCAGAACATAGACCTAGCAAGCTGGACACCCAAAAAGAAAGGCACCTGGAATTAGTCAGCATGCGAGACACTGGGCCTTCTCTGCATTACTATTCCCACACTTTCAAAACGGACAGGATAATAATTACTTTGGCCAAGGCAGTGTGAGATTTAGGTTATCAATGCTGTACAGCTCTGAAATGGAAGATATTGGAGAAGTACAAAATAATGAATATACATAAAACCAGTCATTATCACTGAATGCAGCATCTTGGAAAGTTCAGAATTTACTTATTTCCCCCCTGTACCTGTTTCCTGAG
>NW_005841887.1:3770569-3796674 GCF_000455745.1 Alligator sinensis | reverse complement strand
GAAAGAAAGCTTCATTTTTCACCTAAAGAACTCTGAATTTCACAAGCTCTCCACTCCTGAGCAATCTGTAACAACAAACTAATGTGCACACACGTGGGAGGAAACAGATTTCAGTTTCATATTTTCAAGGGGGTTAAAACAACAGCAAGTAATTTAAAAAAACAACGCTATGCCCTTTTTCTGAAGTCTCTACTGACAGATATAGGAAGGAAAAGTAGGAGCTTTCACAAAAAAGTGTTAACAGCTGGGAATCTTTGAAGGATATTAACAAATCTGAAATCCAGGAAGACACCGCCTCTTAAAGTCAGACTGTTGTGCTTATCTAGTCTCACCTCCCGCATAACAAACCAAAGAACCAGTAATTTCTGCATCCAGGTCATAATATCTGGTTGAGCTTGAGAGAGAGAGGTACTAGTTTCAAGTGAGAGCAGTCAAACAATAGATGACTAACCTTTGTTAAAATTAAATTGCACCACCATTCTAGTCTGAATTTGTCTGTCCTCTCTTCATTATATTTTTTTACTGGCTAAATAAAGGGCTGTCACTTACGGAGCTTTTCTCCTTTAGTCACCTGTCAATCTTCTCTCTTGGGTAAACTAAATAGACTCAGCTTCTTAAGTCATATTTTCCAGACCCTGGATCATTCTTGTAGCTCTTCTCTGAATCCTTTCCTGTTTTTCAGCATTTTTATTATTGAAGTGTGGACACCAGAGCATGATCGTGAGACCATTATGGAAATACTAATGCAAATACAAATGATGTGCCCCTGAATGCTTTCTTGACTATTCCTCTGCTTACAGAAAAAATAATGTTAGCCCTTTTACCTACAGCAAGCTTTTGGTATGCTGTTTGGGGTTGTTCCACCAACTTCCTCTGTAACAGCTTAAGTTATTTATTCTCCTTTCCGTGTGTCGTTTCCCCCCCTTCTCCTCATAAAACTGGAAGGAAACTTACCTGTTGTCTTCTCTTCTCTCACAGTCATGTTACCAGTCATAGTTAACCATCTCAATCCTCCAGACATGCAGTCCTACCTTCACACAGCTGAAGTATTCACACGTGTAAGTATTTGCAGGGTCAGGGTTAATGAAGATGCAATAGTTACTTGTAAGTTAAGTAGTTTGAAGTTTTTCTTATTATTTAGCATGGCTGTAAAATGCTCAGAAATACCAGATCAAAAAAAATCAAGGCAGAGAGTTCATATTACTAATTCAAGGGTAGAAAATATTACAAGGATTTTGCAGTTCTCTCCAACACAAGCACTATGAACATTGAAATTTATCTTTGAATTAGCTATTAAAAAAAACCCCCCAGACACCAATTCTAGCTTTGTGGTACTAGAGCAGATTAATCTGATTTTTCAAAGAGATATCAGGTGTGTGTAATAACCTCTTGTCGTTTCCCCCCCAAAAATATTGGCATAGAGTGCCCCTGGTTGTCTTGTGAATGTCTGCTTGGAAATGCTTATATAAATGCAGGTCACAAACCATGTCTGCAGGTGGACACTATAGTCATCTTCAAGAATGAGCCCAGAATTGACTTGGGTAGGGAGGATCATGTAAAACCTGGCTTTTAGTCAAGTTGCCTGGCCCCAGCAAAAACGGAGTTTGCCACTAACTGGACCTTACAGTGGATTTACAGTTTGTTCAAACAATTTGGGCTTAGTTCAACCAGGTGTTCAATTGGGATGTCAGTATTGTTTAAAAAAAAAATTAGTTTAATCTCCTCTAATTATATCAGTTAAACAAATAACCGATAACACAGCTGCTTTTGAGACTCACTTCTGGCTCCCTGGGCCCTTTGGGGAGAGTAGACAAGCCCAGCCAAACAATATAACCCATGTGAAATCCTGCTCTGGGAGGGAGGGAGCACCTGTTTTCCTCTTAGGTTATACGTACTAGTCCAGATAGGGCACTGCGCAGCTTCCCTTCCTCCATTCCCTGCCAGACTGCACCCATCCTGAGCTAAAGGATAACCAGTCAGCTAGCCGGTTATCATTGCACTTATCAGTTAAACAATTAATCATTTAACCTTTCACATCGCTAGTACTCAAGCACATGCTTATTTTTAAACAAGTGCAAAGTTCCAATGAATTCAGGAGAAGTGCAGTATTATTAGGCTACTGTGCAGTAGCACCACCTAAAAGACATTCACTGGCTGTACTGCACAGTAACTCTGGTTACTGCACATGTATTTAGTACTTGCTAATACAAATACTAAATAAATGCGCAGTAACATCTCATGTAAACACGACCACTGGGAGTAAAATGACTGGCTCAGAGCGGCTGAGATGAACAAAAGAAATTCCTCCTTGCAAAATTAATTTACCAGGAAGCATTTAGGGAATGATGGTTACCAAAAGAAGGATAATTCTCCATTCAATTCAAAGGCTTCCTCTGTGATAAACTGGGTTTTTAACCAATGCCTGATACACACATATCTGATAAAGAAAAGAAAATAAACTCCACCTGAATATTTGCTCACGATATAATTTTAATATCCCTGATTAATTTCTAGCCCAAGTACTGTGTTTTTATATTAGATTTTCATTTATGACTGACTAGACTAAACTAAAGTGACTCAGGATGGTTCTGTTTTTACCAGTGGACCAGGAATCAGTGGTGTCACTGAGAATCATAAAACACAGTAAGATTATTCTTACATTGATTAATCCAGAGAAACATGAACACAGAACATGTCTGAATGAAGACTTCTGCACTTGATGCATTAAACATACATAGCTGCTGGGGAAAATAAACGTCAGATGGACAGTATGTGTGTGTGAAGGTCCCATGACTTTTCTCTTCCCTTCTAAAAACTTTTCTGATCCTGAGTGTACGTGTAGGAGGTTATGATCCCACTTCCTACTAGTTAATGTTTCCGTCAAACGCATCTGACCTGATTCATCTTCATTCCTTTTATAACAGCACCCAAGCTTCAAGTATTTTATTTTCTCTCTAAACCTGGATCCAAAGATCTTGCAATATCCTGGACAAAATCATAGATAGGCTGACATAGGATGCAATCAGTAGCAAAATAAAGGATAACTGCTAGTTCACATGGTTCCATCAGAAACAAACTTCTTTCTTTCTTTTTTGATGAGCTCTCAAGTTTGGGTTGTGCAGGTAAGCATATGGACATAAAAAACAGTTCTTTAAGGTATTTGATGTAGTCCCACGTGACATTCCAATTACAAAAATGGCATTACCAGTCTCCAGATGAAAAAATAAGTGTACAATGCAAAGAGACATCAAAGGGGAGAAAATCTAACAAAAATAATAGCAAGGGACTTCTTCCACATAGCCTAGTCAAAAGGCACAACGGGGCACTATTTGAGGAGAGAGTTATGCAACACTACAGTTGCTTCTTAGAACAGCAAAAAAGTAGCAGATCGGGAAATAAACTATTCCTGATGGATACTCAGGAGTATTAAGCTGAATTAGCTGCAGGTGTGAAGTGAAAGGGCCTTAAAACCCCGTGTAGACTCTTTCAGCTTAATCCTTTTGGGGTTAACCCAATGTGATCTAGGGTCCTTTTACCTACAAGTGAATGAATACACTGAGATTTAATGTCTGAATTAACAAACTTTCACTTCACACCTTTGGTGAATTCATCTCATCTTCCCTGAATGTCCCCACAGAGTGCCCTTAGCTGTAACACTTCAGTCTTCCATACGTACACTCCTATCGATACAAGTGAATTCCCGTTGCACTATTCATAGAGATATATATTATATATATATATATATATATATAATCTGTCTATATACAGCATACTAGCTACAGCACATTTGCTCCCTTTCTGGATACTCTGTGTGTGGACTATAGTGCAGAGATAGCTCACTCCACTTCAAGAGTCAAGTGAACTACTTCTCAAAAAGGCCCTCTTCCTTGTGTAGACAAGCTCTAAACAATCAATTCAACGGGCAGGTAGGGTTTAGGAAGGGAGACTTCAAGAAGGAGAAGATCAGCCCAAAATCCCTTAAATTAACAGATAGTTAAATCCTTAGGGAGGGGACATGGATGGTATTTAAATAAGAGCCTTGCGCATACTGCTGACCTGTAAGTAGGGCCTGGTTTAAATTGCGGGCCCAGTTTGCTAATATCATGGCAGGGGCTGCCATTTTCACACCCAGATTGCATTGCATTCCCCTCTCCCCGCCCCCCCGATTGGCTGAGGGGGCAGGTTTAAAGCCAGGTTTAATTTCAGCACCAGAGGCTTTGGGAGAAGGCCTCTGACCACTGCAGAAAAGCCCATGCCCTGTCCTCCTCACTGGAAGAGGCAGGAGCAGCAGTAGCGGCTGTCTGCCTCATGTTGTTTCTGACGGGCAGGGAAGACATTCCCTTTCCAAAAATGCCGCTCTGCTCTGCCGAACTCCTGGCCAGTCGGCGGTGGGTCTGACACTCGTGTTCCCTCCCCCTACTCCCGGCCCAGGCAGGAAAACTGAGGCTCTGGGAGGAGCAAACAGCTGCTCCCCTACCCAGTGCCAGGGCCATGTGCCAAGGCGGCACTCACACCCCCTATGCCCCAGTTTTCCTGGCTGGAGGAGCAAACAGCCCCTCCTCTACCCATCCCCAAGCTCTCTCCTCTCCTGTCCCTTTTGCAACCCCTTCCTCCTTCCCCTAACCTGCTCGGCTTTTGCTGCTGGCTGGGGAACGCTTTCCCCCCCAGCTTGCAGCAGACCTCTTGTTGCAACAAAATGCCATGGGAACTCCCCAGCAAGCAGCCACATCATGGCATTTTGGTACAGATTGCATTTTTCATGAAAATCACTTCATTTCCTGATTTTCTAGAACCTGCAAAATCGTGATTTAAGTCAGGCCCTACCCATAAGGAAACGGGGAAGGAACAAAGCAGTTTACCTAAATAGCAAGTTTCACATGGAAAGGAAAAAATTAAACTACTTATATACTTTACATAGTCTTAACTAAATTCATAGGAAGGGACTTATGGACCACAGAAGACAGCTTAAAGAAGGCATCCATTTGATGTGCAGCTGTTCACAAGTAAAAGCAAATTAAATGTTAACATATATAAAGACATGGGACAGGGAATAACACAGATGAATTATAATACCTTTACATAAATCAATGGTGCAGTTTCATCTGGAATGCTGTGTTCAGTACTGGTCACCACATCTCAAAGAGGATATTGCAGAATTTAAAAGAACAAGAGTGACCAAGGGCATGGAAAACTTGCCTGAAGACCAACTGGAAAGACTGGAATTATTTATTTTAGAAAGGAAAGGACTGTGCAGGGATAGGATAAAAGGACATAGATAATGCCTGGGAGAAAGAGGATGGATCAGGGTCTTATGTTGTCATACTAGAAAGGACCATGATGTGAACTAATAAGCCTAAAGCTAGGAAATTGAAAACCAAGAAAATAATCAATACACTATTCAAATAATAATTAAAATGTCACAGGAAATAAAAACAACTGAAGCCAAATATTTATTAAGCTTCAAAAAGTGATTGGATAGATATTTGCTATCAAAAATATTTAAAGTTATAAGTTAACATTTTTGGAAGGGATATTAAACCTTTTGCTTCAGGGTTTAAGCCAACCTCTTACTATTGGGAAGAGAACAGACCCAATGAGAGAGTGAGGGACTCTCTCATCTGGCCACTCTAGGGCTTACACTTTGCTCTGAAGAATCTTGCCCTGGCCACTGGAGTAAAAGAAAGGTCTTGCGTTTGCCCAGTCTGGCAATTCCTAGCTTTCTTTGCTCTACTATAAAAGATCAAAGGAGCCCATATTTAATGGATTAAAAACTATTCATCGGACAGATCATGTAACAATCTTAAACGGGGAATTGTGATCCAACATAATCCTTTAGGGACTTGCTCTTTGCCGAAATCTATTCAAAATCTTTATCAGTGTCCTGGAAAAAATTATAACATCATTGCTGGTAAAATCTGTGCATGATCCAAATATTTGTAGAGTAGAAAATAATGAAGGGGAACAGGACAGTAACAGGCCAACCTGAATTGGCTGGGAAGGGGAGCTCCTGTCAACAACATGCATTTTAATACAACCAAGTGCAAGGTCATAAACCTAGGAAAAATATGGGCTGCACATACTTACAAGAAACTATATCCTGAAATGCAACGTAGTAATAGGTAACATTAGCTTCTAGAGCAATGCCGCAGCTAATCTCAGAACTATAAGCAGTGGAACAGCAAGTCATACAATAGGGTTATCTCTAGAATTAACAAAACAATTACTGGACTATCAGATATTTTATTTTTTTTAATGTGGACACCAGAGTATAAAAGAGTATAGAAAAGAACTAAAAGATTGATTTGAGTCTGGAATAGAGCTCAGTCATTTTCACAAAAAATTACAATTGTGCTGTCTTATCTTGTCCTTAAAGCAGAGCAGAAATTTTGTAACAACATTTTTTAAAATTCACAAAATTAACGTTCTGAAATGTTTTGAGACAATTTCACAATATCAATCATTGCAAGGAAGGGAGGAGAAAAGGAACTTATGTATGAGGTACACTTAAACCAAGAAACTTGAAAAGAAACACTGAAGCGTAAGTGGAATGAAAAACCTTCAGTGAAACAAAATAGCATGACCATTTTTTGAGCTATCCCCCCCCCCCCAAAAAAAAAAGTCACAGCAAGAAGTTTTACTAGCATTTGTTTGACCAGTGTTAGTTTATAAAACATGTCTCATGGTGAGTAATTCCATTTAGTTTATCCATGAAAAATAGAAAGGTGCCTTGATCACAATCTACAAGAACATTCACAGGGGCAAGATTTCTGATAGTACTGGTATGTGGCTTTTTAATTTAATAGAAAAAAGCATAGGAACCAAAATTTGGAACCTGAAGCTAGGCAAAATTAGACTAAAATAAGGCACAAATTAAGAGAGTGAGATGAACTACTGAAACAGTTGACTTAGGACTGTGGTGGATTGTCCAATACTTGACATCTTTTAAAATCAATACCAGGTTTTCTTCTAAAAGATGAGCTAAAGGAAATACATGAGCTTGACACGGAAATTACTGGGTGACTTTCTTTGGGCTGTATTACATACAAGGTCAGACTCAATGGGGGCATCTACGCATGCACTTTACTGCAGTTGACTAATTAGTTCCACAGTAAAGCATCCCCACTACACATGCGGCGATATTAGGCTGGAGTGAGGTAATTAACTCTGCCATAGGATAGTTCTGCCCGATGCAAGTAATATCCTATGGCAGAATTATTTACTCCACCGCGATGCACGTGTAGACAGTGACCAGAGCCGAACGGGCCATGAGGGTGCTAGTGTGGGGGCTGCCTGTTGGCTAGCCTCACACTAGAGCATCCTTGTGCCCTAGCCAGCCCTTCCACAGCATGTTGAAGTGTGGTGGAGCAGCCCCAGGCTGGCAGGCCGACCCCCCAGGTCTCCTGCCAGCTGGGGCTGTGCCGCTTCAGCTCAATGTGCTGAGGTCTCAGGTACATGTGTAAATGTGCTCAGGAGCAATAAACTCTGGTTTTTCATTCCTTTTGCAATGCTAAGCAAGTCAGAATTCCAGCTATTCCGGACCATAGGCAGCCACATTCATTAACAGACTAAACCTGATAGGACTCAGCAAATGGAAAGCAAAATAAGATTTAGTTCCTAAGTGAGCGCAGGTAGGTGGAATCAAAGGGATTTTTGGAGAAATGTGCATTTCTCAGGGAACAAAATGATTTAAGATGAACCCTGTTTGACAAGTTCCATCCTGCCTTGCACTTGTACATCCCCAATAGAACTGAGGCTAGAACTTAATTTTAAGCTAAGTTTTGGGACCCAAGTCAAAAGGTTAATGCTTATTCAAAACCAGTCACTGCAGCCCTCAAAAAGATTTGTCCTTGGTAGTATTCCAAACCTTTAAGTAAACTGAAGGTGCCCTATTTCTTCTAATGTATAAGTTGGTTTTTTGACAATGCAGATTTATCTAGAATCAAACAGTAGCTAACAATCTCTAGCCTGGCTTACAGCCTTCACAAAGAAGCTCTCTAAATAACAAGACAAAGGTCTTTGCTTATCCAAAGTTAATTTAAACAGACCTCTTTATTACAGAATAGCCACTACCACCAGGTTCATATTTAATTATAAATTTTGAATCCGTATCATGCCCCTGAAATACAGAACCTGACTCAAAGGGAATTCTAGAACAAAAGCAAACAGGCAGACACATTGGAAATGTGCCACCAATTTTCTCAGAAATGTTATTTAAAAAAAAGCTTTAAAATGTAAGTGTGTAAAAATACAAAACATACAAATGGGGTAGAGTTTTCTGGGAAGGAATTTCATAGAAACATAGAAAATGAGATTTGGAAGGGATCTCAGGAGGTCATCTGGTGAAGTCCAACCCCCAGCTCAAAGCAGGACCATCCCCAACTAAATCATCCTAAAGGCTTTGTCTACCTGGGTCTTAAAAACCTCCAAGGGTGGAGATTCCACAGCCTCGCTGGGTAACGACACAAACCAACATGTACATTAGCTAAGGTTCCTTAGCAGAGGCTAATCAGTCCTAATAGTTCAGGCCAGTGGTACCTGCCCTTTCAGTCCCATGGGCCAAATGAGTGGTGCAAGGTTGGTCCACAGTCCAGATCCAAACCACGGGCCCAATCCACTGTCATCCAGCACACGGGGCTGGGACCTAATCCTGCCAGCACACAGGGCCAGCCAAGCTGAGGCCCAATCCCTCTGGTAAGTGGGGCCAGCCCAGCTGGGGCCTGATCTCACCAGTACACCATATCAAACCTGCTAGATCAAGCCCCGAAATACAGCACGCCTGCAGCCCCAGCCCCACGTGCAGACCCATGTCATCTGGCCCTCAGTGTTTGGAAATTAAAACAGTGGGGAGGGCTGGCAGTGTTAATTGTCACTGTTCCCCTACTGCCAAGTTTGCAGACTTGCAGGGAGCCCTGGGGGCCATGTCACATGGCTCTGTGGGCCAGAGGTTGAGCACCCCTGGTCTAGACTCTTGGCTTCCCTTTAAAGCTTTATACTTAGAAAAAAAAATAAGGATGTAAAAAATTTGGCAGCATAAATATCTTGAATTTGATTATCTCAATGTATTTCATTAAAAGGGCAGTTCTACTCAAAACAAATTAGCAATTATGCAGGTCAGTCTTCTTTTCTAAAACTACCCACTGATGTACTAAAACTTGTTTCACACCCACGTTACACCGTGAAGTTTACAGAACTGGCGAGCTGTCTGAAAGGGATGCAAAGTAAAATACTACTATACAGACTAGCTACCAACCATAATTTTTATAAATGAATGAATAATCTACTGTGCAAAAAAATAAGACTCAAAGAAGACTTGTTTATAGCCACAGTTTCCTTAGAGGAAGTGGCATTTCCTTTGAAAAACCAATAAAGAAAGCAAGATAAAGATAGCAAAACATTTTATTGAAAAAAAAATTACAAGACTTAGGGAGATTGCTCTCCCAGTGTGCCATACAATAAACACAGTGAAAGATGGAACGTAGTAATAAGGGTCCTTGTCCATATGTACGCATACACTAAGGTACATATAACTCCTGACATTTACTGCAAGTAACATCCATAAAAAGTTATTGGTCATACCTGGTTTGTTTGGTTTTTTTGGTTGGTTGGTTTTGCCGTATCCTCACAAAACATCTTACCATACCAAACATTTGTTTAAAATGTGGCCATGACACTCAACTTTTTATACTACTAGGGAGGAAAAATGTCCAGCATACCTACTGCCTAGGAAATGACCTGCTTCGAGGCACGGAAGCGGAAAGGGATCTTGGAGTCCTAGTGGACTCCAGGATGAACATGAGTCGGCAGTGTGATGAAGTCATCAGGAAAGCCAATGGCACTTCATTATGCATCTGCTGATGCATGATAAACAGATCCAAGGAGGTGATACTTCCCCTCTATCGGGCGCTGGTCAGACCGCAGTTGGAGTACTGCATGTAATTTTGGGCGCCGCACTTCAAGAGGGATGTGGATACCCTGGAGAGGGTCCAGAGAAGGGCCACTCGTATGGTTAAAGGCTTGCAGGCCAAGCCCTATGAGAAGAGACTAGGGCATCTGGACCTCTTCAGCCTCCGCCAGAGAAGGTTGAGAGGCGACCTTGTGGCTGCCTATAAGTTCATCACGGGGGTGCAGAAGGGAATGGGTGAGGCTCTACTCCCCAAGGCGCCCCCAGGGGTTACAAGAAGTAATGGCCACAAGCTAGCAGAGAGCAGATTTAGACTGGACATTAGGAAGAACTTCTTGAAAGTTAGAGTAGCCAAGGTCTGGAACGGGCTCCCAAGGGAGGTGGTGCTCTCCCCTACCCTGGGGGACTTCAAGAGGAGGTTAGCTAGGCATCTAGCTGTGGTCATCTAGACCCTGCGCTCTTTCCTGCCTGTGCAGGGGGTCGGACCTGATGATCTATTGAGGTCCATTCCAACCCTAACATCTATGAATCTACCACCTCAACAACAAAAACAAGTTAATATGACAGGGTGAAAGTTTTGTACCCATTTTTTAATATGTTACTGTTCCTTTGGCTCTAAGAATGTACATGTAAAAGGGACAAATGGAAAAAGCAAATAAACCATGCAATTGTGTAACTATTTTTTTTTGCTTGTTATTGTAAAGAGGCATAGATTAAAACCTAATGAATTAAAACAACTCATCACAATTATAGAATGTTGATTTTAGGGCTGAAACAATACTTACCTGTTGATAGAAAGACAGCTTTTAAGGGGCATGTAGTCATCGTGTACCAGAGTATCTTTTAAAATCAAAATAATGGCTGTTATTTACCACTCAAGATTGTTGTGGTCTAAATATATTGAATCATACATCCTATTACTACTAGCAAATATGTATACTGGGGAAGCACCTCACAGCCCTGTTTGGACCAGAAGACTAATTGTGCTCAACAAAAACAGGGCTATAGTCTGCAGACACAAATAGCTAAAAGGATTTCCAGCGATTCCAGGATTTCCAAAGGGAATACCATATTATCTCTCTCCCATTTCTGAATTTACGCAGCTTGTTGCAAGACTCTGCAAGTCAAACATGCATGGGACCCACTAGTCTGTTCTTTGTAACTGCAGCCAAGCTCAGAAATAAAGAGTATATTTAAAATAAAAAAAGAATACGTCTCTCTAAATTGTCTCCTGTAGCTAGAAATTTCCGGCAGAAGACAGTGCAATAGGCCTTTGTGGCCTACACCTTGGAAATGCCAATTATTTGGACCATTCTGGGAAATAAAACTGTCACCCTGCAGCATCAGGACCTCATTTCAGCAGCTCTTAGATTGGTTGTAGTTAAGAGGTTAGTGTGAAACTGGAAGCATCTCAGAAAAAACACTCCGTTGCCATTGAGAAAGTTCACTGAAGCAATGAAAAAAACCCAAAAAGAATGATGGCAACAAATAAGAGACTATGCATTCGAATGAACAAATAGCTTTTAAGATTTCTCTCTGGTGATTCATTTCTCCTTTCTTCTTAATAAATCTCATGATTAAAGAAATAACCATTACGTCATCACAGGGGGGGTGGGAAATCAGGAGTCGTCATCTCGTACAATAGCACCAGGCCATTAAAACACAATGCTCTACCTAGTAGCTGTCATTCCATTGTGAGTGAGACTTACAATTCTGGCACATATTGCTGCTTAATAGTTCCTAACACTTTCACCATACACAGTGCACACTGGGTCATCACAGCAAGGCAGCCAACACACTCGCACAGCAGTCAGAATTTGGGAAGTATTTGTGAGCAATGTTTTGACTGCCCCTTTCAAGTAAGCCACTTTTAAACAACAAAGGCTACTTTTGCCTGGGATTTCTCTGGTGTCCAAGGTTGTGTAGCTGTAACTTCTTTAGACAAAGGACTTCCTCATTTTGTGCCTTCTGCAGCACGCAGTCAGCACTTCATTTGTAATGTCAGCACCTGGGAGCTGAAGCAGCAAATGCTGTACTTCTTTATGGTCTCCGCTGATGGAACTGCTGTGTGGTTAGATCTCCCCACTGCCCTGCCCCCGCCACTGGGAACTTTAAAAGTCTTCCTGTTCTTTTTTTCATAACTCCTTCCTTCCTCTTCTACTTTATTTTTGGTCCACACAATGGGAAAGTCAGTAGGTTTCTGGAGTCACTGGCAGAATGGGAACTTTGCAATGCTCCCCAAAAATGGAACAGCTGTGGCTGGATGCAGTACAGCCAGTGTTTTTATTAGCTTCTGTTTAGACCCTAGCCCCATCCTGGAATTTGCTCTTCTAACATTGTTTTCCAGGTGTTGTCATTTAGATCCTCTTCAGCTCTGCAGCAGCAACTCACAAGACTAATGGTCACCAGGTTTTCTGGACTAGTAGTCAAGATACACAAGCCACAAGGAGTGCATGAGTTGAATTCCAACAGTAAAGGGAGCCTCAGTCTCTTCCACATTGCAGCCAGATTATTTTAGGATCATATGCAAGCTGAGATTTAATTACCCCTATCTGCTGCTGCAGGGCATTGGTGCTCTGGTAGGAACACTTTTTATTATTTATTATTTCTGTTATGGTTGAAATCATGGATCAGAACAACCATTGTCCTAGTTACAGTACAACAAGAGAACAAAAAGACCGTCTCTACCCGGAAAAGCTTACAACCTTGCCCATCAGAAAGCATTGCACAATTAGCTATATGCATTATGGGAGGGATTTTTGGCCTTTGTTAGCAGAATCAGACACCGGCCAATGCCAAAAGCAGCATACAGGACTTCACAGACTAGTAGTTTGTTTTGCTATCTAAAGATCTAAATTCAGTGGATTAATCTAGCGGCAGTTGATGTTCAATTTTACAGTGGATTAGAGAGTGGGAGTTGAGAGGGTGAAGATGAGCATTTTGAACTCTAGACCTGCATGTGAACGTTGCAGAGCTGTTATATTGTGTCAGCATTAGGCTCCAGAATCGACATCCCGTTGTGACAAACAGTTGCTCACATATAGTCATTTTCAGACCCGCCGTCTACCTGACTGAAGCATGCAAAGGCAACCTTGCGTTGATTTACAGTTTTGAGAATGGCTAATTAACTATAAAGAAAAGCAACCCAGACCCAAACAGAGTGTTTACAGAGATGTATTTGAATAAAACTTCAGTATTTTGTTATACTTTGCAAAGGCCCTTTGGCTGGACTCATAAATGGGAGTGAGGTTGTTATCCTGCCAGTTAGACATTACTCGGCTTTCACAAAACCCCAGCTCAGCTGCTGCCTAGCCTTGTACATGCCTCAAGTCCTCTAGCACCTAAGTTTCAGCCCATAAAAACTCCCAAGTGCCTAAATTTCTGCACAGGACGTGCAAAACCACAAGAGGCATGAACGTAATGAGCAATGTCTCTCGTGTCCCAGCAAGGCTGGCAGACAAGGCATTCCCTTGCTCACATCACCTGCAGAGGAGACTATTCTGCTTTTGGAACCAACAGCCCCGGGGGGTATGGCATTCACCTGGAAGGTGGGAGACTGGTTCAGATGCCTCCTCCTCTCCCTATTACTGGAGCAATATTAAAAATCTACCTCTAATGGGAAGCTCTGACTACTGACTTATAGGGACTTTCAGGCTAGGCCTCTTCAGTCTCTCCTACTGAAATTGCCAAAAGCCTTTGCATGAAATACTTAAATATCCCTTGAAATGTAGAGTGGTCCCTGAGTCTCCCAGCTGAATGCACTAAATTTCAGGCCAAAAGAAGGAAAGAAAGAGACTGACTCATTCTCTCTATTAAGTGGAACAGCTTCATCAGGGAAGACAGAGCAACCTCAGTTGTACTATAGAACCTGAAATTCAGTGGGACAGCACTTACCCCCTCGGGAAGTAGGTTCAAATCCCTGGTCCAAGTCAGGCAGAGGATGTTGAACCACAGCATGCCACTTCCCAGGCAAATGTTCTAACCTCTGTGCTAGGGGGCATATGGGGAAATGGGATGTCCCACATGAGAGGACCCAGCACAGGTGCATAAATCCAGGAGAGGGTTTGTAGCCAGGCATCCCAAATGAAGTGAGACACTTCCCTGCAGCCCAGAGTTGGGACTTACAGCTCACGGAGGGACATGGCCTAGTGCCCTCTCTCCCTATAGGGTACCTGAAGTGACCCTGCCCTCAACAGGCTTCTGCAAATCCTATTCTTTCTCCCCATGTAGTACCTGCTGACTTGGAGCTGTGAATCCCTGGACACCAGGTACCTTTTAAAAAGGAAGTTCATATAGAGGAGAATAAATGCCACTAAACCACAGAGCTGCAGTCTGTAGTCAGACACCATAAGTTGCATTTTGGAAACAGGTCACAGAAGGAGCCTTTCTATCGACCTTTGGACATTCTCTCCAGTTTTGAGAATGGCTTCGGAATAAGCCAAGTCTGCACCAAGAGAGTCCTTCCCAGGTTTTACACCCAGCCCTGGGAACATTAGGATATGACTTTAAACAAGTTCAGTATGAATCTTTGTATAGTTCAAATGCAATCAGAATGGCTTATAGTTACAGACCTCATTACTGAGAGATTCTGTGATTTCACTACAAAGGTAGTGGCTACAAAGGTATTCAGCAGTATTGCATCCTGAGATAGCTTGGGCATTGGCTACCAGTTGAAACCACCTCTCTAGTTCTCTTGGGACACTGAATGTCCAGAGCACACAGCAGCTGAGGGTAAACAACCTTTTCTGCAGCATTTTCTGATTCATGCGGCCTCTTTTACAACGTCCAATTCATTCATCCTTAACCTATGTCTTGGACACTTCAGCTTGATTTGGGATTTCAGTTATTATATTTGTGTCTGGCAGCCCCAGCACTTTGTGGCCATTAGTATTACACAAGTTGCATCTGAATTTCAGGTTCCATA
Source organism: Alligator sinensis (assembly GCF_000455745.1). Taxonomy (NCBI): domain Eukaryota; kingdom Metazoa; phylum Chordata; order Crocodylia; family Alligatoridae; genus Alligator; species Alligator sinensis. Next base: position 3,781,849 of record NW_005841887.1, on the reverse strand, counting down.
GTGCATTTATAAACAGCATTGTCCCTGCCACCAAGCAACAGGCTGCCAGGAGCACTCCAGCCACAACTCAGCTCAGCTCATACAATGGCCCTGAAAGACTGTTGAAAATAATGAGAAGGTGATAAAGGTGATTTTAACAGGGGACAGAGATACACAGCTCAGCACAAACCACGGCAGGGCCCTCTGAGGGGGGAAGCCAGGGCTAGATTATTACTGACATTAGGTAAGAGCACAAGCGATTGCAGCTTGTCCTAACAGCATGGGAAACTGGGTACAAAGAAGGATGTAGCATACAGAAGAGGATCTTCATTGTGGAAATGTTGACCCAATTTTTTTTATATTTTTTTAAGATGTGCGCTCAAACTATATTTATTGCATTTTTATCAGAGGCAGAGCCCAGCCAGATCCCGGATTCCAAGTCCTCCGACTTGTTGGAACCAAATGTTGTCTCCGGCTCCATACTAGACTGAAACAAAACTCCAGAGTCATCCTGTTTTTCTCTACTCCACTCTCCAAAATTGTAGGGAAGCTTGTTTCAAGATTTAAACTTCATTCCTGTCAGGCCCGTTAGTTAACACTACACAGAAGGGATTGTGTAATGTGCATTATTTTAGTTTTCCCAGACCAGAAAACTGCATTTCCTGGATTCAGCTACTTTAAAACTTTTAAACGCACAAGGCACTACTCCGTTGCATTCAGTTCAAAGCTTTTCACTTTATGGGTATGAAAAGATAAATATTTGTTACACAAGTAAAAAATGAAACAGTGTTTATAATGCTTAAGGAGTTCCACAAAATCTATCAAATACCAAAAGAAAAATCTATTATAGCACACTGTTCTCTCTCTCCCAATTGCATATAAGGATTACAGCAACTGTCATTTAAAAAAAAAAAATCAGCATATGTCAACGGTTACAACAACGGCATCTTAGATGGTACAATTTCTAATATGCCTAAGATGGAAGGCTCAGAACGCTTTTCTGCAGGCAAAGACTTCTTAGTGATGGACGTCATACATAGTTATGTATTATGAATCCTATTCGTTGCAAATGGTGTGTGGTCAAATGAAGACCTCTAAAAAGGCACCTGCAAGTGCCTTCAGCCACCTGAAAAATCAGGTCCTTTTAGAGTCTAGCTAAACATTAACATTTTAGATGGGAGAAAAAAAAATGCTGCTTACCATGTAAATAGTCATTCATACTAGACTCTTGACATTTTGGAAAGGAGAGGCGCAAGTATTCCCATATACCCAGCTCTTGCCCATGTAACAAATAAGACCTTGAGAACCCAACTCAACACTTACATTCATGAAAGTATTTGCAAAGCAGGTGTTAGTTTTGTTTTGTAATGACTGGATTAGCTGTGGCAATAATCTACTGAAAAAAAAATCATGAGAAATAGATCACATTACTATACTGTGAGGTGTCCTGTCACTTACCAATAATATTGTTGGCATCTTAAATACACAATGACTATTTTATCTGAATTTTCTTGAAATTTCAACATCATTTCCCGCAGGATCCCACTAAAACAAAGCAGGTCTATTGACTTAGAGCTAACAAAACCAACCAGTACTCCAGGTTAAGAGGTATGCTTGAGTCTGCAGAGGATAGTGTTCAAACAACAGCATCATGACTGACGTGAGAGCAGGAGCTAAAGTACTCTGATAATGGCAGGATTATTTTTTCCCTGGGAGAAACATTCACTTGCAGATTAGGAGCTGCTTTGTGTTACGTGCGTGTTTATCATTACTCAGTCTCTTCTGGTTGGGACGCTCGGGCCAGATCGTTTCCATTGTATCCCATCAGCTTGTAACAATATCAGTGTTATGCAAAACACAGGAACAGCTATATCAAATGAGAGCATCAGCCCATCTCCACCCAGTACACTGCTTTAACAACGGCACATACCTCAGGCTTCAGAAGAAGGAATTCTAGAGCCGGGTTGTAAAAGTATTGACACCCATCTTGCTGGGGTCACCTGATCGAAGCAGTCTTTCCTGCCCTAGTGCAGGGGGGCCGGACCCCATGATCTGTAAGGTCCCTTCCAGCCCCTAACAACTAACAAGCAAGCCCAGTAGATAGTCACAGTGGGAGAGCCAGTCCTGCGGGAACTGAGGGAATAGTTCTCCATCAGCAGGACAGGAAGATGAGGGTCTTAGTTGGAGGACTCAGGTGCCTATATACTAATGCCAGGAGCATGGGGAACAAGCAGGAGGAGCTAGCCCTCCTATTCTCCATTGTGCATTATGATCTAGCAGGGATTACGGAGACCTGGTGGGACTCCTCACATGATTGGAGTGTAGCTATAGAGGGCTACACCCTGCACAGAAAGGACCAGGTGGAGGAAAAAGGTGGAGGCGTTGCTGTCTATGTGAAAGAGCAGTACACCTCCTTGGAGGCTGACATCAGCTCCAAAAATGGACAGCCTGAAACCCTCTGGGTCAAGTTGCAGGGAGGGCTGGAGGGGTGGTGCAGCGAGAGAGAGAGAGAGAGCTAACTGTAGAACTGTAGGTGTATACTACAGACCACCAAACCAGGGGGAGGAACTCAATCTGGAGTTCACCCAAGAATTGACTGAGGCTGCACATGAACATGACATGATCGTCATGAGCAATTTTAATTATCCAGACATCTTCTGGAAGGAACACTCGGCCAAGTTGGAACAGTCACGATCCTTCCTGACCTGTGTCGAGGAGCTCTTCCCGACTCAGGGGATGCATGAGCCAGCCAGAGGTGATGCTCCGCTAGACTTGGTTCTGGCCAAGGCAGACAACCTAGCGACCGACTTAAATATAGAGGGAAGTCTGGGCGACGGAGATCATGAAACCATCACGTTTACTGTCCGACATAAGGCAGACAAATCAGATAGCAGGACTGAAGTCTTGGACTTCAAAAATGCAAATTTCAATAAGCTTAGGTCACTAGTAGGGCAAGTGCTGCAGGACCAGGGACCGAAGGCGAGAGGTGTGCATGAAGAGTGATTGTTCCTTAAGGACACGATCCTTGAAGCACAAAGGAAATCCATTCCCATGTGGAGAAAAGGTAACAGAAGGGCTGGGAAGCCCTCTTGGGTAAACAAGGAAATCATGGTCCTCTTAAGAAAGAAGAAAGAGACTTATAAACAATGGAAGCTCAGGGCAGGCCTCAAGGAGGACTATTCCATGACAGCCCGCATTTGCAGGGAACAGATAAGAAAGGCTAAAGTGGCAACCAAACTTAGATTAGCAAGAGGAATCAAGGACAACAAGAAGTAATTCTTTAGATACTTAGGGAACAGGAGGAAAACAAATGGGAATGTCAGGTCATTGTTCGGCAACTCAAGAGAGCTGGTTACCGGCACCCAGGAGAAAGCTGAACTCCTGAATGTCTACTTTGCTTTGGTCTGTCACCAGACCAAGGGGAAAAGCATGCCAGGTAGAGTAGAGGATGAGCACCGTAGGAATAATCGCCTTCCTACTATTGCTGTTGAATTGGTGTATGACCAGTTAATAAAATGAGATGTATACAAGTCAGCAGGACCAGATGATCTTCATCCAAGAGTGCTGAAGGAGCTGGCCAAAGTCATTGCGGAACCCCTGCCAAAACTCTTCCACAACTCATGGCACTCAGGACAAGTCCCTGAGGACTGGAAGAGGGCCAGTGTTGTGTCCATCCACAAGAAGGGCAGGAGGGAGGACCCGGGTAACTATAGGCCAGGCAGCCTAACTTCCATTCTAGGGAAAATCCTACAAAAGTTCATCAAGGAGTCTATCTGCGATAAGCTTGCAGAAGGTAAGATTCTGAATGACAGCCTGCATGGCTTTGTCGTGGGCAGGTCTTGCCTTACCAACCTCATCTCCTTCAATGACCGGGTAACTCGCCACCTGGACACGAGAGAGCAGGTTGACATTGTACACCTAGGCTTCCAAAAGGCCTTTGATCTAGTATCCCACAATGTCCTCGCAAGAAAATTGGAGGATTGTGGGCTTAACTCCGAGACAGTCAGGTGGGTGAGAAACTGGATGCAGGATAGGACCCAGGAAGTCGTAGCGAACGGATCTATGTCATCCTGGCGAGAAGTGGGCAGCGGTGTTCCACAGGGGTCGGTGCTCGGTCCAGTACTTTTCAACATCGTTATTAACGATTTGGATGTGGGGGTGAAGAGCTCACTCGCCAAGTTCATGGACGACACCAAGTTATGGGGAAGCATTATCACACTTGAAGATAGGCTACAGATATAGGTGGACCTAGACAGGCTAGCAAGTTGGGCGGATCAAAACTTGATGAAGTTCAATGTCAAGAAATGTAAAGTGCTCCACCTTGGGACGAGCAACCCCCAACACACCTACAGACTTGGCAGCACCAAACTGACTAGCACCACGAATGAAAGGGACCTGGGGATAATAATAGACCATGGTATGAATATGAGCCGGCAGTGTGATGCTGTAACCCAAGGGGGCAAAATGCGGCCCGCGAGCCAGACGTGGCCCGCCAGGCCATTCTATCCGGCCCGCGGGGTCCCTAAAAAATTTAGAAAAGTAATATTTATCTGCCCCTGGTCACCTGTCATGTGGCCCTCGATGGCTTGCCAAAACTCAGTAAGCAGCCCTCCACCCAAAATAATTGCCTGCCCTGCTGTAGCCAGTAGGGCAAATAATACTCTGGCATGCATCAATCGATGCATCTCCAGCAAAGCCAAGGAGGTGATTCTTCCGCTCTACTCAGCACTAGTGAGACCACAGCTGGAGGACTGCATCCAGTTCTGGGCACCACGCTTTAACAAGGACGTGGACAAGCTTGAGAGAGTCCAGAGTAGGGCCACCCATATGATCAGAGTCTTAAAAGGCAAGCCATACGAGGAAAGGCTGAGGCATCTGCGACTCTTCAGCCTGAGGAAAAGAAGACAGAGGGGATCTGGTAGCAGCTCACTGCTACACTAGGGGAGTACATCAAGGGCTCAGAGAGCAACTGTTCACCAGGGCACCCGAGGGGAAAACCAGGAATAATGGCTATGAACTCCTGGAAGATCGATTCAGGCTCAACATTAGGAAAAACTTCTTCACAGTCAGGGTGTCCAGACTGGAATAAGCTCCCTCCAGAGGTGGTGCAATCGCCTACCCTGGAAATCTTCAAGAGGAGACTAGACAGTCACCTTGCTGGGATCACCTGACCCCCAGTTCTCTTTCCTGCTTGGTGCAGGGGACTGGACCTGATGATCTTTTGAGGTCCCTTCCGGCCTCTCACAATCTATGAATCTATGAAACTATGTTAAATTCTCTCTCACATATAGGGAGATACATGTATAAAGGCAGGCTAACTTGAGCTACAGAAGAACAGCATGCTGCAGTTTCAGAATAGGTTGTGTTGGGAATCGTGGTAAAAGCTCCACTAGAAAGTGCAGCAGTAAGACAGAACCTTGGTTTGAAATCCTCTCCAGCACAGTGGGCTCCTGGCTTCCATAGAGATGCTGATAGGAAAGGTGGCCCTACTTGTGTTCCTCAGTCAGTATTTGAGGTTGTTTTCTTCACTATGGGAAGGACTAAGGAGAACCTATAGTTTTACAAGCATAATTTTGAGTTACTGTTAACAAATGCTATCCTTTCACTATGTGGGAGGGGGCCAGATCTTCCACCCAGGCAATTCTTGGCCTGTGACAATATTCTTGGTGTCAGGAAACAATCCACCAAAAGCAGGTGGTGTCCAAACTGCACAACCCAGGGTATAAGCATGAAGACTTTGCATAACCCCAGCTAGTTTGGAAACCTTTGTCTTCATGGTCGTGTGAGTGCCCATGTGCATGTGCAACCTAAACCCATGAAGAATCCAGGGTCTCAAAATAAAGCTAGTGCAACTTGCTAGACCTGTCTTTCCGCATGCCAAATACAAGTGCATCAGGGAGGATCGCACAGGACAGTATTGCTACCTACAGAGAAAGCACTTCTCCACCCCAGCTGATAAACAGCTAGGCCTGCTATAACTGGAAAGCCCAGAAGACTCGAGTATAAACTTCATGCTGTGCAATGGCATCCAATTTCTTTCCAGGTCAATGAAAAATGTTTTACTTGAGGATTGCCTTTCTGGCCCCCACCTCGCCTGCAGTCCAGGGCATGCAGATAGTACCTTCCTTGCTGTAAGTACTGAAGGGATCCTAAACACATCCAGGAAGTGGTGTAGAAGCCTGTGTCATACCCTTTCTGACTTCATTCCAGGTTTAAACACTGTTTTCAAACACTACATTCTCATGAGTATATTAAGCCTTTACAACTTAATATTCACTACATCTTGTTAGCTACACATCCAGACCCCTTAGACAATAAATACTGATAGACTTTTTGGAGTGGTGAATAATTCACTGGGACAAGAGATGCAAGCAGGAAGTCCCAGAAAGCAAATAACTAAAGCTGGCAAATTCCATTCTGATGTACAACCTCTTTCCAAATCTGCGACTCTTAGAACATAGCAAATAGCACACGCTCCTGTGATATGGAGAACACAAGAGCTCTCTTTTCCAGTGAGCTTCTGGAGTATGAAGAACCACTTGAGTTTGTGGAAGCTACAGTAAAACTGCACTTGACAAGGAGACATTCTCAGAGATTTCCGGTGACAAGGACTGAAATCAATTTGTGCCACAAACTTGTTTAGCAAAACAGGTGTTTGCCATGCACGGAACTGAACAAAGAGGTTCTCTAGCCCTGAACTTTGCCTTTTTGTGCCGATTTTCAGTATTCATTCCACGCACCTTTTAATATCCTGACTTGAAAAACAAAACAAAACACACAGCCATGAGCCAATTTGCTCTCCAACGAGCTGTAATACACCTATTGATACAGTATTTATCAGGTACACATCTCAGTACTTAAGCTGAACATGACATTCCTTATGGCTAGTGGTAGAACTGTGGATATCATCTGTAAGGTTTACGTCATGTTCTTTTCCCCCTGATTTAGGAAAGAAAGGATTACTTCCATCTGCAGTGCAAGCAGATGGTGGGTTGAGGAGAAGAAAAAAAAAAAGCTCTTTGGAAGGGCAAGTACAGACACAACAGAGCAAAGAGATAGAGTAGTTCTCAGACAACCAGATACAGGAATCATCATTGCTGCAGAGTTGAGAAAACCGACCCTCAATTGACCAAAGAGCTGCATTGAGAAGAGAAGAGAGGAGACTTCTGAAAGTCTTTCTGAAGATGCAGCCGATTAAATAAAACAGAAAACTGTATTGGACATACTGCTGATGGCTGCTCAGCTCAACCTGCAAGATTACCAAGCATGCCTGCAACATCTCATTCTTCTGAGATAATCCTCTTGGAGACTCTGTACTAAGGACATTCTGCATTGGAAAAGCAGAAAAAACAGCGTTCCTGGCGCACAGACAAATGAAACTAAGACTGGATCAGCTCCAGAAGTACATGGGCAATCGCACACATCCACACAAGTAACCCTGCTTCATATTCAAGGGAAACCTGGCATATTATTGATGACTAGGAAAGTCTAAACACTGTTGAAGGAGAATGAATGACTGCTCCTTCCCCAGAGACCCTTTCCATTTCTTGAGCAAAGAAAGCCAGTAGACAGAAGTGAACCACTGGCTCAGTGGTATAAAGAACAGAGTATGGGCAGCCTCCATTTCAGCCAGTCTTCTAGAGAAAAACTGAGGACAGTAAGTTAACAAAAGAGGAGGGTGAACGAGGAGAACAAAAGAGCATTTGTTTAGAACTAAAACATGCCAAGAACAAGTATCAAAACACTTAGGAACATGAAAAGAGTAGACTACACATAGCAATGGAAAGAGCTCCAGTAATGAAGAGGAAGAACCAAAATGACTCTTTATGAGCATGAATTTGAATCAGTTGGTATTATATGTTAAAGGTGTCATGGTACCCAAGTGGAAAGATTCACTAACTTTTATGTTAAAGCCTATGGTTATAACCTATTTTGGAAAGATCTAGCAGGCAAGAGAGAAATGGGAGCGGCACTGAAGATTCAGAAGCAAATGGTCTTCAATGTACTAACAGATAACATGCAAGGCCAATTAGTATCTTCTCCAGACCACCAAAGTACACAAACCAGGAGAACAGACTCTAAATCCCTAGCTACAAGGAGTAGAAAAGAATCATGTGCTGTCATAGCGGGACTTCAGTCTTAATCTCGGTGGCATGTATTAGGCGGTCTCTTATTGCCAGTACTAAAACATCTTTGGAATTCACCGACTGTCCATCTTGCATGCGGCCCAGCCCAGCCCCTGGCTTCTCTACTTTTCGTTCCGTCCAGGAAGAGCACACACCAACTGCAGAAACTTCCTCAGCCTGATGAAGGATTTTTAAACCCAAAAGCTTGTTTAAAAATTATTTTCCAACTATTTCAGTTGGTCTAATACAGGGGTGTCCAACCTTTTTGAATGTGGGGCCGGATCATGAACTTTTTAGCACCCAGTGGGCCGGCGAGCCATATTCAAAGATGTCACAGGAAGCGGTATCACATCAGGAAGTGATATCACGTGACCTTTGACACCAGTGAAGTTGCAGGAAGCGACAATGAAATGGGTCCGGAAATGTAGTTTAAAATCTAAAATAAAAACAATATAAAAGCAACAATGAAATAATACCAAACACTTGACTAAAATGAACCCTTTCGCTTCTACTCACTTCTCAATGAATGAAAGAATAGGAATCAAAGGGGGGTGCAAATGCACCAGTGAATACCCCCCCCTCACCCCCGAATCCAACCCTGCTAATACCCAGCAGTCAATTTAGATTTTGGAAGAACAAGACCTGGGGTCCTTGTAGCCACTTTTGTGTTATTCTGTGGAAAGAGCAGCAGCTGGCTGGAGAGAAGCCAGCGAGAGCTTACATGTGAAACAGTCTTCAAAAACACCCCAAAAGCTAACAAAACAAAAAACAACACATCAACAACCTACATCTCTTCAGCCCAGCTAGCAAGCCAGCTCACAAGTGAAGCTGACAGCTAACCCTTTCGTCTCTGGTGTGGACCCGACCTGGCGCTGACCCCTGGCTCTGCTGGGAACAGCTGGCTGGGGGAGCCAGCCTGGCTAATACCTCTTGCCAGGGTGCTGCTAGCTGAAATGCTGGGGGGTAGCGACAAATTCAACACTTTGTGTGCTCCAGCTTCTCCCCAAATTTTTTACAGGGGTCTAGGGTGTAGCCGTGTTGGTTTAAGCATATCAGCAGACCAGGTTCTTTGGGATCCAGGAAGAGCATAGACCAACTGCAGATGCTTCCTCAGCCTGAAAAGGGTGTTTGTACCCAAAAGTTTGCAAAGAAAAATTTTTCCAACTATTTGAGTTGGTCTAATAAAAAATAATTTTTTATATTTTCTTGGTGTACATATTTTCCACCTAGTGCAGAAAAAGCCCAGGGCCCAGCAGAGCCCTGAGCCACAACAGGGCAGGAAGCCCCCCTGCCCCCCTCCCCAAACTGGGCACTGCCACTGCCAGGGGCAAGGAGCAGCCCCCAGAACATGCCCGGATGGGAGGGTGGGGTGGGGAGAGATAAGCGCACGTGCAGAATCCACATCCCCTGCTCCAGCTCCAGGTTCCTTCAGACAAGGTAAGCACGCCCTGAGCTCACGCATGCGCAGTATCTAGTGCCCAGACCAAGCCGAAGCTGACCCCATGGACCAATTCCAAAGAGAGGGAGTCGAGCCCCAGCGTTGCAGTAACCACGGCCCGTCTCCCGTTCTTGCCCCACAACCAAGGACGGGTGTCGGGTGTCAGGCACCAGGCAGGAAGGGCCCTGAGGCCAGCTGCCCGCTCTGCTCCACTCCCCTACCCGCATCACGTCCTGACAGTTACCTTGAGCGCCGCGGCCCAGGCGCATCCGCACAGAGAGGAGGCTGCCATGTTTTCATCCGGCAACAAAACCAGCCCCCCCCGGGCGGGGAGACAACACCCCAGCCACAAGGGTTCCGCCCACCCCTAGGGGCCTTGGCGCATGCGCAGAAGGGCTCCTCCCCCACCAGAAGTGTTTACTTTAGTTTCCTGTCGCAGCACCTCAGGCCTCAGAAAACGGCTTTGCGAGCCACATGGTGGCCCGCAGGCCGTATGTTGGACAAGCCAGGTCTAATAAAAGATATCAGATTCACCCAAAGAACCTTAAAATGATCTCAAAATTTGTGCGATCATGAACAGGGACCATCACCAAGTAGATGCATTCCTAGGGCTGTGCAAAACGGCTCTGTTCCAATTCGGATCCAGATTCGGCTATTTCGGAAGGATAGCGATTCGATTCGGTGTTTCAGACCACTGTCTCGATTTGATTTGACTGAAACTGAAATTCCAAAACAACGCTGTTCTGGAGGTTTGGCCATAGACTATAATGGGGAATCACTAAAATACCTATAACTTTGTCAATTTTTGGCCGATTTGGATGAAAATTGCAGGGATGGTAGCCCCTTCTGAGGGCATGAAGCCTGCCAAGTTTCAAGGAGAGGCACAAGGGTTTTTGTGAAACTGTACTTCAAACTGTTCAAAGCAGAACTTATATCACATGGTGGCAGCAGCAGCCTGCTGTCATCCCGCCCACAGACCCGGGGGCCCACACCCCCCGGGATGGCTAGAGGGCTGTGCCAGACTCCTCCCAGGGGGCACGGGCCACCAGGTCTGTGCGTGGGATGATAGCAGGCTGCTACTGCTGGCTGGGACCAGTGCTTGACGCAGCCCACCCCAAGCACCAGGAAGACTGGAAGGTGGGAGACTGGTTCAGATGCCTCCTCCTCTCCCTATTACTGGAGCAATATTAAAAATCTACCTCCAATGGGAAGCTCTGACTACTGACTTATAGGGACTTTCAGGCTAGGCCCCTTGGACTGGTGCTGCTGCTGGCCCCAGCCGGCAGCAGCAGCATGCCGTCATCCCGTGCACAGATCCGTGCCACCAGGGAGGGCTGTGGGGCAGTACCGGACTCTTCCCAGGGGGTGCAGGCCCCCAGATCCGTGTGTGGGATGACAGCAGGCTGTCACTGCCAGCTGGGGCCAGCACCAGCACTGGGTTCTTTCCAGCGCTTGGCACAGGCTGCACCAAACAGACTCAGGTGCTGGCACTGGCCCTAGCCAGCAGCAGCATGCCATCATTTGCCCCCCCCCCAGGGGTGGCAGGGCTGTGCCAGACTCTTCCGTGGGGGGGGGGGGGGGGGTGTGGCATGGGCCCCTGGATCTGCATGCGAGATGACAGAAGGCTGCCATCCCCCTCCCAGGGCACTGGAATTGGAAGGGCCCTCGGACAGATCGCAGACACTGGCCAGCTACAGGTGTCCATATCAGAGCAGTTCTTCCTCCGCCCCCCCCACT
>NW_005841887.1:3754710-3770559 GCF_000455745.1 Alligator sinensis | reverse complement strand
TACAACCCCAGCTCTGAAACACCAGTTTTCCAAAACATTTCAGATGCTTTCATTTAGTTTTGGATTCGGTGTTTTGGGTACCGAAATGGGCCAAGACATCACTGAAACGAAACTGCTGCCGAAGTTTCACACAGCCCTAATTCCTAGTAAGGCCCTGTAAGGATCAGCCGTTGACTTTATGCAATTTAATTTTTTTGGCAGTAGGGTGGCATAATGTACAGTCATACCGCAAGGAACAAGGACCAAAGGCCATACTTACTGGATGGGAAGCAACAGCTCTGAACAGGACTTGGAAGTCACGGTAAACATTCAACTCCCATGGACTAATGCAATCCTTGGATACATAAACGGGAATATTGAGTAGGAAGAGTCTTCTACCACTGTATTTGGCTTTTGTGCAACCGCTACTGAAATACTGGTTTGAATTCTGGCACCCACAATTCAGGCCGGATCTTAGAATAAAAGAAAAACCACAAGAATGTTTAAAAGATTGCAAGCATGCCTTCTAGCAGAAGTTATTTTACTTGCCAATGTAAAAGTTAAGGGGTGATGCTCACGCTTGAAAAAGTACCTACATACAGAACATAATTTGACAATAGAGGGCTCTTGCAGTCAGGGGAAAAACAAAAAACTAATAGCTGGAAGTTGAAGCCAGGAAAATTCAGACTACTGGTATGGTGTAAATTTATAAGCGAGTATAATCACGTAGAAGACCAAACTGCCAAGTCCTATGGAGAAGTCTCTTCCACTGGAAATGCTTACAAGATACAAAATGCGTCTTAAGAGACAGAATCCAGTTCAAAGGAAAAACTCTTTGCCCTGTGTTAGATTGTCTCAACTGTTCCTTCTGGCTTCAAAAATCTCCGACTCCTGCAGGTAGTAGTTAAACAAGAGAATTCAGTCCTACCTGGAGAGCTAAGTGTTAACTTCCATCCTCACAGATATATGCAAGGCTCCTAACTAGTGTCAAAACACATTGGTTTATATATAATCATGTTAAGTTGTACGAGCACACATTGCACTTAATTCTAGTTAACCAGTGATAATTTGGATCCATTTTGAAAGTGCTATAACACACATCTTTCTCTTTAAATAGCCAGTACCTCTACTACAGAGAGGCATCATCACAATGGCTACTGATTATCTGTATTAACCCTGTACAGTGGTGAATGGCTGCAGTGTTTGTCTCTAGGTGTGTCCAGGTTGTATTAGCCCAAAGTGACGTATTTCTTGGAAACCACAAGAGGGCGATCCAAGTTGTATTTTTCTTTTGGCTAAATTAATTCCGTCTTTGCAGAGCAAGCGCTGCTAGAATGCTAATAGCGTTCGATTCCTCTTGCTCATGTATATGCAGCTATTTCCCAAAGAGAACGTGATTGTTTTCATCGTGTGCCAGGACACGTGAAGAAACCTCTTTGTCAAAACATGCATTGCAAGTAAACAAGGGATTAAATCACAGTTCACTGCCTTCACATAGTCCTGCAGCCTGCCTGCAAGTGGGAATTACTCTTGCGCGAGACTCATTGGACCCCTGGGACTCTTCACGACAAGGGCTTGCAGGACCTCCAGTGTTCACTTGCACTGTCTGGTTACTCTTTCTGCTGCTTCCAATCAAGATGCTCTCCACTTGGCTTGTGCCTCCTGCCCTCCACAGATGACTTTCACTGAAATCTTTAATGACCTCCTCAGAGCAAATTTCAGAGCCCACACTCCCTCCTTACTGTAGCGAGCAGTTGACAGTCAACTTCCCGGAGGGCAGGGAACAGCTGCAAGCAGATCTGGACAGGTTGGACAAGTGGGCAGAAAACAACAGAATGCAGTTCAACAAGGAGAACTGCAAAGTGCTGCACCTAGGGAGGAAAAATGTCCAGCACACCTACAGCCTAGGAAATGACCTGCTGGGTGGCACAGAAGTGGAAAGGGATCTCGGAGTCCTAGTGGACGCCAAGATGAACATGAGTCGGCAGTGTGACGAAGCCATCAAAAAAGCCAATGGCACTTTATCGTGCATCAGCAGATGCATGACGCATAGGTCCAAGGAGGTGATACTTCCCCTCTATCAGGCACTGGTCAGACCGCAGTTAGAGTACTGCGTGCAATTCTGGGCGCCGCACTTCAAGAGGGATGCGGATAACCTGGAGAGGGTCCAGAGAAGGGCCACTCGTATGGTTAAGGGCCTACAGACCAAGCCTTACGAGGAGAGACTAGAGAAACTGGATCTATTCAGCCTCCGCAAGAGAAGGTTGAGAGGCGACCTTGTGGCTGCCTATAAGTTCATCACGGGGGCCACAGAAGGGAACTGGTGAGTATTTATTCACCAAGGCGCCCCCGGGGGTTACAAGAAATAAAGGCCACAAACTAGCAGACAGCAGATTTACATTGGACATTAGGAAGAACTTCTTCACAGTTAGAGTGGCCAAGGTCTGGAACGGGCTCCCAAGGGAGGTGGTGCTCTCCCCTACCCTGGGGGTCTTCAAGAGGAGGTTAGATGAGTATCTAGCTGGGGTCATCTAGACCCAGCACTCTTTCCTGCTTATGCAGGGGGTCGGACTCGATGATCTATTGAGGTCCCTTCCGACCCTAACATCTATGAATCTATGAACTCTGCTCTTGAAATCTTGTTCTCTCTTGGCATCCATGACTCATGTTTTCTCCCAGTTCTGCTTACTTTCTAAGTGCTCCTTTAGCAGTTTCTTCAGCATGCTCTTCACTCCCTTTGGCTTCCACAGGACTCCGTGCTTGGCCCCCTTTGCCTCTTTCCACCTTATCTCTGCGTAATCTTATCGAGACACACACGTGTAGGTACTGTCTGTATGCAGATAACACTCAGATCTAACCTCTGTACACCAGCTGTATTGATTTCTATCCCAGCCTCTCTCTCCAGAATCCCATCTGGGATATCTCTATTTCAACTCAAGACCAACATAGGTTGAATAGGACTCAGTCTCCCCACTTTCCTGCCAAAGTCCAAGCCCTTTTCTTCACTTAGTCCTCTGATCATTACCAGTATCTTAGACCCACCACATGCATCCTCTTCAACTATGACCTCTCTGTGGGTTCTCACATGCAGACCACAAACAGGTGCCCTATCCATCCACACAGGAAAATGCTTGTCCCTGTTCTCATCATCTAACATCACTATTTATCATAGTACTTAGGGTCAGAAGGGACCTAAACAGATCAGGTCCAACCCCCTGCCCCAGGACAGAATGACTGCCAGGATCATATCACCCCAGCCAAATATCTGTCCAGCTTCCTCTTGAAGACCCCCAAGGTATGAGAGAACACCACCTGACTTGGGATTACTGCAGCATCTTTCTCTCCCGACTTGACAGATACAATCTTGCCCCTTGTATCTACCCAGAGTATAGCTGCAAAGAGCATTTTGACTACACTATCCCTCTTGTTGAATTCCTCTCTCCCTTCTTGACTACAAACAAACTTCACTTTCAAACCCTTCCCAGACCATTCCCACCCAGTCACCTTCTTATATTCTATGAATCTAAGAGGCAGATTTCCACATCTGCGCAGCCTAGGATGTCAGTCTGCTGCACACACGGTGGCTTGAAGATGCTGCTTTTGAGATCTCCCCCACCATGCTGCCCTCCTGTTTGAGCAGTGCTTCCCAGGAGTACCTGCAGACATACCCCATTGACCTCCCTAGACCTCTGTACTGCAGCCCACTGACCAGACACTTGGTAGTCATGCCACTGGTGTTAGCAAGACCACTGGCCATCATACTCATGCATAGGCTCTCCCTGTTTCTTGTATTCCCCTCTGTCTATACCCATCTGTTTTCTCCTTTCTAACAGATCAGAAGCTATCTCGGGCAATCGCTTCACTCAGCATAGTGGAATTTTTGCCTGTGACCGAGCCTTCTAGGTGCCAGAGCAATACTATTAGCATATTTCTTTCCTGTTGCTCAGTTAGGAGGCAGTATTTTTAGAGGTGATAACCAATGCAGAGATAATGAGATCTGCTCAGCTGCTCATTCAATGGGAAGCCTTAAGAGCCTCTTTTGTTCGTGCAGCAATTATACATATATTACGCACACACCGTTCCCATATAATATTTTTCTGTCACATGAAAAACACATTAAGAAACTCCAGACTAACAAAACAGGTGGATAATGGACAAAAGTAGAGGGAGGAGAGAGGGGTAACGTACTCTCAGCATGAAAAAATTAAGTTGTACCATTGGGAAGACAGTCATCTTCATCATAAAAGCAGAGACATTTTGAGAACATTGCACAAGTGCACAAGCGTGCAGACAGACTCCAAGCAAACAAACAGAGTGCTGCTAAAGAGCTGGAGGAGAGCTGTTTGCCTTGATGCTCCCCACCAAGCAACTGAGAAAAGGTTAAAATTGTAGTTTTGGAAAAGCCAGAGCATCTTGCAAATCAATTATTTTCTATAGAACTGATCAGAAGTTACTACCAGAATCTGCTGCTGCATAAGATATTCGGCACCAGTGCTGGAAGGTGCAGTGGCTCGGGGAAGGAACTGGCAATGGAGCAGTTGTCAGGTAGGCGTAGGACGGCTGCTGTACTGCAAACGTGACCCTGCAGAGCAAGGAATAGAATCACAGCCCGTCCGCAGCAAGGCCACTGCCAGTTGGTAGACTTCTTTAGGTTAAGTGGCACTACCAGTAGACACCTTAACATTTTTATGAGCTATCAGCTAGACAGCTGCATCTCCCTGACACAAGTTATTCATCTGATCTAGGCTTCTAGCAACAGAACGATGGAAGACAGCAGTAACAGGGACACTGATCTTAGCACCGCAAATCTCAATGTAGGCCAGGGGTCAACCTATGGCCATCAGCCAGGATCCAGCCTGCCTACATCATCTCGCCTGCAAACCCCGGGAGCTAGCAGCAGTTTGACAGTGGTGGGGTAGGGAAAAGCAGCCGCAGGGTTTGGAGCGGGAGCGCTGGCACTGGAAGTAGTGGCCTGCTTTCAGAGCTAGCTGCACTCATCTAGTTTGCTGCTCCTTAAAGGTTGCTGACGTCTGATGCAGGCTATTGCTCCAGCACTAACCTTCCAGCGACTCCCTCTGGGTGTTGTTATCTGCTGGTGATGCACTCCCAAAAAAACAATCCTCTCCAGCTTAATGCACATCTACACATTTCAGTACAAAAGTCAAGTGCATTTCCAGGCTCAGTCACACTTTTATTCTGCCCGTTTCCTCTGGGGCGTGTAGCTCTCTTTAAAATGCAGTAGTTCTGTTTGAAGTAGCATACGAACGCAAGAGCCCCCATTCTAATAAACTTAAAAAACACAAGTGCCAGAAACAAACGGATGCAGGAGACCCAGGGAATGAAGAGGGACTTCAGTTAAAACTGAAGTGACAGGCCACAGAGACGCTTAGTCATGTTCGTCTGAAGTCAGGCAGGGTGGCATCTAGTTAATGACTAGTTTAGAGAGGCATAAGCTTTGTAGACAGCAGCCTGCTTCATCAGGTGCTAGAAATGGATGATAAAGTAGGCTGCTGCCTACAAAAGCTCACGCCTCTGAGCCAATTAGTCTTCAAGGTCCCACCCTGCCCTACCTTCTGGTCCATGCTAGATACAGTAGTCATAGACCATCGAGTACCTCACTATTGCCCTGCGTTTTGCAAGTATTGCAGGAGAACAGTTTTAAAGGGAAACAATCCTTGCCTAATACTATTTTGGAGAGTATTAAGCATTAGTTGGGAAAGTGAATCCTAGGCAACAGCTCTTGGCACTTCAGCTTTACAGATGCAGCAAGAAAAGACTCACACCACACACATGCAGAAGAAAAGCTGAATACGGGAGCAGGAGGCTTCTGTGTCTGTGTGGTAGTTGAGCTGCTGAAAAACCAGCCACAGGCAGCACACACAACCCAGCTAGTTACTCAGGGACCCTGCTTTACTACACAGGCACTGGAAAGCATTTGGCTAAAATTGTTCTTATTTTCCCCTCTGGCTGGTCTAGAGAAGGCAGATCCTTCAGCACTAACTAGGGTACTAAGATTTGCTTTTGTCTTGCCAAACTGGTCGTGGCACAGAATTGCAAGATTAAGTTAATTTTGATTGGGTAAACCAGATTAATTCAAATAAAGCATTAATTTAAATAAACCGTCAAAAAAAAATGAATGAAAAAGGTAAAGTTAGAGGGACAGGCTACAGTAATTTTGGTTTTCTTTGGCATTAATCAGGAGGCTTCTGTAGAAGTGGCGGAGTCAGTTTGTCTCCACTTCCTGTGCAGTCCGAATATTTTTAAGGCTCAGAGCAGTAACACAACAGTGGGGAAGCCCCAAGTCTCTCAGTATGGGGATACACAGGACAGCAGGTACTGCTAATACTACCAAGTGCCCAAAACAGCTAAAAATCTCCCTA
Organism: Alligator sinensis; assembly: GCF_000455745.1. Classification (NCBI taxonomy): domain Eukaryota; kingdom Metazoa; phylum Chordata; order Crocodylia; family Alligatoridae; genus Alligator; species Alligator sinensis. The sequence continues at coordinate 3,764,200 of NW_005841887.1, read as the reverse complement.
GAAAGGAGAGGAGCTGGGTGTTCAACCAATGCAGCATAATCTAGTATTGGGTGGTTCAGGTAGGCAAGTTTCTTATTGGACGGACAATTTGGTCTGTTCCTCTATTTCCATAACTTCCCCAGGGGTCTTGAAAGCAGCTAATCAATACTTCTTGCTCCAGACAAATTCAGTGTCATCATTCACTCCTTCATATCTATTCTGCATGATCTTTCCCTTTTAAAAAACAAAAAACTACACACCCACCCACCCACCACCCCCCCCCCAAAACAAACAAACTTGTTGTTTGTTCGTAGGTTAAATGGTCAACCAGCTTAAACCCACCTCAGGGAAATTAAAGAATTCAGCTGGAGCAAGGTTACTCAGGACTACTCCAACCTACTCCTACCACATCTTTCGTTCTTTTTAAATGCAATCGTCTATTTGAATATTTTCCAAGTTGTGCATGGGTTGTACAGTCTACACTGACTGTGCAGTTTATAAAGCATGCAATTTTTTAACTGTGCATTTGCCATGTGGACTTTATTAGCCACATGGAAAAGGGCTGTTAACTAGATAATTTCCCGTGGAAAAAAAAAACACCAAGAGAAAGCCTTCATCGGTTGCCAAAACCAACACACAGTTTTAATGCCACTCTGTTCAAAGAAGCAGGGAGGCAAAATAAGGAGGCAAAAAGGATTCCAGAAGTTAACTCCACATCAACTTGCATGCTGCTTTTGCACCGAATGCGAGAGAGAACTAAGTGGAGACTTTCCAGAAAGATTCTAACCCCAGCAATGTTCGAGTGATGTTGTAGCTGCAGTGGTCCAGGAAGTGGGCAAGAGGCAAGGATTTGTGTGGACAGTATCTTTTATTGGACCAACCGCATGGCTGGAATAGGTTCAGATGAGTTTTCAAATGCAGTGCATTTATCTGCAGGGCTACTAACACTGGCAAAATGAAATGCAAACTCAGGCGACTCCACTCAGTCTGAACCAGAAAACATGGTGGGACTAACATTAGTTTGCAATATGAATCTAATTTCAGCCTTATATGCGCCATTTGTTTGGGTTTTTTTCCCACATCTGTCAGCAGCCTCAGATACTAACTGAACTTGAACCTAAAATATGGAATGATCGTTTTAGAATACTGGAAACAATCTAGACTATACTTTTTAAAGGATGACAGAACACAAATATCAAAGAGCAGTTTTATTTTGCATATTTGGCACAAAGCTTACAAGAACACTTTTGTTCCCTTCTCAAATTTAGTACGACTAGCAAGAAAAAGGCATACTAATACATCGAGTAAGCTGTACAATGTGTGAAATACAGAAGAGGCACCAGAAAAATCTATCAACTGAAATCAAAGTGCATGGAAAGTATTGACTGAATGCCCTTGATACTGAATTAAGGCACCACTATTTCCAAATGCTTACCAAAATACTCAAAATGTGCAACTTGTCATTTTTGGAATGTAGAAATCCTGCATTTATACTTGATGTTTGGACCTAAATAACTTAGTTCTCAGAGTGGAATGATGTTTATAAACTAATAGACAGAAGAAGAAAAGTCCCTCAGCAGATGACAAATGCGTGTCATTACCACCTGCTTAGAAAAAAGAAGAAGAAAAAATAAAGAAGTAAATGTTGGACTTTTTACATAACCAGCTGTTTTACCATTAAAAATTCACATCTGAACATACACTAGGTCTGTTAATGTTTTAATTCTTTCACAACTGGTTTTATCAACTGAAACACTGCAGCAGAAAGAAGCTTAAATGAATACCTTTATTCAAGGTCTACTTTAGAATAAACGTTGATGATTTTCTGGTGTATCGTATGTCAGCATTCAATAAACAGTGTTATTTATGGTCCAAGATAATTAAACCGTATATGACAACTGAAAATTACAGAAAAGCTTCTTAGTCATTATTAGGTCTGGCAAATTCTACAAACTTTTTGAAATGTGTAGAGAAGTCCAACTTTGAACAGTAGTGTTTTTTTATACAATTAGAAACAGCATCATTTCAAGATTCTGCCAAGCTAGAAAGAACTAAAGAGGACTGGCTCTTGAATACTGTACCACAAAGGCAAGTAGCTTGGTTTAATAGATTAAAATTATTAAATTTCCCTTTTTAAAGCACCTACACTATAAAGAACCACGGTATCACAAGTACCTGTAAATGCAAGTCATCATACAGCACGAGTACTGGAACAGTGTTACAAGAGCCAAGCAAAAAGGATGGAGGTTTTTTGTGATATTCTGCAAGACATTCTGTTTTGAAAAGTCAAGATGAAAGCCAAATAGTTTTAAATGCAGTTTCTTCCTTTTAGGAGGTGACTCTTTCTAAGGAAAGAAACAACAGCTTTGGGTATGAAGAGCTTCTATTGGTCATATGCACATGTGGTCCAAGCAGGCGAAGTTTGCTGGAGTAGCACCTGCTTATACCAAGTTGAATTTGGTCCTATGGCTCACCTAGGTTGTTAGTCTCCTTGGCTAGTAAAATATGAGATGACAATCAATCAATCTCTGCATTAAATACTAGTGGGAAACAGTAAGTGGAGAGTACTGTATAGAACCTCGATACAAATACCTCTACTGTAGAGGGTAAGAAAAAAAAAATCTCAGAAGCTTGAGACAGTTTAAACAGAACTTTGGAAATGCACATATCTCCATGGACATGCAAAGAGACATTTAAAATGAGCCCTAAAGCATGAATTTTATTTTTTGTCCTCTTATAATGTAAACCTCAAGAACACAATTCTGTGCTATTAACAAGGAAAAAAAAAACCCCACACCCCAGAGCACTGCAAATCCTAAACAGAAAGGGCTGAAGAAAAAGGGCATCTGGAAGTGATCGACATAATACCAAATGTGGTGGTTCACAGGTCTCATACAGAGAACAGCTCAGTTCAAGCTTTTTTGGGTTACTTGGATTCTTTCTAAGCCTGTGCCCCAATGCATAGTTGCAGTTTTCATTAACCCTTTTGCCCCTACAGTATCAGTGACCAGTAAAACATACCACAGAAGTGGCTGTTGGGGCAAAAAACCATTTCGGGAACATTTCCTGTTGTCCTCTATTAACACGGCTACAAAATCAGCATAAAGAAAACGATCCACTCAATTCAATTATTTCACAATTTATATGTAGATCATATAGCAACCTAGTATTGGTGGCATGCACTTGTGCTTCTGTTGTCTGGCACTTTGTTGAGGAGAAGTTACTGTCTGGATGATCACATCTTGCTGAAGCATTCTTTTGCATTCGTCCAAACTTGAATTCCCTGGGGGGGGGGACACAACAAAAGAAAAAAAAAGTGAATTGTTTAAATCTAAGGAAAGGAGTTTGGGAACAAACAGAGAAATGGATCTTGTTTACATACATCTCCTCTACAACTTACTCATGCCAAAAACTCATGGAAATCAGTGGGAATTATAAATGTAAAAGGAGAAGTACTGCATGACTCAATCCATATAACATTTTTAAACAAGAGAATCTCACTTAATCTCAATTTGTGTCAAAAAAAGGGGCAGCAAGTACATGGCATCTTGGAGTGCAGTATGGATTGTGTTGCAGCTCTTACCCTACCAATTTCCAGACTTTTGAGGCTGCAATTCTCCCTTGCTGCAGACTTCCATCTGCGCCCCCTGCTAACACATTTGCCTTGCCCGCCAGAAGCAAAACCTACCTTTTTGCACATACTAATTTGCATTACAGCGTAGCTTATAAGAGCCTCTTTCAAGTCCCGGTTCTTCTGCTCTTTGAATCGCTCAATGTCTGCCCAGGCAGTTTTCACAAAGTCTCTGAAATGAAAACAAGACTGTTTGGGCAACTTGACTGTCTTAATACAGTGGTGCTGATCCTACAGCTTGTAGGCTAGATGCAGCCCATGAAGCCTGTATAAACAGCCCATCACTTAACACCACGTAGCCATCTGAGGTCACTGGCAAGTCAGTACGAGACTGGCTGGAGTCACCGCTTTCATGCAACTCGAGTTCAGGGGTGAACAGTGCCACCCGCCATCCTCTTCTCTGCTGCTGAATTCAGCGTGAGTGGGTGTGGTGCTGAGGGGCAGTGGGACAAAACAGCAGTGGTGTCCACCCCCTGGGCTCCAGAGCCATGTAAAAAAAGTGGTGGCTCTGGCCAGAACCCATGCTGGCACTTGGCGAGCTCAGTACTCCCTGCGCTTCTAGAACTCCAGCAATGATTTTCTACGTGGACCTTGGCGTTTCCGAGTTTAATGTTTGGCCCGCTTAAAACACACACGTTTTAAAAAAATATGCCGCCACTGAACTTACTCAGAAACTGTCAATACCCAATAGCTCTGTCAAAGTGCTACATTTGTACAGTCTAAAATTGGATAGTGGTAGTTACTGCATGCCTTGGATGCAACCCTCATTTGTACATCTACTTGAAGTAATACTCCAAGGAATGCGTGGAGCACTCATCCATCCAATTCTTAAAAGGTTTTTAATAATGAGATTTTCACAAGCAAGCAGGACTGCCAAGGATCTCAACAAATAAAATCTGTTGTCAGATCTCGCTAAATACTATTGAGGAGCTTTCTCTCAGCATCCTGCATCTTACACAAGATATTTCAGCGAGACTCTGGGGGCTTACAGTTGGAAAATTCACCCACCACTTTGAGCAATCACACCTTCTGTCACAAGTGGCCAGAGTATGAACAAAAGGACATACATGGCTGAAGCAATTCATTTCAAGGTCTTAAAAATCTTAAAACTGAACAGGACAAGTTTGCTTCCAGTTCCACTTACCCCAAAGTGGAAGAACCAGTATAATATACGAGATAACTCCTAGCTTACTATTTTTCTTGGATTACACAAACTGAGCGGTGCCCCAGTTGAAAACTGCTAGGACTACAAAAGCAGATGTCTAGCACTTCTGTCAAGATGATTAAGGAAATAGATTTACGGTGTCCTAATTTTTCCTGAGCGTTCTGTTGTTTTGAACTGTGTGTGAACTAGTCTCTTATCTTTTTAGCTGTTATCCTGGAGATAACACATTTGTCTTTCTTCTACTGAAATGAATGTGATCCGACACAAAAACGCATTGCTATTTTATTTGCACTCCTCAAGGAACTTTTATTAGGATACTAAAAAAAAAAAAAAATTAAAAAAAAAAAAAAAAAAAGCCGTTCAAAATGTAGCTTGCCAAAAATATTTGAACTCTCTCAAAACAGAAGTTAACCCTCCTTCATGAAAATATTTAAGGAATTATTAGCTCTCATGTCAGGCACTGTATTTACAGATCAAACTAAAACCATATCCGAGTTATACAGTTAAGTAGCCACTAGAACACTCAGATCCTGGTTTGCCTACAGCCCACCTGCTAAACATATTACTAGCTAAACATAAAAAGAAAAAAAAACCCTGTAAGAGTCAGTCCCTTAAATGGGTCTAGGTAACTGTGAAAGTCATCAACTTTAACACAAGCCACCTTCCTCAGACCAGGAGCAAACTGTACTGTATTTCACAACTTGCAACTGACAGGAGTTTTTATAGACAGCTCATAAACACCAAGAACATATTAAAACAAAAAACAAAAAAAACCAACCTTATAAAACACAAAACACCTTTGAAAACATCCTTTAAAAAAAAAAAAAAAAAAAAAAAAGAAACTAAAACAAGTCCTGTTTTCTTTGAAGCCATCAGCACCTTTACCTGCCCTCCAGATTTTTAGATTTGAGTTGCTCTTCCCCTTCATGTATCTGTTCTTCTAGAACCTTTATCTTGGCCTCTCTTTGTTCAGGAGTCTCCTGACCAAATAGCTTGCTGGTCATTCCCTTTAGCGAGAAGGTTCTTACAGTCTAGAGAAGCAAACGGGAAAAAAAGGCTAGAGGCTGTGCCAATTAGAGTGATACTCAATAGGCCTGTGCAAGTAGGCAGCCAATTGATCTGGCTTTGGATCCGGCCGCTTGGGATGCCAGAGATCAGATCCGGAGTTCCGGACCGGGTTCCCGCTTTGATCTGGCTGAAGCGGCTCCAAAGCTCAGAGATCCGGCCGTAGGGTATAATGGGGAAATCAATGAAATATCTGTAACTTTGTTGTTTTTTCGTCCGATTTGGATGAAACGTGCTGGGGTGGTAGCCCCTGCTGAGAGCATGAACCCTGCCAAGTTTCAAGATGATAGGTGCAGGGGTTTGGGGGGAACTGTACCCAGAATCCTTGAATGCAAAACTGATGTCACGTGTACGTGTTACACCACGGCAGGGTGAAAACTGCACGGGTGGTCACCCCTGCTGAGTCCACGAAGACTGCCAAGTTTCAAGGTGATAGGTGCAGGGGGAGTCTGGCTTCTGGGGCCCTGCACCTCTAGCTGCTGACAGGCAAAACTCGTGCCATGGGTGCTTGTGCAACTGACTGTCTGTCTTGGGGCAGTTGATTATCTGCATTGATACTTTCCTCTCCTTAATCTGTGATTTTGTAGGTGTTAATCCTTGCTAATTAACTGGTTACATTAGCTAGCAACTGTGTATTGAGCTGGTCCCTGAGTGAATCATGACTGATTGGTAACTGGTAACACAGTAGCTTAGCAGCCAAGCCTGCAGTAGTTTCCCCCAAGACAGAGACAGTTGCACAAGCACCCATGGCACGAGTTTTGCCTGTCAGCAGCCAGAGGTGCAGGGCCCCAGAACCCCCCAACACTGATCTCCTTGACAGCTGGCGGGCATCATGGCTGCAGCAGAGGCTACCATCCCTGCAGCTTTCACCCTACTGCGCCTTAACAGTGTCACCCATGCTACGAGTTTTGCCTGTCAGCAGCCTGAGGTGCAGTTCCCCCAAACTCCTACACTGATCTTCTTGAAATTTGGCAGGCTTTGTGGCCTCAGCAGGGGCCACCACCCCGGCAATGTTTACACCCCTGTGTTGTAACACGAGTTTAAGAATTTGGGGTGCAGTTCCCCCCCGAACCCCTGCACCGATCTTCTTGAAACTTGGCAGGCGTCATGCTCTCAGGAGAGGCTACCATCCCTGCAAATATTTCATCCAAAAATCGGACAAAAAACAAACAAACAAACAAACAAGAGCTATAGATATTTCATTGATTCCCCATTATACTCTACAGCCAGATCTCCAAAGCAGCTCCAAACAGCTTCAGAAGCTCTGAACTGCTTCGGAAAGCCTAACAAAGCCAGTGCTTCGATCTGGACATGCTGCTTCGGACACCAGAGCGTCCAAAGCTTCTCCAGATCCAAAGCCTCACATAGCCCTAATACTCAATACATGACTGATAGCGCTCACACAGTGATGCCAAGGACCCTTCTACTTCAAGGAAGGAAGTTCCTGGATGGCTGCAAGAGGTGTCAGTGTTCAAGTTAAAACCAGTAGAGAAAAAACTCAATATAGTTAAACTATTAGAAGCTTCTGCTATTGAAGCTCTTCAGCATTTACCAGGAAGTCATTTGATAGATTCGATTCTTGTTACTTGAGCCACAGGGCACTAGATTCAATGGAATGACTTCCATTAGCCAGAGTAAACTTGGAAGTGGGCCTCTACTTAATGAATGAGTATTTAAGTTATCAACTTCAGATCTTTAAGTAATGTTTAATTTACAGCAAATAGAATCCATTAAAATGATTCCACGTTAAAATATATGGCTTTAGTGGTAATTGTTTGCCATGTTTACAATGCCTTTATATGAATACAAGTCTCTATGTAGCTTTTTGCACCCATATAAAAAAGGGTGCTGGCTGCATCCAGCTTTAAGGATGCAAAAAGGATTTTTTCTAAAGGATTGTAACTAGCAAGCTTTGCTTTTTGCAATGTAATCAAAAGTAGCAGAGTACTAACATTGTTTTATTTATAATGTCTTCAATGAAGGAAGTCCTGCACAGACAGCACAAGTCATCATGAAATAAGTTACTTTAAACCACTAAGAGATCTACAGCTCACATGATACCTTGACTTACAACCAGCTGTCAGCATGTTGTATATTAAATGCCATTTAGATGTCACTATAAGTAGCCTGGCTCTTAATATCTAAGCCTTGGAGAAGAAAATGGAAAAACAGACTCACTCCTGTCGCCAACTCTTCACACTGCTGTTTCTTAGATGTTAAGTCCTGAGCAGCCATTTCCAAGTCGTACTGCATTAGCTCATGTTTCCTACAAACTGCCCTGAAAGTGTAATTAAAAGATGTGTCATGAAATACTTCGTTTTGGTCCTCCTTCCCACTGTTCTCAGCTTTATGTATGGTACAAATGATCCTCTTGGCAAACATCATGTTTGGATATTTATTTAGCCCAAATTCAACAGTCTTATCAACGCAAGCTTAACTTTGATGTCAGCATGATAAAATTATTAAAAAAAAAACAAACAAACAACCAAAAACTGTGTAATATAAAATTACCGACACAAAAACCTTATCCTTTTGTTTCTCCCTTTAAGGCCTCATGTCAAGATTTCGCATGCAATACAAAAGTCTCCACATAGTAAGAAAATACTTACAAAAAGATTATATTTTTAATCTGGTACGGTGAAATTCCAAGATGCATGCATGCCATTTTGGATCTTGTGCTTATGTTATTGGCAAAAATGCATATGATCCTACTAAAATGTCTTTAATTCTATAATACTGTAACAAATGTTTACTGCTAGATTTCTGCTGTATTTTTAACCCAAAAAGGATGCCATAATGAGTTTCAAACTTTACTAGCAGATTTAAAAACCATGTGGGAACCATACTGATGACCTACACAAGTGCTGCTGCCGCTCTAGCGAGAGTAGCAATTTTTATCTATCCACAGCAATGGCACGATTTTAGGGCAAGCGGGAGGCCTCAACCTCAACTAGTTGTTCAGGACAGTTCAAAATTTACCACAGAAAACTGAATGCCCATAAGTGTAAGCTCCTGAAAAAACGGTATTTCAGCAAGAATGCACCGTGACACTGATCACTTCCAATTCTGGAGGGAAGAGCGCGGTCTAGTAGACGCACAGCACTAATCCTGGGATTTACGTGAAGGTTGCCATTCAAGTACTCACCGCTTTAGCTGTGTTCAACTCCAACTGCTTTACAGAGTAATCAAAGGTGAAAGTAAATAAAAATGCAAGGCATCTGTAGACTTCACAAACATTTTCTTTAGAGTAACAGTTGTAAAGGGTCCAATAACAGACTGAACTCTGCAGAAGCATGTCATTTCAATAATAGAAAGAGAGAATTGGATGTCAAGATACACACCGCAAGGCTTCAGCATAGAAGAGATATTCCTTTAGTTGATCAGCGTAATGCTCTTCCTCTTCTAATATATCATCAATAGAAGAAGAATACCTGGTAAAGCACAACTTTTGGTTAAAAGTGAAGCCCATTGGTTTGCCTTTACCTACACATAGCTGCACACATGCACATCCTGCCCCCCTCCTCCCCATTTGTTGGCAGGATCATAACCTTAGAGTGCTTTTTATTATTAGATTTAAAAAGGTGCGTTTTTACTCTGAACAGTTAATATAACCACTCCAGTGGGGCTGTTTCTTAAGATGTTACTACAAT
>NW_005841887.1:3743213-3754700 GCF_000455745.1 Alligator sinensis | reverse complement strand
CTGCTGAAGACAAGGCAGTTTTTATTACAGGAAGAGAGGGGAACCCCCCCACAACATAATGTATTCCTTCTTTTCAGTGATTTCCAACAGGCAGCAGCAAAGTATGAAAAAATTGTACAAGATGAACGGCATTTCTAAGGTTTAGAGAAATGAATTTCACACCTTCTAGCACACCACAGGAACAATATGTCAAAAGGAAATTTCACATGGCCTTATTATCCAGTCTGTGGTCCTTGAAACAATGGAGTCTAATGCTGCACCTCACCCTGCAGGATCCAAGTCCTTGGAGGCATGTCTACAGTGCATTCCCAGCACTGCCAGGGCCATCCACTCTTGGGCGCACTCCACTCACCTAGGATCAACTTGCGGTAGTAAAGTTGCTTTAGAAATGACCCTGCATCTCACTGTCTCTGGCCTGCTTGCAGAGGCCGAGAACAATTGTAGGTGTGCCCCAGAGCAGCTTCACTGCTGCATCTCTAGCTTTAAACACGTGAGTGGGGGATTGGCAGTGCCAGAGATACAGGGTGGACAAACCCTTCATTCCTCAAATAGCCATTTCGGCAGCACATGCTGAAAGGCACAAATGCAAAATGGGGAGGGACTTGCAAGGCTGCAGTACTGCAGAGATGGACAATTGGGGGGGGGTATAGTGGGGTCATGAGCTGAATGAATCAGCATAACTTTATTACAAAAAAGCTAACAACACTCCTGCTAATACATCCCAGGATGCCGGCTCACATGCACACAAGTTGTGGGAAGCAGTTCTGCTTGACTCAACACAAATGAAGCAAAGACACTCTCATGGACCCAGAGGGGCAGATTTCCATCTCCAACTCCCTCTGTGCAAAAATGAAGTTTATTTCCTACCTATGGAGATTTTTTACCATCTTGAATTTTCCCTGAGCCTGATAGCTTGCAGAAAGACTTTTTTTTTTTTTTTTTTTTGCAGTTTCCTAGTTGGTCTAATAAAATGTATCATTTCTGAGCCAAGAGTTCTAAATTTGTGCATGTCCAGTTTTGGGCACTTCACTGAACGAAAACCATGGACAAAAAGGAAAGCAACAAAAAATGAATAAAAATCTAGAGAACATAGCCTCAAGAAAGTTTGGAGAGGGAGGAAAATCCAAGCAACAGACTCCAAATACAAAAGAAGTTATAACAAGAGGATGGTGATCAATTGCTTGGCTTAGAAATTAGCAAGAACATTCTAATAAGTGTAGTTATGCACCGAAACAAATGAACTGCAGAGGCTGTGGACTCTGCCATTGTGAGCTTCCAAGTGCAGGTTTGAAAACGATTGTTTGTCTATGGATTAAATAGAAACAACCCTGCCTTGAGCAGGGGGCCGCATTAGATGGCCACCTGAAGTCTAGCCCTACTTTCCCATCATTCAATGTCCCAAACAGAAATGGTCAGTTGATCTGTATTACACATCTCTCAAGAGTGCTCAGCCTTGGCCTCGTGCCGTGTCTACTGCAATCACTGGGAGTCCTCTCACTGCTGTCACTGACTTTGGTAGAAATAAGAATTTAGCTAATGAGAGATTTTTCAGGGCGGATGCCACCCTCTTATGAGATACCAAAGCTGCTCTCTTAAAATTTGGACAATACTTATTATCTTTTAGGTAGCATACTAGCTTTCAGTAGGTTCCTGTTATCTGGGAAATTAGTGTTTTGAAGTACGCTCAGGGACCGGAGTGTGTCTGTACAATGGTTACTGCACGTATCTGCTTGCTTATGTTTTGAGTTACATCTACTTGGCCCACTGACAAAAATAAGTTCTCACTATTCTCAGCAACCCAGAGCCAATATAACTGGAGATGAATGGATTGCATTATATACTACCTCAGGTATCCTCAACAAAATTGCCAGCTAAGTTTGGATTACAGAATCTTTGTGGCTATTCCTGAAGCAGAAAGCATTTAAAAAAAAATGCCAAAATAAGTAACAGAATAGTGTCATCTATCACCAAGTTCCTTTGACTCCCTGCTACTCTTTGAATGTAATGCTTTACTTGCAACTTTTACACTGCAAGTCCAAATAAAGGGACACGTAGCAGTGAGAACAATGGGGCCCCAATCCTCATATTTAGAGCTTCTGGGCACACGGCACAAAAGGTTTTTAAAAGGCAAACTACACCTGTTCATAGTTTTCTTCCTAAACCATGGGACCCTAAAGGACCAAGAGCAGTTGATGTCAGACCCACTGGGATAAACTGTTCTCAGCGAGGAGGCTCTCCATTAAATACAAGTCTGGGGAAGAACTGGTAGAGGTTCCCAAACAAAAGGGAACAGGGAATGTGATAAGGAAGAGTTGCGAGTTCCTCTCTTGTGAGCACTGGAGAGAACAACTATGACTGTTTAGACCCACACCGTCAACAGGGAAGACTAGAAAAGGACTATGGCTTAATGGGAGCCAACATGTGCACCTGAAGCCAAAAATATAAATTAAAAAAAAAAAAAAAATTAAAAAGAACAATCAGTCCTGTAAAGGAAAAAGGTATCCATAGTTGCAGCAGGGCTGCAATATACTATTTATTAATAAACCAGAGCTTTAGTTGCAGCAGGGCTGCAATATACTATTTATCAATAAACCAGAGCTGGGGGGGTGGGGGGGGAAGGAATTCTGTTTTGGACACTTATATCCATGCATTCATTTCACAGAAAGCAAAAAAATTAAAGAAAACAAAAAAGCACGTCCAACACAACTTTGTGAAAAGCTACCATAATATAACAGTCATCATCAACAGCTTGATTTTCTGTACTGAAGCATCTGTCCTCTATCCTCTCCCCCTTCATTATGGTGCTCAAGAAAGAAGTGTCAGCTTTAATCGTTAAAAGATTGCTATGATGTCCAAACACCCAATAATACATGTCAAATACATGGCTTTTAAGAAGTAATGCAACCACACAAGCCACATTTCAATTATTCTCTCTTCCATTTTAAAACAGGTCTTTAAACTAAGCCAAAAAAATGCAAGTCAGCAGACGGGGTGAAGTTCTCATGGCTAAAGGATCAGACTTCAACTTCAACCAAGTTCATCAAGGGTAGATTCTACTGAACGTTAGCTCTTGTCACAAACCAGCTCTCCAACTCAAACCAGTGCAAAATGTTTCCTATCAAGACTTTGTGATTTGACAAGCAGTCATCAGAAACAGCTTCTACTATCGTATCTGAGCTCAAATTTGCATACTTTTGGCCAGTAGGGTTAAACAAACCATGAAAATCCCTTAAGAGAAAAGGAAATGCATAACAGTGAGCCTACATTTAGAAACAGCAGGACAAATGTTTAATATGTTAGGAGAGCTTTAGCTCTTATACTCCCCTCACAATCAATCAGTGGGAACTGTGGAGCTGAAATCCTCTTGTATATGTTAAGTTATTTTTGATTGTCAGTTTTTTATTATGGAGCAGCAATGTCAGTTGAGCTGGAGCCAAGTATCTTTGAAAAGCAAGGGGTCAATTCATGCAGTTACTGACTGCAGATGGGACAAATCAAGGTATTCATTTAAACAAAAAAGAAAAAAGAAACAAACCCCTTGAAATACAACAGTTAGTATAGGGTACTAAAAGAGTTGTCAAGCTTGACCTTGTAATACAACCATGCCTACATAGTACTCTTTTGGGGTCTCTTTTGAATATTGAAGTTTTGTAATATCCCAAATAATGTGTTACACTAAAAAAGGTGACATTTGATTATACCACCAAAATTCCTAGCAAAACAAGGCTAGCACCAGTGGGTTATGTACAGACTAAATGGAGTGCACTGTAAGAGACAGCCTTGGAGGGGTACAGTATGCTCTTCCGGCTGAGAAGGAAGTCTGGTGGACCATGCTAAACTACTTCCAATAACAATAGGTTGTGAAGGGGCGACTGGATTGCCACTGTTTCTGACAGATCCTGGACTAATGAAGGGGGAAAAAGATTTGAGAATTGTGCCCTTGAACCTCACAACTGCTATGCTAAGTTTCCATTGGGTCACTGGAGGCCTCCTTTGACCATCACTCATTAATCTATACATTTATGACCATCGCTCATTAAAGGTATACCCTTGGAATCTCTTTACTACCGTTATTTGGGAGCTCCAAATACAAGTGCTAAGAGCGGAAGCCTTAAGTCTACCCTAAGAGCCCTCTGCATTTCTCCAATTTGTTGCTTTGTAACATGCAAGATGGTCAATCTCCCCAAACAAAGAGGTCTGTTCCAACTCCCTTGGAGTTATTTTTAACTGAATAAAGAACCAGAAAGAAGTGTTGGTAGGTCTAGAAGAGAGAGAAGGTTGCTTTTTGAGTAAGGCTACCTGCTGGACCGCCAGTACTTTTTACATCCCGTTTGAAAACTAAGCAACTTCTTTGAAACTGTTCAAACTTTGCCATACTGTAGTAAATACTCAACAACACTGTACTCCAGATTCATCTGTACTTTTCTTTTCTGAACACCAAATTCAGTCTATTTCTTCATTCTTTTTCTGGGGAGTCATTTCATGCAATAAGATTTTAAATATTTTGATTCTACTTCTGAACATTAACCATAAAATTATTTTTAAAACACATGGAAATATGTCCACATATTATTCATAAAAAAAATTTTTTTAAATCACATTCTTACAAAAAGTTTCCACTTACAAATGAATTCTACTTTATGAAAAAGCTTATTTAGCAGGTTCTCAAAAGTTCTACTTCATAGACAGAATCTTCTAAAAATGTATAAATGCCAAGTAAAACAGGGCAACAGCATCAGATTATATGGTTGCAAACTGGCATCGTCAAATTATGTCACTGAGAACTTGGTAGTAGGGCTGGAGTGTTGTCCCTGTGATGGTCCATGGGACGTATGAGGCAAGGCGCTTTGGTGACATCTTTTACTGGACCAACAGTATAGCTGGGAGAGCTGCTGGACATGTTTTTGGGCACCAAGTACTCTTCCCTTGGATGACCTCCCATTGAATGACCTCCCCTCAGGTGACCTGGGGAAGTTGGTCCTCAGCTCTCGCAACTCTAGTTAGTCCAGTAAGAGATATCACTAAAAAATCCTTGTCTCATTAGGAAATTTTAATATTCACACAGCTTAGTTTTAAAATAAAATATGTTAGTTGAAAAATCTTCTGGCCCACAGTTCCAACCCTCAATTTAAGTTGCACAGCTCAAGGAAGCAAAAAGTGGGTTAAAAAAAAAGTCACAAACTCCTCCATGACCATTTCAGGCTGGACATAAAGGAAGAGCTTCTTTACTATCCGAGCCCCCAAGGTCTGGAATAGACTGCCACCAGAGGTGGTTCAAGCACCCACTTTGAACACTTTCAAGAGACAACTGGATGCTTATCTTACTGCGATCCTATGACCCTTGCTGACTTCCTGCCCCTGGGGCAGGGGGCTGGACTCAATGATCTTCTGAGGTCTCTTCCAGCCCTCATGTCTATGAAACCTATGAAAATTATTTTTCCCCACCAGTGACTGATACTGAAAGTGGAAGGAACCACAGGAAAAAAAAAGTCTCTACAGTTTGTTCAGAATATTTGCTTTGCTGCTTTACTTTGTAATGTAGTAATTATCTGCTAAAACCGTATCTTCCATTTCAAGGATTCTCTTCCCCACCCCCCCACCCCACATACATAACTACAATGTAATCCCATGGAAGCTAGGGTGTGGTGCTTAGTACTTATCCCCATCTCTTACACCCACCAGTACAAACTGGTGCATGAACTGATTTTTAAGTCCACTAAATAAGCCTTGGCTGCTAAATAGTTAAAAAAAAGTTTTAGGTAACTTTTTTTTTTTTCTTTTTTTATTAAGTACAAATTGGTGTACCATCTACTGCATGGTGCAATGCACTGCTGTCAAAAACAAATGGATACCATCAGGTCTGCAGTGCATTAGTTTTATTCCAGCAGTTTTTGGCATAGTAGCTTAAAAGAAAAGCTGGAAGAATTCCAAACACTTCTATAGTTTCAAAATAATAATAAAAAGGCACCCCTCTGGCTCTCTTGAGACCTTTTGAGCTACTTAATACAGTACATGGACTCTAAAAACAGCCCACATCCAAAAGTCACAGAAATGTTGTATACTTAATAGTAATATCCCTCTCCCTCCAAAGTTTTCTCAGTACATTTCTTGTAGAATTTCCCCCCTTAATAAATGTACATCTGGCTTGCATCAAACTATCAGATATTCAGGCAGTACTTACACATCCATGTGATGGCCAGCGCTCTGCAGCCCATCCCCCATCTCCTTTTCTATTGCACTCCATTCACTTGAGAAAAAACAAATCAAATGAGAAACATCACACATGAAGGGTAAGGGAAGTTAATAAGCTGCATCCTGTATATAGTTTCTTTCCAGGTGACATGAATGGAAATTGCCTCGAAGTTATACTCTGCCAAGCTGTTGTCTTCTTCTATGCAGTGTCATTGAACACAATAGTGAAGCCATCTAAAGCATCTTCCTCTCCTTCCCCCCAGGCCAATTCACAATTTGAGTCGGGCATGATGAGAATCTTCTTTAGATAGTTGAGAAGAGTAAGAAAAATCCTTCGTAGTACCAAATGAGAACATAGAGCATGTTCTTTTGCATGGACGCTTTTAGTGCTATTGCCCTCAGTACAAATTGCCAGAGGTTGTTATATCAAGTCTCAACATGGGAGTCAGATTTTTTAAAATAATGAATAAGAGAAATTTTCCACACAAGATGCTTAGTAGATAGAGAACTCCCATTTCATTAACTGGAAAGTGATTAGATTTATATTTAGATTAGATATAATAGAAACAATAGAGTTTCACTTCCGACACAGGCAGACTTAATTTCACTTTATAGTACGTTATTTGTTTATATACAACGAATAAAATTAACTATAAAGACATCCAAAAACACAACACCTTAAAATTACTACAATATCCTGCACACACAAAATTGATTTAAAAAGACGGTGTGAGGGTAGAGCAGCCACCAGAACTGGGGTAAAGGTGGCAATTGCTTAGAAGTCCACAATAGATAAAGCTTTACACAAATGTGTGTTTATTATAAAAAACAAAACAAAAAAACCCCCAACAACTTATTCCTGCTGTATTTGAGAGGAGCTGGCATATTTCTGCTTATCCTTGTGCAATTTATGGCCAATATCTTCCTGTTCTTTCACATTTTAAAGAAAATCTACTATGTTAATTTTGACATTTGTTTATCCTCGTGTTATTGCAAAACTACACCTAATTTAGTTTTAAACCCCCAACCAGAAGAGACATCTGCAACCCATTAACCTACTGAATTAAATTTAGCGCTTGAACTGAGTGTATAAGCAGGAGGTTCCCCTTAACCAGAAGTTGGATTCTTTAATTCTCCAGCGAGATGGAGAACTTGAACAGGCAATTCAATCCAAAAAGAAGAGGGAAAAAAAAAAAAAAACCAGCCCAAAAACCCAAGGTGAAAGTCTTAAAAAAAAAAAAAAAAAAAGTGTTTAAATAGAATATTGGATATTATTGTTCATTTTTAAAGCATTAAAGAGACCTGGATGCTTTTTCACAACCACAGGTACAATGCAACAGGTTTACTGACAGTTTAAAAAACGTAATTAGGTCTAAAGGAGCACAGTTAAGAGCCGAACCAAAGAGAAACAAAAATTGTGAAGTATAAAGTAAAGCATCTTGTTGAGACTGAAAAATTTAGCAACCGTTAGAGAGGTGTCAATTAAAAGGAACTCTAAAATTTACTGCTACTGTGTTAAGGACACTTTACAAGGTAAACATGTTTGGTATAAAACACAGATCAGAAACCTGCATTTTTCAAAAATAAGTTTAAGTAATGTATATGAAACTTACTTACAAGCTGTACTTTTAACATCCATTTAAGTCTTACCTGAACACTCTCCCATAATTCCCATGAACTTTGTACACACCATATAGACGGTCTGCCACTCTCTAAAACATTTTATAAAAGAAAGTTAATTATGGTATAAGCCCATTTCTTTTAGATGGCATTTACTAATCACATGCAAGAGGATGCATCTCCCAATAAAAAACAAAAACAAACAACACAACATTGAATTATTGCAGCTCTAGGCCTGGATTATTGTTTTGGAAGTGGTGACACACAGATGAAAATGTTCCTTTAAAAAAGTTTAGCATAGTTCCTTGGTCTTAAATGATAAAAGAACAATACTACAAAACTGTGTGGGTGGGGGTTGTTTTTAATAGCATCAAACTATACTGCAAACTGCTTTTAAAGTATTGACAAGCAAACAAATTACTCAGACTGAAGAGGATGGAGGCGATTTAACACAGATAGCTGAGATGTGGTAACTGTTCCATGCATCTGCTCTGCCATGCAATGAGTGAAAGCTAATTCACACTAGTGTAGCAGTGGTTTCATTCAGGAGTCAAAACTGCCCGTGTTAAACTTCCACTCCCCATGGGAAAACAAAAAAAACCAAGACATCAAACCAGTTACTGCAGAGTATCTGGCACACGCTAAATTCCCCCTTAATTACCTCAGCGTAATTTGTTAAATTTGTCCACATCCTTTGTGTTATGTGCAGAAGCAGGAGGTGTAGCAAGCTCCTTCTGTGCCTGGGGTGGGGCAGGGAGGGGTATGCCAACCGCTGGATGGGGGGGGAGAGGAAGGGAAGTCTTACCTGCCCCAGCCCTCCCCACAGTGAAGGCAGCTCCCGCAGTAGCAACACTGGCTTGGGCAGCTGCATCCCCATGGTACAGGGAGCCAGCCCTGGAGTGCCATTCACTCCCACTCTCCCCCAAGATATGCTAGCAGGTGCAGCCATGTGCCCAATGTGGCATTCTGCTTGCCCAACTCACCCCCACACCGTCCCCCAGATATACTCCTGGATGCAGGGATGCACCTACCCAGCTCCTATGGCCAGACAGCACAGACTTCCAGGGGAAGGGAAGGAAAGGGAAGGAAAAGAAGAGGAATGCAGATTCTAGTGACCCTTCACAGTCGGTGCTGGTGCCCCATTCATCTGCACCCTCCCCAGTTGCATTAGACTTTCTAGAGAGGTCTCTGTCAGCCCCTCTTATTTAGATGATCAACACTGAAATCCAATCCGAGGGGCAATTCACTTCACCTATCAAATCCCTAAGCAGTTAGACATGATGTAGGTGAAGTACATAAAAGTGTACATGAAAACAAGGCCAGGCCATCACTTCAGAGTTGTGGCAAGCCGCCTCCTACCCCTCATTCTGCCTGGCTACCTCCCTACGCAGTCCAAGACGGGACTTTGAAACTAACAAAAACCAAGTTTCCGTTATAAAAAAAAAAAAAAAAAAATTTGAAACTTTCCAGGCTTCTCCACATAGCGCAGACACAGCGCCATTTCCTTGGCATTTGTTCATTTCCCATTCTTCACTGTAACAATAAAAAAGCCCATCTCAGTGCTTGCTGACAAAACCAGAAATCAGTTCACAAGGTGAAGAGTCAGAAACTGTCACCAGTATTGCAGCACAGGCTATAGAGGGGTTGCTCTTTTCCTTTTCTAAATTCAGAATTCAGAAGCAGGAGCTGTTATTGCCTTTTATACTTATCTAAGCACCACTGATGTACCCAAAAATTAAAACAGAAATGTATAAGAATCACAATTATGTAAGTGTCAGAGGCAAAAAGGAAATAAAGTTAGCAAACTGCTGCCCAACTCATACATGTGGTACATGCAGGAAGGTATTGTTACTGGAACGCCAGCAATTAATCCTCCAACATGCTTCAGCTTGACAGGGCAATCAATTACCATCCACTTTTGAAGCAGGTTTCACTCCCCCCACCCCCAACAAAAAGCCCCAAAAACCAAAACCACCCCTGTTGAACATGCTAAGAACTAACATCATGCTCCCACTTATGGGGATTGCAATTGCTTTCCGCCTCTTCTCTTTAAGCTTGTTTTTAAATCACAACCAGCCTGATCGCCCAAATCATGTTAAAAGAACATAAAAATAAAACTGCAAGCTGAAAATAATGTGGTGAGGAACACAGTTTCTGGCTGAGTACACACATTCAAGTAATCTGGGAGAGTTCTCCCAGGTTTGCTCTCCTGGTAGAGAAATTTACCCAGAGACGCCTAAACAGACATTCAAATGCTTAACCTCCAAGCAAAAGCTTGCAGTGCTGATGCTGCCCAGCTAGGGGAAGTCTGTGCAGATCTCGATATGCTCTGCAGACTTTGGTCTGCCTGGTGACAGGTCACAGCAGTGCATAGGGCAGCTCTGACTGGCTGACCCAAGGTGCTGAGGATAACCCTGTTTCCCTGAAGCTCAATGTGGGGATTGCGAAAGGGGAGTGTTCTGGAGCAGCAGAGTCCAGCAATCAATACACTGTCTCCCAGGACAAGGCGGGAAAAGCTGGAGGACTGTGTTCTCTTCTGAGAAGAGCCATGGCACACAGACAGTTGCTGTTCCAGGAGAAACTCTGCTGGGAGTGATTTAACCCCGGTTGGTCTGTTATTGCTCTCTTGGAGTGGCCATTTTTACCCTGGGAGAAAAAGCCTGACTATCTGTACATTTGCAGTTTCTCCTGGGAGAGTAGTGACTCTCCTAGAAGAAACTGAATGCCTGTCTGAGGCTCTGTGAATTCACAATTACAGGCTCCAGCAGAGTGGTATAATAAACCTGTTTCAAAAAACCTCACCCATTCATAATGCCTTTCCCACTCCCCGGAGTAGGCAGGATCCTACTAATCAAGGGAGATTTGACTTTTTCTAGAGGAGGGCTTTTGGGTCCCTTTTTTCTCCCCCTGCAGCAAGACATCTGGGAAAAAGAGCAGCAGTGCTCTCCTATTCTTCTGTAGATCTGGCTCATACTGCGAGTGACACACACTATACCAGCAGTTTCCAACCTTTTTTCATTTGCGGACCCCTGAAAATTTTTCAAAAAATGGAGGAGGTGTGACCCCCTTTGAAAATTTTGAATACAAGTGCAGACCCTTTTGAGTTGCAAGCGTGGGTATTAACACGCTTTTGATTGATCATAGTCATCTTTCACAGATCCCTTAGATAGTCTACAGACCCCAGGGATCCAGGGACCACAGGTTAAAAATCATTGCTCTACACTTCTCAATATCACTGAGTAATATGCCCTTTCTATTGTACTTTCCATCAAAATCTGCAGCATAATGGGGCTAGATACATTTTTCCTCATTATACATCTTGACTGTTATTTAAGGACTGGCACCGACTCCTCAACTTTGAGCCCCAAGAATCTACTGTCACACAGAGTCTCATCCACTCCTAACCCCAGTTCCCCAAGTGACTTTCATGGGCCTTTTAAATTTCCATCCTGCTGGCCAGTGCAGTGTAAGAGTATTCCACAACCTTGGATAAAACAATGAATCAAGCAACAGCTTTTTGAGATAAAACTTTGAAGAGACATGTACCATTTAACTAGGAAGTAGCGATACAAAAAGTTCTCTTTTTCCAATCATGATCAAACCATGACTAAGGTCAGTCCAAATACAATATTGCAGCCAAACATTTCACATTGCTTTACACTCCAGGAAACACTT
>NW_005841887.1:3740002-3743203 GCF_000455745.1 Alligator sinensis | reverse complement strand
TACAAATGTGTTTTATAAAAACAACTTCCCACTGCCAAAACCTGGGCACTCAATTTCAAGTGAAGAATATATACACCAGTTCTCTCTCTTGATTAAGCAAGAAATGCTGCCTTATAAATATATTATACCATTTGTCAGGACACACATGGGAAATACTTACGGCTCTGACTCGCAGAAGGTGTGATATGACAGACTGCAGTTCATCGCTGTAGTGTTTTAGCTCAGTAAATCTCCTGGGAGGAGGAAACAGATAGTACATCATTAGTGATCATGAAAGCAAGCTTTCACAAATTGTAAGAGAGCCACAACACAATAGCTGGTGACACTGAGCCTGACTTATGTCAGAAGTAGAATTAGCTGAGGATTCCTAGAGAGGCGACTGTAGAGTCCAACTCCCATTTAAACAAATAACTGCAACCATGAAAGAAAAAAAACAAAAACAAAAACTACTGTGCCTTTATACAAGGTGGTTTGGATTAACTCATGACATATTTAAGAAATAAATATAAACTGCAGTTTTTCAGTGTCTTTATAGCACTTATGAAATATTATGAGACATCTTTTCTGACTCTTTAAAGCATACCTGCCATTAATATGCAACTCCGCTGAACAGATTTTTATGCTTACTAATGAAAAGTCTTTAACATTCTTTTGAAGCCAAGAAATATTAGTTTATACAACAATATAGTACATTATCTACACCAGGGGTTGGCAATGTTTTTGGGCAGAGTGCCAAAAACACTTGCAACCTCGACTTGTAAGATGTTGGCATGCCAGAGGTGAATAGTAGAGGAGCCCGATCCTTGTTCTGGCAGTACAACCCTAGCCCCTTCCCCGAGGTGTGTGCATTAAGCAAAATGCTTGTGTGCGCCACACTGATACGTGTGCCAGAGGTTGCCTATCCCCGACTGACCCAAGTGAAGTGCATGGCAGGCCCTTTTCCTTTCCTTCAAATCAGTGATGCCTCAACGAAGATGGTAAAGGAGTTTCTGTTGATAACAAAAACACACCAAAAAAAAAAAAACAAACAACACCCCCCCCCAACTTTTGACAGTGGGTTTCAAGCTGTGTTCTGTGAAAACATGGGGTTCCACATGTCAAATTGGGGGTTCTGCAGGTGATGCGCTGCCATTGCCAGACTGGGTCGGATGGGCTCCGGGTCAGCTCTTTAGCATAGGAGGTAGAGGTCCTGCAGCTGTAGTGGCAGCAATACAAAACGAGTTCTGTGACTTTAGCAAGTTTGACAACCATTGGGAGATCCAATGTTTTGACAACCGTTGGGCGATCCACCAAAGGTGCTGAAGAGCCAATGTGCCATGTTGGATGCATACCAGACTCTAGTATATCCAAAACAGTCTTTTGCAGACTACAGCTACGTTATAATGATGTTTTTGAAAGACACTGGAAGGAGAATGACATCACAGCCAAACACGACGAGTCTACCATTTGAGTTGGAGCCTACTGTACCAGATTATGAAAAGCACAGATCAGAAGATGACGACATACACCAGAAGTTCCCAACCCCTGGGTCGCAGGCCGGTACTGGGCCGTGAAGGATTGGCTGCTGGACTGGAAGCGACCGGCATACCACAGACCAGCAGCCAACCCTTTTTTATATACTCGGTATAAAAACAGGTCGGCTGCCAGTCCATGGTATGCTGGTCACTTCCAGACCACAGTATGCTGGTCCAGTCTAAAAAGGTTGGGAACCACAGCATATACCACAAAACGTGTGCAACCAAAATCCTACTGTATTGAGGAAGGGACCTTTTCAAAATGCATCTCTCTCAGGCAAGTCAGTGAGGCACACTTGAGCATGCTTGGTGGGGAAATGGTAGTGGCTGGCAGCCATGTTGGGTTTACCACCAAGGTCAAGTAAACTATCCTAGCAAGCAGGATGGAACATGTGGGGCAGTTAGGCCCGAAATGAAGTGGTTCAAGAGAACTCTGTGAAGGGTGGTTGACTGAAACAGACTGAATAGAGCTGGGTGAGCTCTGGCTCCTGCTGGCAGAGGGGTAACAAATATGTCCAGCTTGACAGGGACTGAAAGATTGGGATGAATTTCAATTCTCTCTCAACCAAAGAAACCTGCATCTTGCTCCAAGCACTTGCTGGGGAAAGAAAAATAAAATAGAACAGAAGAACAGTAGATCCACCCAGAAAAGGTGGATTAAATCTGTGCCAACTGAGAACAGCTCTCAGAGGTTTCAACAGCCCCAATAAGAGGGCAGCGGATCTTACGTAAGCCAAGTTTTAGACACCAATATCAAGAACTAAGCATTAAGACCCAAAACAAAGTGGAAGTGTCCAGGAGCAGTTGGTACCCCTCTGCCCCCTTTTATGGGCTTGGAATATGAGGCGCTCTCAGGGATGCTGAAGCTGGTTTGCTGCTTATTTGCCATCAAGGAGCAATATAATGTACATGTATTATGATTTGTAATGTTCTCATTTATTTTTCATTAAATATTTGTTGTTGCAATAAAAAGATAACAAATGAGAAGTTCAAAATTATTAGTCACTGAGGTAAATTCAATGCCAAGTACCCTATACTAGGTACTGCTAGGGGAGGTTTTCTATGTATTTCATAGACATCAGGGCTGGAAGGGACCTCAGAAGATCATCGAGTCCAGCCCCCCGCCCAAAGGGCAGGAAGTCAGCTGGGGTCATAGGATCCCAGCAAGATAAGCATCCAGTTTCATCTTGAAGGTGTTCAATGAAGGCGCTTGAACCACCTCCAGTGGCAGGCTGTTCCAGACCTTGGGGGCTCGGACAGTAAAGAAATTCTTCCTTATGTCCAGGCTGAAACGGTCTTGAAGTAGTTTGTGACCATTCGACCTCGTCATCCCTTGGGGCGCTCTGGTGAACAAACGTTCCCCCAGATGCTGGTGGTCACCCCTGATAAACTTGTAGGTGGCCATCAGATCACCCCTGAGCCTGCGCTTTTCCAGGCTAAAGAGCCCCAGGGCTCTCAGCCTGTCATCGTAGGGTCTGCTTCCCTGACCTCTGATCATGCGCATGGCTCTTCTCTGGACTCTCTCAAGCTTCTCCACATCCTTTTTGAATTGTGGAGCCCAAAACTGGACGCAGTACTCCAGCTGCGGCCTCACTAAGGCTGAGTACAGGGGGAGAATGACGTCCCGGGATTTGCTTGAGAAGCATCTATGGATGCAAGCCAGCGTTTTGGTCGCTTTACTAGCCGC
>NW_005841887.1:3724458-3739173 GCF_000455745.1 Alligator sinensis | reverse complement strand
GACTTCCCGGCCCTGTAGCGGGCATGGGTGTCCCATGGGACTGATGAAAGACTGACGCAAAGTACCTATTTAATAGGTTGGCTTTTTCCTGGGCGTCAGTTGTCAGTTGCCCCATCTGGCTCAGCAGGGGTCCAATGTTGCCCCTGCTTTTCCTCCGGCTCCCCACATATCTGAAAAAGGACTTTTTATTGTCCTTGATGCTCAAAGCTAGCTGGAGTTCAGTTGCAGCCTTGGCTTTCCTGGTCTGCTCCCTACAGGACCGGACCAGTGCAGAATAATCCTCCTTGGAGGTGACTCCCATCCTCCACCCTTTGTAGGCCTTTCTTTTTAGCCTCAGGAGATCTGCTAGGTCCCTGGAGAGCCAGGGGGGCTGCTGTGCCCTCTTGCTGTATGTATGTATGTATGTATGTATATATAATACTGAACTCAGAGCAGTTGTGCACTTAATATCGCATAATCCTTATACAGGAGCCATCAGAAAGTCTAACCCTTATGCAATTCATTCCTACCGATCATGTTTTCTGCTGGAATTGGACCAAACATGCCAGTGAGATTTCACCTCCTGTGTCATGCCTCTATTTGACCATTTTGTTACTTTATTCCTCAATTATCAGTTAAAATTGCTCATCATGAGCAGCCCCTGCCAATGCTAATATGTGGGGCCTTATATCCAGGCATCTCAAGAACCCTAAAAATGTCACAACAGTCTCCTAATGGCTGCTTCCAGGCACAGATCTGTTCAATGACTTGCTATACCATCTCTAAAAGTTGAATATTTATTTTGGTGCAGTTCAGCAGTTCAATACAAATATCAAAGGCCAAGTTTCTCTATTTCGCAGCCTTACACGGTACATAGGCATTTATTCCACCAAGAGTAAAAGCCAGGAATAGAACACAAATCACTGAATGATCTGTCAATTATAATTAGTATGGAAAAAAGCATGTCCAGATTTCCCCCCCCTCAAATGGATACTTACAGCTAAGTTTCTAAATCAAATTAATTTAAGCATCTGCAAGCATGCTCAAGTAGCCCGATGTTCACACAGCAGGTTCTGCTAAAAAGTCAGATAACTTAGTTTTCTACTTAAGAATTCAAGAGCTAGAATTAAGAACTCCCCTGCCCCAAAATGGTTCAAAATGACTGCCCACAGAAAATTGCTTCTCATGACATCTCTTGTAAAGACACTGGCCATAATCCTGTAAAGACATTTCCATAATCTTGCCATGTCTAAAAGGAGCGTCTTCTACATTATAGGTTATATGTGTAATGTCTTTCATAACTAGCAGAGAAACTATAGCTAAAGAACAATTATCGTCACTGGTCTACAGTGGGGTGTAGATGGCCATCCTTTTAATTCACATTCTGATAAGTACGTGCAAGGGCAGTGAATTAGAGAACTGCATAATACATAAGTGGCCGAGGTATTTCACGTATTTAAAAACAGAAGCAAAAAAACCCAAACAAACCCAAAAGAAACCAACAATCAACCAAAGATTAAGAAGCCTGGCCAGTACCCCACCGCCTCCGCCCCCAAAATAGAAAAAAGGAACTTGACATATATTATGGATCACACTGTAAACTATTCCTCTCCCCACAAAAAAAACAAACAAACAAACCAAATTTTGAGCAGGAGTCAGTGGCTCAAGGAACCACTGGATCCAAGCTAGACCCATCAGGAAAGGGGCACAGTAGGCAAATGCAGAGGGAAGAATCCCTATAGTTCCCCCTCCATACATGCAGACATATGCTGGGAGAATCTCATGCAGAGGGATCCCTGCAGCATGCTTATCATGCTGCCATGCCCAGTCTGCAAACATGGAGGGGGAGATCCCCAGTGAGAGTTCGTTCCCCTCGAAGGCCTCTCTGCAGGAATCTCCTGCAGGGAGATTCCCTTGTGCCTTGACACAAGCGTGCCTGAAGCAGAGGGTTTCCCCCACTTTCAGACTCATGCCCCAAATCAGACAGCACCCATAGCCATTTTCCCTGTGGGATCAGGTGCTTGAAGCCCCAGGAGGGGCAGGGACAACGGCTCTGGCAATGTTGGTAGACATCAGTGAAGTGGATCAGTTGTGCAACAACACATTGTGGCACAGTTAATCATGCTCCAAAGACTAGGTCTTTATCCAGCTTTTGCAAACATTAAATCAGCATCTTTTTTAAAAAACTATTCAGGTGAGGAATGTCCTGCTCTTCAAAGAAACGGCATTTTTGGGCGCTTTCCACTGTCCTTTATCGGACCTTTCTTAACGAAATTTACACTGTATGGTTAAATTTTTCATTCTTGCTAAGTATACAGAACATACTGCCATCCAAGCCAGTAGCTACAAATCAGTAAGGGGGAGAAAAAAAAAATCATCTTACTTGTCTGGGTTTTTCACTCTGAAAGTTGCACTAAGAGCTTTTAACCTGGAGTCTGCCTAGAAAAAAGAGAGAGTTGTATTACATTCACACACGTTTAAAAAAAACCAAACAAACACACACTGTAAACTATTCCCTCCCCCCTTGCTTAAAATTATATTATATATTTCAAGTGGAAAATATAAGTTTCAGTGACAAACAATTTCTTATCTCTGACAATAGGAGAACTAAGGTTTCTTCATAGCATACTTCCTTAATCTGGAAAGTGAAGCAACTAGTATCAGGCTGCTTTTAGGAAAAAACCATCACTAGGTGACAAACAATTTTGCAAACTAGTAAGTAAACAAAATCCAGTATCATTAAACTAGTATAATCCTAAATCCCAGCAAAAATGTTTCTTCTTAAAATGTTACACAAACCATAAAATTAAGATCTACAATACTACATTCTTTTCAGATGATGCAATTAGGTATAAAACCATATGGACAAGCTATTTTATATATTTTTCAAACCAAATAAAACCAATGGTGGAAGTGACCTCTATATGCTCTGCATTACTTGAAACAGTTCCCCAGTGAAATCAAATTCAAATATATGGTGTTCTCTCATTTTAGGAGTTTCTTTAGAGGTGTATGTATATTATATACATTATATATAGCCAGCTTTCACTGCAGTGTTCTTTTTTAATAGCTAGGAATCTGCTATTCTGGATCATTACTAAAAAAGTTCAGTAACCTATTTAATGACAGCCAGTTGCTTTAATTATATCCACAAACACAAAAAAGTCACTTCACCAGTGCCTGCAACAGAAGCATGCAATCCTCAGACACCGGTTCTTGCATTTGTAGTTAAATTTTTTAAAACTGTAGAATTTACTATTTATAGAGTAACATCCTTTCATTTAGCATTAATATTACAGTAATACCTGTGGGTCCCAACAGTAGCATAACCATGAGTGGAGGGGACATCGGGCAAGCAGCCTCAGGCACTGCCTTTTTGTATGCGTGGGGGAAGAGGGGTGGAAAATAGCAGCTGACCACATCACCACCACTGGCATTAACACAGCAGTTGCTGACCCGTGTGTCGCAGCTGCCCTGCTATGCCTCTGGATACCAGGCACTGAGGCTCCATTGTGCAAGACACCGTACCTAACAAAGACAGTGCTTGGGCAAAAGTGCTTACTAAGCATTCACCCGATCTTCAAGAATGTTAAAATTAATTAAACATCTTGAGTGAATTCAAGTAAAAATAACCCTGCAATGTGGTCTTAGTTTACTTTTGCTTAGTGCACCTATAGCAGCCATAGCAGAAGCGCTCGCATTGAGGCCCTGTTAGATTCTAATGAATTTGCAAATTCTGCTAAATTTACATCAATCTCAGAGAGGACACACGAAGCAGCAGCAGCTTTTTGTGACAATTCACCACTGTACCATCTGGCACAAAGACTTTATAGCACTGAACCCCATGTTCTCCATTAGAAGCCTCTCAACTAAATTCTGCCATAAGACTGATACCTCTTCTTGCACAGTGTCTATATAACATCCATGTTTGAATTTCACTCTAAGATTCTTAAGGCTGAGACTGCTATAACTCTGTAGAGTACCATGCACAGTACCAGACTTCAATTAAGACTAACTTGGCTATTGCCTTGGAGTGAATAGCTACCAATGAGATCATATAAAAGCATTAAATCAAGAGGTGAAAAGAAGGGGGGGGGGGGGGTTACCTGCCAGGAGGCACCTCTACAAACAGTCCCAACATCCCAGAGTGACACTGACAACTCAGTCTCCCTCCAGTCACTTCATTTGTAACCAGTTTGAAAGAGACTAAAATCAATTTGTTTTGAAAGATAACAAACGGGAGGCGTCATGGCTCATATATGGTTCTTCTCTAAAAGTGCCTAGCCTGCAAGGAACAATGTGATCACAACCAGGGGAAGCCTACTGCACTATAAATATTAAACTAAAGCAGTGTGGCAATTCTAGTCAGAAGGGGCCAAAAAATAAACTCCACAGGTTTGACACTGGACTTGCATCTGCTCAGCTAGCTCACTGCCATGTCTGCAGTCTAAATTTTGTTCAAGCACAGCCGAAACTTTGGGGCTGGAAACCATCCCGCTCAGTATGTGGTAGAAAGAACATGGGGAGCACTTAATAGGCTCAGGGTCTGCTTTTTAGTCCTATAGGATGATCCACATCCTAGCCCCAAGAATGATGGTAGGCTGCTACAGAGAATCAAGTCAGTGTACTTAGTGTTGAAAACAAAAGCAAATGTTTTTGCCCAAGCAGAGAAACTAAATATAAAATACACTCTAATGGTTTAACAAAAGGAAACCACAAGGCTCCAGGCACTGATATTGTACAAGATTTTCATTTTATTTTTCTGGAAGAAACTATACCGAAACAAAACCAGCCATGTATAGTTAGACAGCTAGAAAGCAAAAATGGGGCTGATCACACCTTACATTTACAATCTAAGATAGCATCTAATCAGAATTCTTTATTTCCAGTATTGTGTTGCTCTTTGTGTTCTTTCTGCCTCCATCAGAGATTAGCCTATATTTTAATGCAGACGAGCCAGCTACTTGGAAGTGTGGCTAAGCTCGGTAGCCACACTTCCAAGTTTACAAGAAGATTGGCCCATTTCAATTGTATACGATTGAATTTGAGCTTTTCCTGGGAGCTAAATGAAAGAAGCTTTCCACCATACCTTTCCACTATTCAATACAATTAAGTGCCCCATTCCCACCCCGACCTTGCTGCCATTAAAATAAAACAATACACAACACAGGCTCCCACAGTGCAATGTCATTCAAAACTGAATTGGCAGAGTTTACTATCTGAATGCTTTGAAAGTTGTGAAGCACTTTCAGTTATTAACTCAGCAATTCAGAACTTGTTTCCACATTTTTAAACACTTAAAAGGACTAGTACAAAGACACCTTTTGAGAGAAACTTGAACTCAAACAGATGTTACAGCTATAGACCAGTCTAGAAGACAATCAGTTAAAAGTGTGGTCACTCTTGCAATTCAAACACCTACCAAGAAGAACCATTTCCAGGCTGTTGATATCTGCTTTTGTCAATATTGTACAGAAAACACTTGCATCTCTAAAACGTTTCATTTTTCTCTTTTAATAATCCACTCTTCCATTTGTTATGGCTCCACTTTTTTTTTTTCTGGAATACACAAGCTATCAGAGGCAAGAATTTCAGACTCCACCTCCTTGGGTGATTTTTTCTGGAATACACAAGCTATCAGAGGCATGAATTTCAGACTCCCCCTCCTTGGGTGTTGGAACCCAGCCTCTCTTCCATAAAGAATGTATATCTTCCTGTTCTGCATATTTTTTCCACTAAACATTTACACTATTCCTAATCGTTGCACGGAAAAATCTCA
Source organism: Alligator sinensis (assembly GCF_000455745.1). Classification (NCBI taxonomy): domain Eukaryota; kingdom Metazoa; phylum Chordata; order Crocodylia; family Alligatoridae; genus Alligator; species Alligator sinensis. The sequence goes on along the minus strand of NW_005841887.1, from coordinate 3,733,415 downwards.
CTCTCCATTACACGGTTGAGTTCTCTATATGCTTCAGTGAGTACAGATCTTATTACAAGTTTATTTGAAAGAGTCCATTATTTAAGACTCCAGCGTAGTAGGCTTGATCTTATCCCAAAGCAGTCTCTGTTAAGAACAAAATCCCCAGCGAGACTATTCTCATCTTCACAAGCTCTGGATCTTCATGCTCCAGAAGTGCCAATGCTCCACTTTCCGAGAAACTGTTGTGACAGACAAGGAGCTGCTATGTAAGAGTGGCAGAAAAACTGTACGTGACCTGGTCCGGGAGGTAAAGTTATTGCATATCTGTGGCAAAGTTATTCAAATTTCCTGTATTGGACTGCATTGGTCTAACTTAACGTGGGACTGCTGAAAGAACAAACAGAAAAGCAATGCAGCAGATCTAGATAAGGACACTCCAGGACCAACTGAAAGGCAATAGGCAAAACGTTAATTTTGAAAAGCTTGTTTCCTCACTGAAGCCTTATTTTGACAGTCAGTAGCCTGAGAACAAATGAACTCTCAAAAAGTTAGTTTGTAAGGAGAAAGGACTGTTCACAGGCCAGGGAGACAGGCTGATTGAGAAAGGCATTTTGCCTAAAATTAAAAAAAGGTCTTCCCAAACCTAGAGAATGGCAAGCCTCAGAAGAAGCTGGAAATGCATACCTGCCACCCAGAGGCATAACTAGATCTGCAGCCACAGCTCCTGAACCTGGTGAGCACTATTGCACCCCCAATGGTCCCATCTGTCTGCTGTGCTGCAGGTTCCCAAAGCACGGGGAAGGAAGGGAGACGCATGTGCAGCACCCCATCCCCCCCTGCTCAGGGCTACTTCACCCATCTACTCCGTCTGCTGCAGAATTGCAGGCTCACGGACAATCCGCAGGGGCAAATTTGGCAGTGAGGGTAAACAGGGATGGAGAGAAGAGAGCCAAGCTCAGAGCAAGGAGGGCTGGGGCACAGAGAGATGGCTCAAAGGAAACGTGTGGCAGCAGGTGGGAAGGACCATTATGGGGGTGAAGAATGTCATCAGGATTGAGAAACACTAAGCAGAGCAGCCAAGTGGAAGAGATGCTGACCTGCAGAGAATTACAGGAAGCACTGGCTACGAGCTATCACCAGGCTCATTCTGGCTCCCTGCTACTGGCACCGAGAAGAAACTGAGTGGCAGTGGAGGTTGCTCCACCTTTTACACAGTGGGGAAGCGGAGTTGCCAAGCTGCAGAGGGCACGTGCATAAATCGCTAATGAAGGGAACATGTTCTGAATTCCTGCATTGAGTGGGCTGGTTGGTGTGTACATGTGCAAACACTCAAAGAACTGCCACCTCCAATTCTTATGAAAGTGATATTCAAGGCACATTGCGCTGTCACTCTAATATTACTTTAGAGTCGTAGTCGTTGTCCCTCCGCCCTTGCTTCTGCATTTTTAACATTCAATGGTGTTGCAGGCTTTTTTATTTTATTATATTTTTTAAATTAAAAATAAAATAGTTGCAGTGAAGGAGGGGGACGTGGTAGTACGGCAGGAGGACGTTGCAGCAACTAGGTAATGGCGAGTTAACACACGTACATGCACATAGAGGTAGTTTTGGATTATGGGATTTGACTGTTAACAGGATGTGCCTTGCAATTCAAATTCAGTTGTTAAAACCTCAAGATTAACAGAAGCAGATCACACTTTGTTTCACGCTTCTTGACAGTACTTATCATTTTCCAGTAAACTCACAGTTGAAAGGCTTCTAAACAACCAAAAAAAACAAAAAACAAAAAAAAACAAACAAACAAAAAAAACCTACAGGATAAAAATCTGGGCATTTATACTCATACCTTTTAGTTCTCGGATGTGCCCGATTAATTGAGTCTGCTCTGCACGGGAGCAGACACACACCACGCTGAGCCACGTGCAGTTGTGTAAGTGGCAAAAGTGTGCATCGGCACAGAGAAAGTGGCAGCGGTGCGCTTTGTAACTAACATACCTCTGAGGTATGTTAGTTCAAAAGCGCACTGCCGCCATTTTCTCCGTGCCAACACGCATTTCACCACCTACATAAACTGCAAGTGTTGCAGCGCCAGGCACTTTTCAAAGTACCTAGTGATGTGGAGCTTGCACATGTAAAAATGCTGAGTTGTAGGCCTAGATTCATACACACCATGTCATTTTGTACCTGCAGGTACATTTGTCTTCCACGAAAAAGCTTGGGTCAACAACTTATTATATACCAATGCTTTTCCAATGTAGCAAGGTACAGTTTGGTCACCTGTTCCTACCAGTTTTCCATTAGCTTTCCCTTCCCCCTCTACTAACTACAGTCAGTATCTAGGCAGCATTTCACTGGAGCGTGTTCCTTCCAAATCTTTCAGGATAGATACCCCAAGTGCCTCCTTTGAGAAGTCAGAAGATCATGCTTTCCCTTCAAGGGTGTACTACAGCAACTCTCTCAAGACAATTTAAGATTCAAACTGTACTTAAAAAACAAAACAACTTAACAGAAATTTTAGAAAACAAAATTATAATTCCAGAGAGCTAGTCTGAGACTCAAAAAACATTAGGTAAGATAAAACTAATCCAGAATGAGCCTAGGCAAATCAAGTCTTGCATTTCCCTGAGGCACTGCCTCAGCTCCCATCTGACCGTTTTAGCTACTTACTCTGGCAGAAAGACATTCAGCTTTTGGGCATCCGTTTCTATTCTGTTTGTACATTCTACCTTTATATCTCATAATCCTAGTGTCAGAGCTAGTCCTTATGGCCATCCTTTGAGAGGCTGACTGCTCAAGTTGGCAAAAACCAATTTCGTTTCCTTTTAAAATTTTACCAGGCCCATAATTCTATAGGTCACACTTAGTATTAAACACTGTACCCACTGTCTATCAAGAGCTCGTGATTTTTTGTCTTTTATATTAAAGTTATTAAGTCTGTGTGGACTCTGAAGTAGGCTTCTTTATTGTGATCAGGCTACTTCACAGGTCTTGGTCCTTTGCCTGATAAATGCATAGGAAAGTTACCTTCAACTGAAATCCAGTTTCATTCACCATTTCCTTCCAGCCACCTTCCTAGAAATAAGAAAAAGTTTCACTTAAATAAATTTACTGTAGAACCTGGTGTGACAACTCCAAGATCCCATAACAGAACCATTTCAAGGCTGAAAGGAATCTGGAGGAACCCAGCAAAGGACATGGAAAAGACCAAGTAGCCAACCCTGGTCCAGTCTTGCTCACCCGGCCAGGTTACTGGAAGGAAGTCTTACTGGAATCTGTGTAACATCACTCTGAGTACTGGTTTCACTTTACCCATGAGCCCACTTTGCAACCTTTCTGCTTCACCATGGGCCAGCAGTAGCCTGCATTATCCCGCGTACTGCAGAGATCACAGCCTTATCTGAAGAGCTGTTTTCATTCTCCAATAGAGACAGTGACAGTCTTGTATTTATCCTTCCCAGACACTGCCAACTCCAGGAGCAAGACAGAGGCCAAACTTAGACCTCCCCTCCTATTGGGAGGGGAGTGAAGGGATAACCATCAAGCTAACAAGACCAAATGAGTGGACAACTTCTCCAAACAGCTTAAGTGAAAAGTAAAGTAAAGTGGATTTGAGTAGTTCAGACATGTAAACACCAAAATGGATTGGAGAATTATTTTGCAAGCTACAAAATGGATAAGAGATCCAAGTCACAGAAAGCTTAAAATTGAAAATGAAATATCATATGAAATAATCACTACCTTCAGCCCCATGTAAATACAGGAAACACCTCCCCCCAAACAACTATAAAACCACTGCCTCTAATGCAACAAAAAAGCCCCAGACAAGAATGAAATTTTAGTCACAACCCCCAGAAAAAGGCCTGTATGCAATAAACAGGGCTTACGCGGTGGTCTGAGTATCAGCAAGTTGTTAACTGTACAGGATGTAGAGAACAAGATTTACCTGACAATAACACTTGGGATGAGGCATGAAGTAGTCAAAACCAATGCCACATAAAAACTAAACAGACTTCACTGCATCCAAAAACTAATTTGGAACCCAGTGCAGCCTGTGTAGCAAAGAATACGGTATGCTAAACATTTAATTTTTTTCCAGGAAAGAGACTTCCTGACTGTGTTATATTAATCTCAGGAACAATCCTGCAGGGATAGGGAAATCTCATTTTTAGGAGGTTTAAACTAAACTGGAAAAAAAAAAAAAAACGAGACATATTGTAAAACCAACCTTGCCCTACTGAAAAGTAGGCCAGATCGTTTAAACCACTGTCATGTGTGTGGCAATGTTTTTTTCCAGAAGCAAAGCAGATACCAATTTATGAGTTAATTAGTCACTAAAACATCATAAAAAAGCATCAAATGGAAAAAAAAGGAGTTTGAATACCTGCGTTAAAAATGAATAAAATATTTTGTCCTGGCAAAGAATGGGATGCGAAGCCACACGCAATAGAAAGTTTTCCAATCCAATTCTTCGTCTTTCCACAAAGTCTGGATCCATATTATCGGCTGATAACTTATGCCAAACAAATTCAGCCTGTGTGAGCAGAGCACAGTTAAGAACAGCTAGTCTGTAATAAATGCAAAGCAAAGCATAGTTTCAACTTTCTTACCCTTTTTTCTGGTAAAGGTGGGACCACAATATGGGGAAAGGTAACCAACAAGTAATTCCTCAGCAACTCAAATTCACTGTACCGTCTCCAGAGGGAGTCTACTGGGGAACACTGTCCCTCAGTCTGGGACTCAACTGCCCTGAAAAATAAAACAAATCAGAACTGAATGTTGCTGAGATTTTTGTAAGAATATCAGTAGAACTGTTACAGTTACTGCAGAAATTTAACATTCATCTACATCCTTCAATGAAATAAGATACAAAAGTTATTTGACAAAGAAAACTAAAAAATTTTCCCAAATGATCCCTAATACAAGCATCATCCACAATTTCTACATGTACCAGTAACTGAAATACTGGAGAAAATAATTTATTTTCTAGTTTATTTGGGACAACTGGCATCTCCTCGCCAGCAGCTAGGATCCAATCCAGCCAACAATTATGCACGAGAGCGGTTCCATACAGATCAGCGTGGCTAGTTGCAACAGGAAAGAACAGCACCAATTCTCCAAGAACATTAGCCTCATCTCCCATTGACTTCAGTTTAGTTGAAGGCTCTTAAAACTCTGCTGGGCTGAACCCACTTGCTTGGAAATTAACTGGCCACTGGGTCAGAATTACAACTAAGGTAGAATCCCCCGTTTGATTTTCACACAGCACTTGGAGAAAGACAACACTTTAAAAAAAACAAAGCAGAAAACAAAAACCCCACACATACCAATTAAGTACAATTTTAAAATCAGATAAGTGATTAGGGAGATCTTAGGAGTAAGTGTAGTATTCAAAAGAACTTTTAATTCAAGGCTTCAGGATAGTGTCCCTTTATTTTCAGAGATTTAAGAGTTCACAGTGCAAACAGACAGACTAGCTGAAGGCAAGATAAGCGAGTACAACATAAGTTAGCAGACCTTTTGTTTAATCTTGATATATAATATTTTTGGAGGCCATCTTTTTGCTGATTTTAAATTAGATTACGAACCCATCTCCAGTTTCCTCTCAGGTTTGACATTAATCAGTCAATTTATTCAAGACATCATGGCAGATGCTCAACATCAGAAAGGATTTACATTAGTGGGAACCCCTCCCCCCCCCAAACCCAAGTTTCAGTAGGAAGTGATGTAAATAAGGGAACTCCCTTAAAGTCAGCATAGTGATAAGACATTGTGCCATCAAGCGTGCCACTGAGGGAGTGCGATCCTTACTATAAAAAAATCCTACGTTTTTCACAAAAACGTAAGGATCTGTATGCTGGTGCCCCTTGCCAAACTCAATACAATTATAATCGTACATACCGTTTTCAATTAAAACAGTACTCCTCATGTGTTACACTGAACTGCCCTATAGTGTTGCATACTGTTACACTGCTATTTTACTTAGTCTCAGGAGGTAGCTGTCCTTTAGTGCTGGGTTAAGGGACTATGGTACTGCCATGGACTGTGAAAGCAATCTGGGATCCTTTGGGGGTAAAAAGCATATAAATTAATAATGAAAGAAATGTGTGCTGAGGAGGATTTTACTAAGTACACATAACACAGGATATTCTGTTGCAATAAAACCACACATTTTAGGATCTAATAAGGTATTATTGACAGCTTGCTAAGCTTGTGAACAGCATGTATTGGGACAGGCACATGCTGAGAACAACACTGGAAGAAAGAGGCATTCAACCTGCCAAACTACAGTAGACTGAAAAAATGTCACAGCTTTTTGTTAAGTGGCCACATTTACATTTTTCTAACCGGCAGAAACTACATTCCGAGACCTGCCAGTGTACACCTATACCCAATTCAATTACATTTTGCCATGGATTACCAATGTAAATACTTCACAGTACTCAAAAATAAAGTACAGCACACATTTTCTTCCAACAAGTTTCAAGTTGTGCAATGTCAATTTGAAACCTACTGCTATTCCTTATTTCTATCTGTGGAGAAAGTTTTAAGGAGATCTAACAAAGGCAGACACCCATATTCTAATTCCAGGCTTTTTAAAAAGTAGGAGGCTAAATTCCTAATGAGCTTTTTATTGGCAAGCTTTTGGGGACATAAGAAAAGAAGTCTACAGGAGCTGTGTTTGAACCCTGAAACATGCTGGTTGAAAACGAACCCATCCTTGCTCTGTATGCTGTTTCATCTTTACCCCATATTTATGAGGGACACTGCATTAAAACAAATGGACTTAACAAATAAAGAGCCATCTCAATTTTCTGCTTTAAAAACAATTCTATCCCCTTCAGCATGGATCATGTTTTTAATCATAATGCTTAAAGCATCCTTTTGATCAAGTAGCTTTGCCCCAGATAATTGAAATCACACACAGGAAAAAAAAAAATCCATTCATAAACATTCCAACACACACAACTGCTGCTGATTAAAAACAAAACCTGGATGAACCCAACTGAAAAAAAAAAAAAAAAATACAAGCATATTGCTAACAGACACCAAATTCAAAACAACACACAAAACACACAGGCCTAAATTACTCTGCAGCCGTGTCCAACATTACCACAGCATCACAATCCATCTAGATTCAAAGAAGCTGCAGCTGCATCCACAATGTACTAGAAGACCATATACTTCCAGGCCACACCTAAATTGCAAGAGCCCTAAAGGCAGTGCAGAACTCAGAGCAAGCATGTCTCTCCATATGCAAGCTGCAAAATCATTTTTATGGTATGAGTTTTGTTTCAAGAATACTTTAATTAAAACTATATCTGAGCTACTGCCAGAGATGAAAAGTGGCAGTACATAAACCCAGTAAGCAGGACAATTAGTATGACTGTAGCCCAGGAAATGGATTTCCAAAAAAGTGAATTGTGGGTACAGAGCTGAGCTCTTTATGGGGGAGAAATTCCCAACAGGATTCAGTAATGCTGTCTTGCTGAAACAGAGTAGTTCAGGACTAAGTCATCAGGCATTTTAAAAGTGTTTAATGCAACTTAGTACTGGAAGTCTTTAACAAAATTCACAATTTTTAAAACTTGAAGAAAAAAACCCAAAAAAAACAAAACAAAAAAAAACTGGTTTCACAGATCATTGGCCTCCAAGGATACCGTCACAGAGACCATTACGTGACACGGTCAAAACTGATTTAGTCTATGGACTGTGGCTGCAATTTGAATCCAGCCTGGGGTGCAAACGGAGAAGGAAAGCTCAGGCTAAAGCAAAACCGTAAAAAAGACTTGCCTGGAAGCAAGAGGACATTTCAATGTTGCAGAAAAATGAAGTGAGGATGGCTGCAATCCAATCCAGGGAGATTACAGGCTCTTAGAAGAAATGCCGGGTCTTCATCCGATCAAACACAACACCTACATTGGGGGCAAGGGGCAGGTAGGGAACAGGGAGAGGAAGAGGGATAGCAATATATTGCGAATCTATAGCAAACATTGGTGGACCCCTGTTAGCCCCTTTAAGAAAAGACTCGTATTAAGAAATTACTTCACACACTCTAAAGCAGAACCTCTATATGTTCAACCTCTTGGGAGCCAAGTGTACTTAGCCTCAGAAGAAACACGCCATATTGAAAAAAAGGCTTCCTGATTAGACAGCCATCTTGCATTTAGCTTTTCTATGGCTCCAGAGGTCAAATTTCTGCTTGAAGAATGCCAGCTTCATCGTAACTTAGATTCTTTCTCTTTGAGTGTATTGCTAGAAAGCTCATACTCACTCTTATTTCCAAATGTCTACTTACAAAACAGGGCTCAGGAGCATCACTTGCTTCCTTTGCACATGTGGCTATTTAGAAGACAGAATAAATTTTGGATTTTAAAACTTCACTGCAGAACAACAAGAAAGTTTTTTTGCCTCCCCACCTACCACCTTCAGGGAAGGAATTCTACCTGATCAACACAAAGAGCTACTCAACACAGCTCACAAAGACACTCTCATGGACCCAGAGGGACAGACTTCCATCTTTAGCTCCCTCTGTGCAAAAATGAAGTTTATTTTCAACTTATGGGGACTTTTTACCATCTACACTTTTTCCAAAGCCCGACGAAGGGACTGATTCCTGAAAGCTTGCAGAAAAGGACACTTTTCTTGCCATTTTCCAGTTGCTCTGATAAAAGGTATCATTTTGGAACCAAGAGTTCTAATTTTTTGTATGTCTGAATAGCCTTGAAAACACCTGACTGGAAAATGAAAACTTTTCATTCCATCCAGGAAGAGCACACACCAACTGCTGCAGCTTCCTGAGCCTGACGAAGGGTTTTTGAATCCGAAAGCTTGCTTAATAACTATTCTCCAACCATTTGGGTTGGTCTAATAAAAGATATCAAAAATCACCCAAGGAACCTTGTCTGCCTATATCCTTAGACCAACACGGCTACAACCTAAACCCCTATTTAATAGGTTGGCTTTTTCCTGGGCGT
>NW_005841887.1:3710605-3721901 GCF_000455745.1 Alligator sinensis | reverse complement strand
CCTCTTACCCCGGCTGTGCTGGGGGGTCGGCGGGGGGCTCTGCGGCTGCTGGAGGGTTTTGGGGGGCTTCAGGGGAGCAGGGGCGCAGCGAGCTTTCACCCGTGCGTCTCTCGCCGCTTCCAAGCCTAACTGGGAATTCAGCTATTTAAATTAATTCCTTTGTTTATACATATTTCTTTCCAACTTTATCATGGGTCTCAGAAGATTTGACGCACTTTTAAGGCATCGGCTTCTGAAGTCAAAAGCCTCCGCTTCCTCATGGTTGTGGGCAAAAAAAAAAAAAGGTTGCATTTCTCCTAAGAACCTTTTGTCCCAGGTACTACAGACCACAAGCCCATTATCCCACTTTAAGTACCTGTGAAGATGACACTCTCTCGACTGGTCAAGGCTAATTAGAGTTAACTGCCTTTCATTCCAGGGACAAGCTATTACTGTGTGCTAGTGAAGGACTGCCCTGCTCTCAGGCTTTGACTCTGATCAATGAGAACCACTTCAAATGCCACATCTGTTTTCACCCTCCAGAGACCAGAAGACAAAGAAGAGTATCAGGAGGCACTACTTCACTGTCAGGGCAGCTAGGATCTGGAACCAACTTCCAAGAGAAGTGGTGCTGGCTCCTACCCTGGGGGTCTTTAAGAGAAGGCTGGATGAACACCTTGCCAGGGTAGTTTGACCCCAGTACTCTTTCCTGCCATGGCAGGGGGTCAGACTTGATGATCTGCTCAGGTCCCTTCCGACCCTACCAACTATGAAACTATCCAAAACTCATTGTTCTTTTCACTTTGATCTCAAAGAGACCTGACTCACAAATGCCTGGAATTGACAATACTCTATACTTGCTATTCATTCCTGTAGTGTTGGGAATTAGAGTATTTCTTTAAAACCTAGCTTCCAAAATCTCTGCATTTTAGAAATGTTGTTGTAAGCCTCAAATTAGAAGCAGCAAGTATTTGTTTCTTCACATAACATTCTGGCTGGGTTCTTTAGATTGTGCAGATATTATGGTGCTCTGGACCCTCTCACTGTTAGAGACTGAAGCCTTCTGGCAAGGAAATGTTGCAATATAAACCATGCTCTGATAGACTCTTGTGAAGGTATGGGTCTATACCAAGGACCAGTTAAGCAACAAACAGTTTATGAAGAAAGAATTGCCTTTCCCATGGCCTAAGCAGCTGCCATTTAGGGTCATTTGAAACAGGAGATGTAGATGCTGTCTTCATCTCATGCAATCTTCCGACCACATCATCTTGGAAATGGACTTGTGGAATTGGATATTACACTCCCTGCTCTCCATACTCCATGGTCTACAAGTGCAAGGAAAAACAGCTTAAAATGAGAGAACACCCTCCAAAAGAAGGCTCATCTAAGTTGTTCCATCTTTTTCCTCAGTGCCGTGCCAACAGCCTTCAGAAGGCAGAGATACAAGCTTCACCTCACTTCACATACAAATAAATTACTGGCTATAGTGTTCGTGTCAAAAAGTTGAGAGAAGACATTATCTTATTTGACTTGGGAAAGCACCCAAAGGCTCAGGGTATGGACACCAGAACAAGGACTCAGAGGGGGGGGATACAGAAAATGGTGCAGGCAGGCAAGTGCAACAACAGATAAAAGCACTCAGCTTTCAAGGTGCAAAATGCTGTGCATTAATTCCACTAACCTGCACCATCCTCACTACTATTGCATTTTCCATATGTTGGCAAAGTCCCAATTACTCCTGGAGGCCCCTAGTCTATTCACTCCCTTAACATACCTAAGGAGAGGGAATTCTCCTATTTACTGAGGACCATGTCTCAGCAAAGACAGGGACTGAAGGCTCTCACTCCTAAATAACTGCTCTAGGATGAACTGTTAAGACATGCTGACACAGCAGCAAGAGGTAGGCAGCCTCTCATTCTTGTTTCTATGGCAAACACAAGGTCAATCCCCAGCAAGTTAGTCAGGCAATCTCACCATTAAAATCTTTTACATTGAATGGGAAAAAAGGCAGACAGCCATCCTATGTAAAAAGACACTTATAGTATTCTTTGCTATAGTGAATTCAAGACAAACCACCACTATTTTTACCCATATTTGGATAATACAAATTAATGGTTCTATATGTTAGACTTAGTAAAACCATTCTTTTTCCATTTGAGAATCCACAGTATAAAAAGAACAGCAGATTTTTTTGCTGAGATTTGGTGGATGAGTACATGCAAACCTAGATTGTGAACATCCATCTACAACACTTGTTTTTTTTTTTAAATAAGGTAATAATGGGAAATTGAAATTTTGTGGAGATGGATTTGGGGGGGAAAAGCAGGCAAGATGGGAGAAATCATTTTTTAAAAGCATACAAGATCTCTCTCCACCTGGCTGTATTATAAAATCATAAAGTATCACTGATTACAAGAATACTTCTCCCCAGGAACTCCATTCCAAAAGGAAGCAGAAATCCACAAAGGTACTCATTACACTTAATACCTTCATTACCATCTAATTTTTAAGACCACATTATGAACACCATCATTAAATACAAGGACTGCAGACCCAGCTTCAATTAAGATTATAATCACTTGTTGACATTCAGTCAAACTTCTCAATTTGTTTTGGTTTTAAAAATACAATATAATGCTTGTACAATGTTCAGACAGGAAAACCATATGTTTCCCCTCTAAGTACAGTTCTAACAATACACTTTATTCATTGACTCAACCAACCTGCCTGGAAAAAATTAAATGACAAAATTAAAACCTTCAACTTTTACCTTCGTAACTGATGTTATCATAAGTGATTAGAAGATTATGTTACTCCAAAAGCCACATTCATTTACCTTAATTCAAAGTGCCAATGTGAAAAGTTTAGCCCATCTACTTAACCTCTTCCCATTTGCTATTTAAGACTAATGAACTTAAACGAGCCATTAAACAATTCTTAACGCAATAAAGAGAGGAATGACTACAGGAATCTTAAATAAGAAAGGAAGGAAATATATCAGATCTATTTCCTTGTAAAAGCAACAACCCCTTCAACTGCACAAGCTATTCGGTTAGCTTTGGGCATTTAATCTTTTACTATATGAGAAGTAAATGACACTTTCTTTCCCGTGGACCATACCACGTCTATCCTCTTTGTAGTTTATAAATACGCATTTTTAAAACATGCAATCCAGTCTTCTTCACCTCTCCAAAAATAGTTCTCTTTAAAGGTCTCAGAATAAAATAGAAACATGACCATTAAAATAAAGACAGACAAGACACCCCTGCCTCCTTGCAGTGGTTAGTAATTTGCCAGCACAGGAAGGGAATATTGATAATAAAAGGCAGCTTTTCTGGCAGAAAATACACTGATATCTAAATGATGACCAGCTCACAGCCCTGCCTTCAAAAGAGAATTTAGAACAAGGTTCAAGACCACATACGGATTTAACTTGAACCTGTATCTCAGCAATAGAAAATGTGGAAACACAGAAAGAAGATTACAGAGCTTAGTAAAAATATAAGCAAAAGCTAAAACTAAAAGACAGCCATCCCAAGGCAGAGGTGTATACACTTTGCTACTTTTGCCATGCCTGTATTCTGTTTCCTTTCAGGTCATGTCATGCACAGATTTACAGTCTGGATGGGTTCTTCACTGGGGAAACTGAATGCATTGGCCAGCACCAGTAACTATACTGCATCTGTGGAAATATAAAGATCTGTCCATAGCATATCAAGAACATTTAACATGCAACATCCTGGTATCACAAAAGGGGCACTGAGGTGGGACCCAGCAAGCTATGGGCTCTCAGTTCAATTCTCTCATTGACTACTGTTTACATTTGTATGCATTGTATAACACTTCTAGCTAAGCAAAGCTTCACATTGCTAATCCCAGGAGGAAGGCAAGTATCAATAATCCTGTTTAACAGGTAAAATAAACTAAAAAAAAAAGCTTACCCAAAAATTTTCCTGCAACTGAGAAAAGACCCTAGGTCAGAGTCAATCAGCAAAACTGGCTTCCTACAGCAAAAGTTATTAGGCCACACTACTCAAGAAGAGCTTAAATCCAGAAATCCTGATACCCCCAACTTTCTGCTATTTTGTATATCATTCCTCTCTTTATTCTTTTGTCTTTGAATTCAAGTGCTAGAACTTTATGCTGGGGATATGAATTTAATAGAAATTTCTGGTTTTTCAGTTCTTGTTTTGAAAACCACAGTGGTGTGGAACGTCAAACTGTGAAACACAGGCGTTTCACATTCTGGCCACTTGACATGGAAGGGAAGGTACGAAAGCGAGATGTAGAAGCCTATGAACCTAGAACTGCCAGGTTATATCCCCAGCTTGCACACAAAAAAGGCTAAAACCAACATTTTCAGATTTCAGTGCTTAAGGCTCTCTTATTTAAAGATGCCCGATTACTCAGAGGCTCTATATACTTGTATCTCCCACTGTATAGAGGGAACTGCTCTTGCTCAGTCTCAAAACAGAAACAACCTTTAAACTACATATCTCACTTTTAAACATCTGCATTTGCCCGAAATCCACTACTTATTTTGTGAAATAAGGAGATATCTGCCTCCTTTTGTTATGCGATACCGAGAGTACTGATGTTTACTTATGTCTTCTTACAGAGTTTTCTATCTGTGGACTCAATCCATGAACTGAACATTTATCAACACTATCACACTATTGTGAAACTAATATGGCTAACACCATACCAGAACAAACAAACAAACGTATTATATGTACCATCTAGAAGAGATCAACGGAAGTTATCAGAGTTCTTAGAAAACGTGTCCTACAAAGAGAGACTGAAATAACTGAGTGTTAATCCAAAGACAAGACAAGGCTGAAAGAAGATATAACACAGTCTTCATAAAAAATAAATAAATAAAAAACCCACTACTGCAAAGATGACAGCTATAATCCGTTTTCTAGGTTCACTGGGGTTAGAACAAGTGGTAGTGGGCTTAAATTGCAATAAGAGAAATTTATGTCAGTTGCCAGGAAACACTTTTCAACTGTAAGGATAGTTAAGCACTAGAATAGAATACAGAGAGGTTGTTGAGTCTGTCACTGAAAATTAAGAGCAAATTGTATGAATATCTATCAAGAACAGCTGGAGTTAACCCCCCATCCCAGGGCAGAGTTGGAAATGGACCAGATGACCCCTTGAGGTCCCCTTCACCCTATTTTCTGTGAGTTTAAGTGCTACAAGTAGTACTGAATGGAAGCTGTGAAATAGTTGCACTTTTTCAGAACTGTTAGATTTTTTTTTTTTTTTTTTTTTTAAGGGGGGGGGGGGGGGAAGAACAACATTTAACACCTACCGAGTTCATGATAAAAAAGCAAATGAAGAATTTATGTAATAAAGTGGGATGCTTCCAGAAAGTCTGACTGTTGGGTGCAGTGTGGTAGATTGTGCTGAGGTACATTATTTGAGAGAAGGAAATCCACACTCGGGTAGGATGGTAACTAAGGGTCTACTCAATTTGTGATTCTGCAAAAATCCAAGACTGTCCACAAAGTCAACTTAAATCAAAATAAAACGCTCACTCCCCAGATGGAGCCAGCAGTCCTAGCTGCTGCATCCCAGCCTCACAGCCCATCAGGGGGGAGGGGGGAAAATAAGGTGGTATTACCATTTGCTCTTTGAAAGAGACCAGTTAGTGGGCTTCACAGACCTCATCTCAGTAATAGCTTTTGTCTTCTTTTACTTCTCAGCTACAATTTGTAAAAAAAAGTTACAGCTTACATATAGGTTAGTTTTTTGTTCTTGAGAAAAATTCAAGCTTAAAAAACCAAACTGTGCACAGAATTAAAGATCTGCATTTAAGCCTGGATAATGGTAGACATGGAAACCCTAGCTAATCATAAACATAATGCAACCATTATTGAATGTTCTTCCTTTCATACGAATTGAATTTTATTCTTCGGCTATGGAATACCAAAGTATCTTATTACTTACAGGCAAACTGATGTGAAGCCCACCCAGAGCTACAATCTCAGCATGAAGCACATTTAATAGCCAGCAATTATATTTGTGCCAGGAAAGCAAAGTTTCTTGCAAACAGAAAGAAGCACCTATTCATTTTACTAGAGATGTGAGAAACCCACACTTTCATTTCTGTGAAATTTATATTACTATCTGCTGAATAAGAACATTCCTGGAAGGATACCTGGGCAGCAAAAGGCATCTTTGGCACTGAAAAAGGGCTAGGTTACCAAGGGCATGTTTGAAACCAGGCAAGAGTAATAGGAATATACTAAACCACGCTTTGCTTTGGAGCCACACAGACACTCCAGAATATACTTCACATCACAGCCAGACATTGCAACTTTGCCCTTCCTTGGTTGTCAAATACAAATACAGGAAAAAAATACTGTATTTAACGTGAAAGATTGATCATGTAACCAATACCTTGAAGAAGTAATGTGTCCTTCCTCTCTCCCCCACTATCCACGTAGCTGCCAAAAACTAGGCTAGTGGCAAAGATGCATTGTGCTCCCATGTGGCAATTTACTCTTAAAATTTAAACAGGTTGTATAACAATTGTACTGTTGTGCAACCATGTTGTGGCTTTGCAGTATCTGTGTGAAATAAGGCATCTCACCTCTGAATGAAAATATATATATTTTGAAATGGGAAGGTTTACATGGTAACCTATGAAACAGAAGCATCATACAAATATTAATGATACTTTAAACAGATATGGAATTCATACATTGGCATAAACGTAAACTGCAACAAGTGAAACTTTCCCAGGCCCTCAGTTGTTAGTTTATTTGAGGAGCTCTTTAATACTTTCAAGTATCCTTTTATTAAGATCACTTTAGCCATACACAATCCAAACAGACCTCCTCGGATCAGCATATCCAGTCTCTGTACTGTTGTGCAAGCATTGTATGGTGTGTGCGCGCGTGACTAGTTTTGGTCATTTTTAAGTTTGTTTATGTGCAGTGAGTTTCTGTTTTGTTACAGGTTTAAACCAGTTTCCCCATCACTTAAACTGGATTATGTGCACCTTCTGTCCCTAGCCTTTAGGGGTACTTTCTAAATAAATAGTTATCAGTATCTAAGCGTTAGCATGCAAATCCACCTTGGGAACAAAGTCTGATTTTCTAATTATTTACTACCATTTGATTGTTTGCAATTGTAAATATTCTTTGCAGCACAGAGAGAAGCGAGTACCATAATTTTGTTACATACACAGTTCAGAAAACTTAGAGACAAACACTCCATTCAGTAAGAACTAATTCTAATAAAAAAAAAAAAAAAAAAAAAAATTAAAAAAAAAGTAACCCTTAAAAAAGGTGATTTTCTAATTATTTACTACCATTTGATTGTTTGCAATTGTAAATATTCTTTGCAGCACAGAGAGAAGCGAGTACCATAATTTTGTTACATACACAGTTCAGAAAACTTAGAGACAAACACTCCATTCAGTAAGAACTAATTCTAATAAAAAAAAAAAAAAAAAAAAAAATTAAAAAAAAAGAAACCCTTAAAAAAGCGAAGGAAGGAGATGCACATTTAAGGTTAGAACACCTTTTTTTTTTTTTTTTTTTTTTTTTAAATACTGGGGCAGAATTCAAATAAGAAATTCAGCATCTAGCAAATGCAACAGGTTGCTTCACATAACAGGGGTTAAAGAACCCCTCTCCTCTGTATTTTCCAGTATGCCAATAGATCACATGACTATTCTTAGCTATAACATACATGGAGTCAAATGCATCTCATATGCCAAAGGCCCCCCTATATATTACAGGGATCGAGCAATTAACTAGTGAATTGTCCAATTACCTTGAGACCACCAGCAACATGCATGAAGGACCTATCATGTCATAAAAAGCTCCAACCAGCTATAAAGTTGGACCTCGAAAATGTGTAGTAAGCCTTATAGCTGGTTGCTATTGAGCTTTAAAATGTGCATGTGTAGCAGGGTTTCCCATGGGGCTCCCAGCCACAGGGGTGGACCATGCCCAGCTGGGGCAGGGTGTTCTGCAGCTGAGGGAAATTTCAGCTCCAGCAGCTGCCAACTCCGAGTCCTGGAAGCACACAGACCTAGAGTCCTATAGCTGCAGACACCGAGTCCTAGCAGTAAGGAGATATACCTGCCCCAGGGATGCATGAAACCCCCAAGGCTTGGGGATAATGGCTGCCATGATTCCCCAGCCCCAGGGATGTGAAGGGGGTCCCCAGGGCTCATAGCTCCTCAACAGAAGGAGCTCCCAGTAGTGGGAGCAATGGGATACAATGTACAATCCCACAATCATGCTTCCTGCCATGCATTTGTGGCATGCCATGAGGCTCAATTGTGTGGATTGCATATTAGATCCCACTGCGCCCTGACCTGCAGGTGCAGAAGGGCTTAAAGTTTGAGTGACTGCTTATAGATCAAGTCTGTAACTCCTTTCAGAGACATAATTTTCAAGGACCAAAGAACACAGGATTAACAGTTAGATACAGCATATACTAGTAGGATTACTTGTGCATCTGGAGCATCTCTCTCTTTTTATCATGTAGTCACGTGAAGAGGTTGTATTTTTTTTTTTTTTTTTAAATAGACAGATTTGGCATGACAAACAGGAAACCAATTCAGTTCTCTCACTCAAGTTGTACTTGAACCTAACCAGAAGTTTAAAATGAAAGGTTATCATCATTATCAGCTTACTGTTAGGTACCTTGTTTCAATGAGGTAAGCAGTGTAGGTTTCTTGCATGTTCACGGCATTTCTTCCAGTCCGTTTTTCTGCTTCTGAGACACTGATTTCTATTTTCTTCAATAAACAGTCTTCCATCTTAAAAAAAGAAAGGCTGCATATCACATCCATTACATAGAAATTGATTTGTTAACTATGCCTTCCTCTTTTCCCCACCCTTGTTATTTAGCCTGCAGAACTGAGACCTGTCTTACTCAGGAGATCAATAATACTACCCAGCATGCAAAATTAAGTATATATGCATTTCTTGAGTTTAAGTCTTCATGCCCTGTATGTCTTGCCATACTTCCACATACAAAATTCCCTTGCCTGCTCTTGCGTCATGAGCCAGACAGCTGTTGTGACATGTGGAACTCCCCTCCAGCCAGTCAGTGCTGGCCACCCACTTGTCTTTGGGCAAGCCGCCCACTGTCACACCTTGGTGGTAACTAATGAAGTTGTTAGTTATCGGGGCAGCCGCCCGCCTAACAAGGGCCTAATGTACATCCTCCAACCTCCCTTTATATGCATCCCAAGCCTCAGATGGTTCTCACAGCTGTGCAATGTCCCAGCAGTGTTGAGCCTCTTGCATCCTGCCCTGCTACAGGCCACATACACACATACCACCCCTCTCTCACTCCACCAGCTCTCACCCAGTCTATCACACCACCCTCTTCACAGCCATACTCATACCACCCTACTCATGGAGATCCTTGGGCACCCCTCAGTCAGCCCTGGCACAGTCTTTCAGGCCTCTCCCACAGCCCTCACCTGAACAGGACTGAGCGATTCACAAAACACTAGGCCAACTCCATCCCTTTCTCATGCCAGATATCACACCCCAGCTATTCCCATTAAGGAATGATGACACCCCATTTAAAAGTGGCTCTCACTCCAGCACCTCTAAGGCCTTAGGTCCAATTGCAGCCTCAGGTGCCCTCAGGCTTACCTGGACCAAGCCAACCATCCTCCCCAGGGGCACAACCTACTCATCCCTCTCACCAGGGCCACAACTTACTCGGCCTAGCACCCAGCCTCCTCTCTGGAGGCACACACCAGGCCCTCCAACTCTCACCCCTTCCTGGAGCTCACGTGACTTTCACCCAACAGGCTCAGGTACCCCTTGTACAGGCATGCCTGGCCCCACTACCCTTTCTCCAGGCTCTTATACCCCTAAGGGGCTCAGGTGCCCCACATGGGCATGCCTGGCCCTACTTCCCTCCGCTGTTACAGTAACCCACTGGATGGTGGGGGCAGGGGTTTAGGCACCCCAACCTACCTTACACTGGGGAGGCTCTCAATCCTGGCATTTAAGCAGCCCTACCCTGCCAATGGCAGGACCACCAGGTCTCCCTACCCCAGCAGGAGGACAGTTTCAGATCATGCCCAGGACCAATGAAGCCTCCTCCATCCCCATAACCTCCACCCTTACCTCTAGGGTGTCCCTGATTAGCTAGCAAGCAAGCTAGATGATACTGCTCCCTTGACTGCAGGAAGCAGACTGGCCTCTCTCCTGGCTGTGCCTGGCTGGGCTTTGTTTGAAAATGGCCACCCTCATCAGGCACCTGCCGGCTGCCTGCTTCCCCCCTTAAAATGGCAAGCGCTGGATGGAGGTGCTCTGCCACCCACCTTCCCCCTTAAAATGAGTCCCGAGGGGGAAGCTTCTCCCCGCTGCAATAGCCCCTAAGTGGCGAGCGCCCCCCTGGTGCTCTCTCTGCCACAGCGGTCTTCATTCAACTTCGCATCTACAGCGCTGCTATTCCTACGGGGTCTCGGCAGGAAAAGGTGAACAAAAAGTGGAGAATCTGGACAAACGTACATTAAACCACAGAACGGATCCAGCGCGTCCTCCTAATTAATCACAATACAAGTTTAGCATCGCGGCCAAATTTCATTGCAAAGCTGCACGCTCGAAGGGCTAGACGGCATCCACTTCTGTCTAGGCAACGAGTAGAAACGCGATGCAAAATTCATATTTTTATCTATTTTTTTAAAAAATCAAGGCTTCCTACTTGCCGATTTAAGCCGATACCGCAAGAAAGAGCAAGAAGTTCTGGAAAATTAAGGTAACGCTACGGAAAGCCAGGAGCCAGCCGGAGAGAGAGAGAAGTAACCTGAAGAATGATCTTAGCGGCTGCATTTTTTAATTAACCGCTAATAATGAGCGCCCCTTACGTTGTCTTCAGAGCGAAACATTGCTTTTTAAACGCACACTGCGTCGCGGACCGTCTCGCGCCGCCGGCTCCACGTATTCGGGGGGGTTCGGTTCAAATATTGTTCCCCATGTTGCGGCGGCGAGGTAACGCGTCCTAAGGGCTCCTGAGCGTTTGGAGGATAAGGTAATCAACTAGCACCCTAATGAGGCAGAGGCTAATTACCAGGGGACCCCAGCACACCTGCTGTGGGGGTCATGGGGACGCACGGCACTGCTCCTGACAGCCACAGGGAAGGGAATAACCTGCGGTATCGGGGCACTTCGCTGCGGGGTTTGTTTTCTTAACTAGGTCACGTAACCCAGGCCACCCCCGCGCAGCCCCCTCGGCCCCGCCCGCTGGAGGGAGGCTGGATGCCGGCGGCCAGCGCTACGCGAGCACGGGGCTCTGCCGGGCCTGCTAGGCCGCAGCGCC
Source organism: Alligator sinensis (assembly GCF_000455745.1). Classification (NCBI taxonomy): domain Eukaryota; kingdom Metazoa; phylum Chordata; order Crocodylia; family Alligatoridae; genus Alligator; species Alligator sinensis. Next base: position 3,710,606 of record NW_005841887.1, on the reverse strand, counting down.
G
>NW_005841887.1:3706703-3710594 GCF_000455745.1 Alligator sinensis | reverse complement strand
CTCTCCATGGGCTCGGCCCGGCTCGCCCGCCCGCCCGCCGGCACCGCCTCCCACACCGACACCGTCTCCGCCTCCGCCGGCCTGAGGCGCCCGGGCGTCCCGAGGAGGAGGAGGAGGGGAGCGGTGGTTTGGACGGCTCCCCTCACACGCGTGTGTACACACACACACACACACACACACACACACTTTATAACCGAGCTCTATAGAGCTGAGCTCGCAAAAGTTATGAACAACAGCCCCTCCGTACTGAGGTGCGGGTTTCCCTCGCTTGACGCCCCTGGAAACTGGACCTGCTTTACCACATCACCAAAAAATGGCCTGGATGGTGCTGACCGTTTCGACCGCGTTTACGAGACGATTTCGGTCCTCGCCCGCAGCTGTCGGCTACTACAGGACCGCGTGTCGCCGGCAGCGAGCGCGGATCCGCGCCGGAGACTCGATTTCGGCGCGCGACGCCCCACGGTGCGAAGCCGCTGCCGCTCGCATCCGAGTGAATTTACCTCACGGGTAACGAATGTTTGGTGCTGTGCAGGCAGTCCTCGGACTCGCGACACAATCGGTTCCTGAAAACCGCGTCTTAAGTCGAAATGTTATAACTTGGAACTGATTTTCTCATACGAAACAATGTTATAAATGGAGGATTGGTTCCTGAACCCAGGCCCGATACCCTGTTTTCACTAAAAATACCCCCAAATTTTGTACTCAATCAATTATAGATGAGTAATATAGCTACATTCATGTATTTAGACTGTAAATAGCAGTCATTTTGATTTGGAAGGACTTCTTTGAGGCGACTTTGCTGGACTTTTCGAAGGCCTCTTAGCTGGACTTGTTGAAGGGCTCTCGGCTGGAGTCGTCTCAGGAGTCTCGGCTGCAGGTTATTCTGGAGTCTCGTCTGCTTTCTGAAAGAAAGCGTCCAAGGAAGTGTGGACAGACGTTCTCCAGGGAGATGAGCGACGCAGCGAACTTGTTCACCGGCGTGGCATTGCATCGGATCGTCGAACCTGGCGTTGTAAAGTCGAAACGGGGCGTCAATTTATAGACGTTGTAACTCGAAACGTTGTAAGTCGAGGACTGCCTGTACTACAGTTCTGTCACAGCATCTGATGACGTTCACTTGGGTCCACGAAAGCTTGTGCTCTACATCGATATCTAGCTGTAGAGATAGAGATATCTCTACGCCTGTATCTCTATATGTCTGACATCAAGCAGAAGGTAGGGTAGATTTGCACCTGAGATATATGTGCTTTTCCTGGTTTACGCAGCATGGCGCTCAGGCTCTTTGTCTCAGCCTTGCTTATTAACGGGTGCTCAACACTACCTTAAGGTGACTGCATCGATTCATGTCTGGGATTTCGTGGGACCAGGGGGAGGATGTACATAAATGGTAGCACTGCCGAGCATAGCGAAGATGCTGCCTTTCATACCGCGTTCCAGGTCATGCATCCCAGGCTGCCACTTGCAACTACATTGCATCACTATTTAGTTTGTGATCCCCCACATCCTTTCTGCAGTATTAGTATCTAGCCAGTCAGTCTCCATTTTGTATTTGTGTGTGCAAATCTTCCTTCCCTGGCGCTTCTCTTTATTGAAGTTCCTCTGGTTGATTTTGGGCTATTTTTCCAATGTATCAGTATAATTTTGAATTCTGATCTTGTCCTTCAGTGTGCTTACAACCCCACTCAGCTTGCTGACATCTTCAAATTATGTAAGTGTTCATTTTATTCCATGATTCAGGTCATTAATTAAAGTTTTGTATGGTACTGGGCCCAATAGAGCCATCCTCGGGATGCCACTGGACCTCTCAGTTTGACAGCGAACCACTGACAATGACCCTTTGAGTGAGGTTTTTCAACTGGCTGAAGGTGAGTTGAGAACTGTGCGCCCACCTTCCTCTAGACCAGCGATTCTGAACCTTTTTCAGTCGACGTACCCCTCGGTCTCAGAGTGAGACTTCATGTACACCCTAAAACGACTGAGTGATGGGTGTTCGGAGTGACGTTTCTGGTGTGAGGTTGAGGCATGGAGCAGGAGTAGGATATCTGGTTTCCATGTGTACGCACATCTTATGGCAGTAAAACCCCGGCAATTTCAAATTGTCAAGATGTTTTTTAAGGCCCTTCGACCTGTGTTAGACAATGTATGATATATATCTCACGTACCCCTGATGAGGCTTCATGTACCCCCTGGGGGTACATGTACCCCCAATTCAGAACCACTGCTCTAGAGCATATTTCTCCAATTTGCTTACAAGACAGTCATGCTGGAGAGTCTCAAAAAGCATTCCTAACATCAGGTTATATCACATCTATTGTTTTCCCCATATCCACCAAGCCAGTTACTCTGTCCAAGGAGGACATTAGATTCATTTGATACCATTTGTTCTCAGTACATCCAAACTGGCTGTTTTTATCAGCTTATCCTGCAGCTGCTTATAAATTGATTGTTGAAAAAATTGTTGCTGAATCCCTCTAGTTATCAATGCTGGATTAGCCAATCCATAATTACCTCCTTTCTTCCCCTATATTTGCCCTTTTTCAGCCCTCTGGGACTTCACCCATAGTCTTCAAGTTCTTGGACAGAATTGCACCTGGTTCAAAAACTGCTTCAGCCAGCTCCCTAGATATCCTACAGTGAATTTAATCAGGAACTGCTGCTAACTTGAATACATCTAACATATTGAGGGGTGTAGGTTATAGCCATGTTGGTCTAAGGACATAGGCAGACAAGGTTCTTTGGGTGAATTTGATATCTTTTATTAGACCAAGTTAAATAGTTGGAAAAAATATTTTTTTTTTAGCTTGCTAAAATTTTTTTCCAACTATTTAAGTTGGTCTAATAAAAGATATCAGATTCACCAGAAGAACCTTGTCTGTCTAACATATTGAAATATTCTTTAACTGTTCTTCTCCTGTTTTGTGGCCTGTGCTTGTGTCCACTTGCTAACATTAATTGTGTTATGTACCTGGTCATAATTGTCTTTTATTGTGAGGACTGAAGTAAGGAGGTCTTGAATACTTTAGCCTTCTCTGTCTTGTCCAATATTTGTCCTATTAAAATAACAGATTTGTTCTTATTCCCTTCATGCTCGTGCTATTTCTTTATGTTCATTTCCATTTCCAGTTTCTATACAATCCATTCTTAATGTTCAGGTCATTATAGAGCTTTTGATGTACCCATATAGGTCCCTTAGGTAGGATACTTCCCATCTTTCCTCCACCTCAGGATAGATTGTCCTTGTGTCCTTAACACAGTCTTTTAATAACTGCCAGCTCTCCTATATTCCTTAGATTACCTTCTAAAGAGGCCCTACCTATTACTTTCCCTGCTTTTTGAAGCCCATTGTCATTATTCTGCTGCTCTCATGCTTTCCTTTCCTTAGAATAGCAAACACTATAATTTCATGATCACTGTTACTTAAATTACCTTCCAACTTTCAGTTCTCAAGAAGTTCCTCGCTGTTAGTCTGAATCAGATCTCAAATAGTCTCTCCTAAATTACTTTTTCCCCTACACAGTCAAAGAACATTACGTGCTCTCTGTCCTGCTGTAATTAAAGTCCAGGCCCTATTTTTGCGTACTTCTGTTAGTCGTTCAATAAAAGCCGCATCCTTCCCCCCACTCCACTTCAGGTGGAGAGAAGACCTGTACCCTAACATTACACTTGCTTCTTTTCCCTTTCTACTTTTACGCAATGACATAAATCAACTCTGCGTCTCACTTCTTCCTAAACATCAGAGCAACCATATTCATTCTTGATATACAGTGTAATGCCCACTCCTTTTTTGCCACCCTTCCTCTAGAACAGGGGTGGCCAGAGCTACTTGCCCTGGGAGCCACATCTGATCCTCCACCAAAGTTCAAGAGCCGGAGAGCCCGGGGTGGAGTGGGG
>NW_005841887.1:3694371-3706672 GCF_000455745.1 Alligator sinensis | reverse complement strand
TGGAGGGCGCTCGCGGAGATGAGCCCCCCCCCCCCCCAACACACACACACACACACACACACACACACACACACACACACACACACACACACACACACCACCCCTCCTGGCTGCAGTTTGGCCACAGTGTATGGACATGGTGGTCTTCAAGAGTTTGAGCGACCAGCCTCACATCCACCAGACACACACGACTTTTAAACATGGATCTCTGTTTAATTATGAACACAGTGTTAATAATTAACATTGCTAGACATAGAGGCCTTGTGGGCCTCCATCATGGCTGTAAGTCTTTTAAAATTTGATTTATCAGTTGTCAAGACAGTTCATAGATGTTAGGATCGGAAGGGACCTCAATAGATCATCGAGTCCGGCCCCCTGCATAGGCAGGAAAGAGGGCTGGGGTTAGGTGACACCAGCTAGATGCCTATCTAACCTCCTCTTGAAGACCCCCAGGGTAGGGGAGAGCACCACCTCCCTTGGGAGCCCATTCCAGACTTTGGCCACTCTAACTGTGAAGAAGTTCTTCCTAATGTCCAGTCTAAATCTGCTCTCTGCTAGCTTATGGCCATTATTTCTTGTAACCCCCAGGGGCGCCTTGGTGAGTAAAGCCTCACCAATTCCCTTCTGAGCCCCCACGATGAACGTATAGGCAGCCACAAGGTCGCCTCTCAACCTTCTCTTGCGGAGGCTGAAGAGGTCCAGGTGCCCTAGTCTCTCCTCATAGGGCTTGGCCTGCAAGCCCTTAACCATACGAGTGGCCCTTCTCTGCACCCTCTCCAGGTTATCCACATCCCTCTTGAATTGCGGCGCCCAAAATTGCACGCAGTACTCCAACTGCGGTCTGACCAGCGCCCAATAGAGGGGAACTATCACCTCCTTGGATCTGTTCGTCATGCATCTGCTGATGCACGATAAAGTGCCATTAGCTTTTCTGATGACTTCGTCACACTGCTGACTCACGTTCATCTTGGAGTCCACTAGGACTGTCAGTCAGAGGTTAATTTGTAAGGATTGAACGATGTTTTGATTTTATGAACTTCATCACTGAGGACAGCACTTCACAGCAATACGTTGTGCCAAAAATTGAAAGGAGTCGCACGCTAGCCTTGAGTTGAGGGGTTTTTTTTTTCTGGAACCTGTTTCCAGAACTTGATCATAGACTCTGATTTATGGATCATCTTTAGAGCCTGGTCTTCCTGGAGCTCCAATAGTTCCATTTTCACAGCAGATGTGTCCATCACCACAGGTTTTGGAGTCCAACAGCCATCTTTGATCACATCAACCAAGAACAGGTTTACAAGAAAGGCAAAACAGGATCTCAACTTCTGCAAGTCCTCAAACCTGGCTTGAAAGTCATCAAACAGTCCTTGGCAGACAAGGTTCTTTGAGTAAATCTGATATCTTTTATTAGACCAACTCAAATAAAATAATAAAAGATATCAGATTTACTCAAAGAACCTTGTCTGCCTATGTCCTTAGACCAACAGAGCTGCAAACCTACACCCCTCAAACAGTCCTTGTTATTTACGACTGTATTCTTCAAGTTTGCAATCCTCGACTTTGATTTCAGGGAATGAGTTTACCCTACTCTTGAGCAGGGTAAGTGGTTGAAGTCTCTTGAGACTATGACTCTTTGCAGAAGTTTTACCTTGTTCTGGAAGCTGAAGACTGTCTGAATAAAGTTAGAAATAATCTTATCCTTCCCTTGGAGAGACAGGTTGAGAGTTTGTATATACTGCATAACAACAGTGAAAAACATCAGCTCCTGCATCCATTGCTCATTTTCCAGTTGTTGATAGGACTTTCCATCATCCACAGAATTGACTATATTCTCTCCCCTTCCGCCCCGCTCCTGCCAGCAGCTACTGGGTGCTGGCTGCAGGATTGGGCTTCTACCGCCACAGTGCCAAGCTGCTCTGGCTTTCTCCGCGGGGAGTGTACCCCAGGTTAAGCGGCACGCTGCAGTCCCCGTCCCAACAGCCTGGCGCCTGAGCTGGCAGTCCCAGAGGAAGGGGAGGAAGGAGGAGAACGGGCTCGGGGCACTGCCCACGGGGAAACCCAGAGCAGTGGGAGGTTCTGGGCTGCACAGTCCCCCAGAGCCACCTCAGGAGAAGTGGGCAGGGCTTCGGCCAGTTTCCAGAGAGCCACAAGTACCATGCCGGCGAGCCATGGTTTGGCCACCGTGGCTCTAGAATAATCTGTGTCCTTCACTACCAGTCCCCCATTACTGTGGCTTAGCTCCCGAGTCTCTGTAACTGCCAATTATGTCATACTTGTGGCTCTGTACTAAGATTTCTAGCTCCTCCCATTTATTCTTCACACTTCTGATATGCATGTGTAGACACCTCAGATATTCAGGAAATTCTCCTATGATGCTATTGCAATTTCCCATTCCCCCTCCCCCTCCTCCAAGATTTTACCCTGCTAACCAAGTCCTATTTTGTTTCTTTACTCATCTGTGGGCTTGTCATTGGCATAATGTACTTTTTATCCCTCCGCGCCGGGTTGTTGAGTCAAAATTCTAGTATTAACCACAGATGAATTTGAGTATGTTCTTCATCAATACTTTATTCTTTTCTCTCAGCCCTATTTAAAATAAAGCTCAAAACTTCCTTTGAAGATGCAGTAAATGAATATCTTGCATCTGGTTTCTATTCTGTTGTCTTCAGTGTTTGTTCAACATTTTTCCCAGATTGTTTGAATTGTTACCTCAACCCTTCCCCCCTTCTTTCTAGTAGGAACAAGTTTCCCAAGCCTTTTCACTAAAGGGTTTCTTGGAATTTATAAATATGCGAGCTGCTGATATGTCCTTTGAGTATGATTGATTTAAGATTTGTTTTATAAACCCAAAGTTCAGTTTAGATGTAAATGCATGATTGCACACTGTAGCACAAAATCTGTTTTCCATTATGGTGTGGTCTTCTATGTGTTTACTCAAGATGTACATTAAGATACATATCTTGTATCAATTACACTTGCACTTGAAGGATGTGCATACTGAAATTTTCTGATCCATATCAGTGATATAATGGAAATACTTGTGCAATATCCATATAGTATATCAAACTTTGATTTAGCTATTTTTCTTATGAAAACAGCACTATTTGCACTTATATCACTTCTCATCCAGTGATTTCAAAGCTATATATGGACATTAATTTTCTTAATGTGCTTATGAGCCAAGATTCAGCAAATCCATAAGATGGAAAAAATATTAGAAAAAATAAGTATGAACAGTGTACATCTCAGAATGCGAAAGGGGCTCAAATAGGTATTGCAGCTATTCAACTGCACTCTAATGACCCTAATGCTACCCAACACAGCCTCCGGATCAACCAAGACAAAAAAAGCAGTCATTTAGTGAACATCCAGCATCTTCAGTTGCACCATGGCTTTGCAGGATATGTTTATTTGTCACATGTCTCGCCACACCACATCTGAAATGGTTTGTAAGAAAGGCAAAGATCATTACAGCTGTTCTGCATACAGGAAAATAGGTTCAGAGTGAGGTTAAATGATTTGCTGGGGGTTGCAAAGCAAGTTATTAACAGAGATGGGACTGGCATCCCACAGCCTTGGCTCCTCAGCTCCAACCAGTAACTAGCACTGATTCACAGGGAACTAACGTGGCATAGAGGAAAACACATATGGCTGGATTTTGCCAGTGTTACCCCTGCTGATCAGTACATTTCAGTAGGCAACCATCAATCCTCTGTAGCATGGGGTACATTTAAGAGAATTACATGTATAATTACACAAGAAAAAATATCACTTGCACTTTGTATTCACTAGAGAAATACAGTGATTTTCAGTACCTACTGGTGCATAAATACATGAACTGCATTTGATGGTCTCCAGAGTTCCATAAAAGCATGAGAGATGTACACACATTAATCTAAGTTGCATGCATGGGCTTAATTCTCTAAAATTACCCCATGCCATGGAGGTGGTGAAGGCATCAGTGGCCCCCTTGTCTCTCCTGCTGTCTTCCCATGGCATGTTTTTTTTTTTACTGAGAGTTTTGCAGCTGTGGTATATGAGAGAGGTTGGAGTGGAAGTTTTTGAGGAACCTTTTAGGTAGGTTCATCTGACTTAACCTCAGTTCAAGACCTTGTGCTATGAGAGGATACCTCTTTACTGCTTTTTCTCTCTCAACATGCATGTCCACTGTCTGGGACTTCCTGGGTAGCCTTTAGCTTGGCTAGGAACCAAGATGCCTTAATATTCATCATATGTAGGGGAATTGTTCCTAAGGTCTGAGAGCAGAAATTCACTAGTCAAACCTCAAAAACTCACTTGATGGCACTAGGTAGATCTTCTAATGTTGTCAGAAATGCCCCTACACCAGGGCTGTCAAACTCATCCAGCCTTACTGGCTGGCTGAGTAGCATGAGGCTTACCACAGGCCTGACCTGGATCAGGTAGATGGTCCACAGGCTGGATTTGGAGCAGTGTCAGGTCATTTGGCCTGTGGGGCTGCCCATGAGGCTAGATATTTTGTAGTGGGGTGGATGTCCATAGCGTTAACTGCCATGGGGCTACCCTGATACTAAATTTCTGGCCACACAGGCCAGACAACAGTTCTGCACAGCGGATCTGGCCCATGTGCTGTATCTTTGACACCCATACACTAGAGCATTACTAAGTATGACAAATAGCAACTGATACAGGATCCGTAATCCCTACGTTCTGTAACCAGGCATCCCCGTACATTGTTAGATCTAATGAAAAAATTGCTAAGTTGGCAACATCGGGTTTGGGATCTTGGTTTTCTTAAGGATCTGTGTTGTTGTGTTAACCTTTCTTGTGTATAACCTCTCCAGTTTATAACCTTTAACAGCCGCCTCCCTTTTTATCTAATTCCATAGAATCTATCTTCAAACAACACATGGACCATATTAATAAAAATACAAGCATTTCCCAGTTTGTCACACACATTACTGTCACACACATTAAACCAGTTAAAGCTTTAAAACAGTGTGTGGCATCTAGGAGGTTTTAGAATTAAACAGTAATTCCCAAAGGGTTTGGGGTTTTTTTTCAATCCACCATTCTGATTCTGAGAAATTAAATTATAATAAAAATAACCATTCTTTCAGCACGTTCCTGCAATACTTGTGCTTTATCAAGAACCAAAGAAAGAACCGTGTCAGTGCCCGCAGCAAGAAACAATTAAGTGGTAAATCTAATTCCCAAAGATAGAAGCCATGTGTTTTTATAGCGTCTAGTAAAACGGGGCCCAGGTTCACAACTGAAGTATCTATATTGCTGGTTATCAACCCATAGCTTGGAAGCTACATGTTACCTCAAGAGTCTCTGCTGTTGCTTGTGGTGACATAATTAAACTTAAGCTTGACAGAGAAAAACTAAGCATGATGTTGCCTGCAGCATATTCTTTGCTCAATATTGTCATCCATGGGGTTGGGGACAGCTTGTGGGGAAAGCCTCGAGCAGTGATTCTCAACCAAGGTGCCATGGCGCCCTGGGCTGCCTCGAGATCCTTTTGTGGGTGCCACAGAGTGTCACACGGTGTTAGCACCGTTACATTTGCAAACGTGATTCACAGGATAAACCCCGCAATTTCAAATAGAAATCCATAATTATGATCTTTCTGAGTTCTTTGCAACAGAAAAACTTTTCCATTACTTTTTGGTATTCTAGAAAAGAGTGAAAATGAAGAGTTGGCATTTTCCAAGGGATGCCTCAGGTCTACTCAAAGGTGCCTTGTGTTGAAAAAAGGTCGAGAGAACCACGAACCTAGAGGTTGCTGCAACAATACTATACTGCTAGTGTCTGCTGATGTTTCAATAGATTGGCTCTGCAATTCATCATCGCTCCCTCTATTGGCTAAGAGAACCCAAAGACTGGTGGCTATTAGCCACAGACAAAGCCTGCCAGCAGAAAAAGTTCTTTAGCCCAAGGAATGGTGGCTTGTGTGTCTAGCATGGAAAGGTCTATGCACTCTGCTCACAGAGTATATGTGTATGGCCGTGGCCACATGCTAAATCATGAGAGAATCCAAGAGAGGGCGAGGGCAGCGCCTGATGAGACCAAAGGGAATCAAGGAGAAATCCTTCACCATACTCAGCCTATGATCCTTGTGCTAGTGTCTGAATATAAACAAGATGTGACCAGTCTGTAAAAGTAGCACAGAGCTTGCTTTTAATCCCAATCCTTCAGATAGGGAAGAAGACTTTTTTTAAAAGGGAACAACTAGCAAGTCTTTTCTGAAAATCTTCTAGAGAGAAGCAGAGATCCAGTCCCAGTCGCACCAAAATCAGCAGATGTTTTGCTGCTTGCTTCAGTAGGAGCAGAACTGAGCCTACATATACCAAGGAGAGGGCCAAACTCAATGCCAGTTTTGAAGGAAGGCAGAAGTGATCAGTGGCATCAATGAAGCTTTACAGCAGCAAGGAGGATGAAGCAAAACAAAACCAAAGACCTATGGGAAGAAACCGAGGTGATGAGGGGAACAACAGAACAGATGAAAAGATCAGGAACTAGAAAAGAGGAGCAAATTCAGTATGATTCAGTCTTGGTGGGACTTCTGTGAACTGAGTATAACTGGAGCAGGGTTGAAGCAGGATTAGTCAGCTCCTCAGTAAACATCTCATGTAGATGTGCCCAGTGAGAAGCAGTGGACTCCTGCTGCAAGTTTGTTGAGATATGCGAAGGGTGCATGCAGGTGGGCAGTGCCTAGGGAAGCTGGGTAGGACAATGCAAAAAGGTGCACAGTGCACCCAGAAGATAGAACAAGTGTATTCCTGCTGAGCAGTCCCTAGAATAAGTTGTGCGTATTCGTTCTCCAGGTGCAATTTGTCCACCTAAAGTACCACCGAACATGCTGAATGAGCTGCGCCAATGGAATGAAATACGACAACTCAAGGCTGGGTGTTTTCCATACTGGATGGTGCTGGCAACCTGTACAGAAACAAGCCAAGAGCCCATTTATATCATTTCAATAAATCGCACAAAGTGCTGCTAGCCATACTAGCACAAACACAAGGAAACACAGAGAACTTTTCCTGTTGGACACCAAGTGCTCAGTACTCCCATTGTAATCAATGCCATTGGAGTACATTCAGTACCTGATCAGGATCAGAACCTGTCAGTATGAATTAAAGATGGAGAAGCCTGATCCTGCATTGCTACCTCACACAAAGCTCCCATTTCAGTCAGGGTGGGTTTGCCTGAATAAGAACTGCAGAATTCGGGCCTTGGGTTGCAAAATATCAAGGAGTTGGTGAACTGTTGAGACTCCCAGGTTCTAACAGATGACCAAAATCATTTGGATTTTCTAGTGGCGTCTCAAATATGAAAGGGGACTGTGTTTGTGGAGGGAGAGGGGGAGTGCCGGGAAGTAAGAAGGGTGAATCAACACCTGAAGTACCACTTTTAAAGAACTCAATTCCTGTTGGAATCAAGTATACGTAGTGTTCTGCGTTCTCAGTTTTTACCGGTTATTTTTTTTCACTGATAAATTTCCTGATTTTTTTTTTTAAGTCGTTCAGTTTTTAATGATTTATACCCATTTTCAGTTCAAATCCCTGTTAACCAGCATGAGTGAGGAATGGTCCATATTTGAGACCATTCCCCACTTGTGCCAGGGATTTGAATTGAAAAACGGGTGGTGCTGGTAAGCTAAACGTGCCGCTGTGCCAGTTACCTGAGGCACAGGTTTCTGGCCAGATTAGGTCCTTTCCCTAGTCCTAACCTTCCTCCCTCCCTCCCTCACCAACAATTTTTACCTGATTTAAACTGATATTTTTCCTTTTCTTCCTTTTATCCCGATATCCTGTTTTTTTATGTTTCGAAGACAACCCCCCAAAAATTCTCAGATTTTTTTTTAATAAAAACGGAGAATGCAGAACTCTAAGTAAAATGGCAATCGGGACTCGTAGCCAAGATATCTGTTATTAGACTAACAAGATTTTGGAGGAAAAAAAAATTAATTGCAAGCTTTCGGGCACAAACACCCTTCATCAGGCATTGGAGAAAAGATTGTAAAAGTTCTCCTGGGTAGAAATGAAAGTTCATGTTTCATAGGATTTCACAGAGGGGTCAGTCGATGGAAAACTCCTCTGGGCAGTCAGTTCATAGCTGGTAAGGAGCCTCTCGCCTCCTGCGAGGATCTGTGATGATGGAAATTACCTTGAAACAAAGGCAGGAGCAGGATCTCAGGTTTCAGGTGGTCACAGTTGCTTCCTGCTTGGGCAAATATGAAGATTTCATTAAAAAAAAAAAATCGGCTAAAATTCACTATCTTCCATGTGTCAGATATCCAGGTTATAGCTGTATTGGTCTAGAGGAAAAGGGCAGTAAGTATACATTTTGTTCAGCCCTAAAGTCTGAAAGTTTAATGCTAAAACCACTCCTTGCACGAAGACACTCACGGAACATATTCGAAAACCTAAAGCCAAGCCTTGCTGTCCTTCCTCACGCAAAGGTCCCTTGAGTATTAACTGATGCTGAAGAGTGAACCATGTATGACATGTTAGTCACATTGCCTAATGCACCACTGAAAGGTTCTCAGTTGCCATGAAAACCTGTATAGAACAGAATGGCAAAATATGGCTCAGCTGTCATTTCTGTACATGATGCTGCTGCCAGCTCTGTGTGTGGCTAAGAAAGAATCATCACTAAAGTGGGATGGAAACTAATACTTTTATGGTGGAAGAGCAATCAGTAAGAGGATTTGGTTGTTTAAAGCTACATGTTTCCTAGCACAGGGAGCTGTCAGCTATGCCTCTCTATACCAGCTGATTTTCTTTGTGCCCACCTAGAGTGAGGGTACCTAGACTTTTATAGGTTTGTCGCCAAAGCCTTTTGCATTGCTCCTGCTACTCCTGTCACACCGGCCCTATGCCAATACCAGATCGTGCCACGCAGAAGCTTGGATATCCCTTCTGGTAGATGGGTGACTGAAACCATATTCTACTTTTGCAACCTCTTATCCCAGCACTTTTAATTGCCAGGTCCCCAGTTCCACTACAGGAAACCCCAGTGGACTCTGCTCCTTCACTTAAATACACAGCACGTTGTTTCAGGTAGCTGAAGCCTTATTTTGGTTCTCTAGGAAATGTCTTTCAATACCTAGTGAAAACTTAGGAAAAATGACTCCCACAATGCAATTTAAAATTGTCCTGCAGGAACCCTTTTTTCCTCAGCTCTAAATCCAGCCTTCAGCATGTTTTGAGTTATGAGGTTGTCCAGACCTCTACTAGAAGACCAAGGGAGTTTACACCAAAAGACATAAACAAGTCAACAATAAAAAAATACCATTTATCTCCTTTTCCTTCCCAAATGTCTTGCTTCAAAGTTCATTGTGTTCTGTCTATGAAGCAAAGAACTGTAATATAAATTACAACACTCAGGGCCAAATCCTGAAGTTCTTCCTTTGTGCTCTGTCCTTATTCAGCCAAAACTCACAGAAACGTTATGGTTTTTTTTCCTCTCATTGAATAAGTTCTGAAAAATAAGTAAGGGCTTGCAGCACTGAGATATTAGGTGCTATTAGCTAATCAGTCTTTTACTAACCTTGGGGAAGTAATTTAAACCCTGTTTCTCAGTTTCCTCATCTGAAAAATATATGTCAAACTTTTCAAAGGTAAGTTTTTTTGTTGATTAATAATAGTATCAGCTCAACAGATCTACATAGAAAGGAGAGTTTATTGGAAGATTTCATCTAAGCATATTACATTTTAAAGAGAAAAAGACAGATGTGGCGCAATGCAGATTGCGGGTTCCAGCAGTGGGAAGTTTGCAAAGAGAAGCTTAGTAATACAAGCCATCTGGCCAAGAGGTACAGAAGATATAGTTAATAGAGGCCCAGAAATGGGCAGCACTGTCCAGGAAAAGCACTGGTGTGGATTGGGGCACAAGGTAGCAGAGTGATTCATAGATTCATAGATGCTAGGGTCAGAAGGGACCTCAATAAATCAGAGTCCAACCCCCTGCATAGGCAGGAAAGAGTGCTGGGTCTAGATGACCCCAGCTAGATGCCTATCTAACCTCCTCTTGAAGACCCCCAGGGTAGTGGAGAGCACCACCTCCCTTGGGAGCCCATTCCAGACCTTGGCCACTCTAACTGTGAAGAAGTTCTTCCTAATGTCCAGTCTAAATCTGCTCTCTGCTAGCTTGTGGCCATTATTCCTTGTAACCCCCGGGGGCGTCTTGGTGAATAAAACCTCTCCAATTCCCTTCTGTGCCCCCGTATGTGATGTTTTACATCAGCATCTCTCCCAGACCACCTCCACTAGCAGAGGCACCACAGCTGCCCAACTGGATCATGGGGTGGGAACAGGCATTGTTCTTGTGCTGCCATAAAATTATGGTGGCACAAAGGCCAAGCGAACAGACACCCATACCCTTTGCTGCACCACAAATACCCAAAATTTGGGGCTGTGACAAAGGTGGTAATAGTTTCTGCCACTTTATTGCAGCAGACATCTGTTTGCTTTATGGTGCGAGAGCGCAGGCAGCCCAAAACTGCCTGTGCTCTCCAGACACTGCAAGCAGGTAGGCATTTCCTGCTTGAGCTACCCAATCCTGTGCACCCCAGGAATTCCCATGCAGGATTGGGCCCCTCAAGCCCCGGGAACGCCTGCCTGGCTTTCCCCTCCTACAGAGATATGCCCTGGCCATCTCCGAGGTGGGTGTCTATAAGCAGGGAAGACATCACCTGTTATTTCACAGAATTGGGCCCTGGGACAACAGGCAGTGTGTTTCACTCAGTGAAGTGGATCAGTTGTCCTGACAGCAAATCTGCTTCATTTAGCATTGCCTGTTTATATCCTTAAAGAAGTGCCCACAGTTTTGGCTCAGCAGGCCAGATGCATGACATAGGGCTGGTCCACGAGCGAGAATGGGACCTGTGCTACCCCAAAGTGCTGGAACTGGGCCTCACAGTCCCATGTCCCCGCACAGCCTTCACCCAACTGGAGCCCAATTCCAGCTGGGCAGGGGCTGCAGGGGTCCCTGGGGTTTGATCCCAGCACATGTCAGCTGGGTGGAGGCAGCACAAGGCCCCAGGGCCCAGCTGGAATTGGCTTTTGGGGACCCCACGCCCTTCCCCCCTCACCTGGCCCCCATGCACTGGGATTAGGTCCTGCATGGCCCTACATGCTTGATCTAGCACACAAGACTAGAGCCCAGAGGGCTGGATGGCACAGTACCAGGGCTGGACCTACCTTACAGGGGTCATCCCAATTACCTGTTTTTAGTTTTCAAGAGAGATTAACTTAATCTGGAAAATTTGGATGCTGACTTTAGCTACTTCTGAATGCAGTAGCATTCAGAGATGGTTTTGTTTAGGCCTATACATTAGGGACTGTTAGCAAAACTCAGCTGTTCATACGGAGTCCAATTTCAAGCCTGCCTGGAGACTGGGGTGCTTGATTCTGGGGTGCTGTTCCAGTCCCATTGTTAATTTTTAGCTAATGAGGTCTGCAAAAAAAATAAAAAATAGCCAGCATTGCAATTGGGCTAAACTCACAGCTACTAACCATACTGCATGACCTTGTCCTGTCAGCTTCCACCATTATTTAAAGCTCCTTTGGGGTCCTGCTGGGGACCTCATCTCTCTCCAAGTTTCCCTCCTCCACAGGGGATTTCTCCTGATTTAACAAAACGTTAACATCCAGCATGAATAATCTGGGACTTTTGCCTCCCACTTATACATACACACACACACACACATCACATTTAGACATCTGAACTGAATTGAACTGTGGACCTTGTGAACTGAATTCATTCAATTTGCCCAAATTCAATTTGCCCAGCAAATGCCTTGTTAAATCTTCAGTGTGTTACTCTCTGGGCTGAAAAATAGTTTATTTTTACAAGGTCATTAACCATTTTCTGGTACTTAGACATGCAGAAGCAGATTCTCAGGATGGGTGTGGGGTGGGGGAGGAAGTGTAAAATGCTATAGCTCAATGGCAGTCAAGTCTACCATGCCGATTTATGCCTGCCGAGTGCCTGGCCTAGTTTATTCTCAAGCAGGCACTTATGCTTCACTTCATATTTCTTGCTAAAGTTCTCAACTGTTGATGATATTTCAATATAACCCTTGTCAAACAGCACCCTTTAATAGATTTTAAGAAAAGTCATGACTATAATGATCTGATCTGACCACCTACATCATACAGGGCAGAAAACATTACTCAGTTATTCCTGAAATGCCATTATCTTCTGGTTGAGCTGCAGCATATCTTGTAGAAATATCTCCTGTCTTGATTGAAGGACTCCAACTGATTGAGAATATTTTTCCCCTTTGCCACCAGGGCTTCCACAGTTTTCC
>NW_005841887.1:3630980-3694340 GCF_000455745.1 Alligator sinensis | reverse complement strand
CCCTACACGGGCAACCCAACCAAACCCAACTTGTTCTGGCTCTCTCACAAACCTAGCGTCTCTGCTTACCCAGCCTGTCTTCCACCATTCTCTCCAGCTCAGGGCAAGTTTCTCTACTATTGATGCCAGAGCCTTTTCCTCTGCTGCTCTGTCCATCAAGAGCAGCCTTGTTCTATTTCTCTGCCTCATTTCCCTTCTTTCTTTCTCACCAGAAGGGATAAGAGAGTGTTAACTCTCAACCTGTATATTTTATACAGACGATTCTATAAAATATTTTTGGATGCAATTACTATAAAAGATGCTGTACAAAAAAATGGAACAAATCCTTCAGTTTCTACTGAAGTTAACACTTGCTAATGTACACCCGCTGCAATGCACTTATCATGTACATATTATACATGCACTGATGCACAGAATTCATGGACTATAAAATGGATAAGTGCAAAGTCA
This sequence comes from Alligator sinensis, assembly GCF_000455745.1. Lineage (NCBI taxonomy): Eukaryota > Metazoa > Chordata > Crocodylia > Alligatoridae > Alligator > Alligator sinensis. The sequence goes on along the minus strand of NW_005841887.1, from coordinate 3,693,890 downwards.
AATCTTCATTACGTTTACAATGCTATATACACATCTGTAAATGTATGGATTTAGCACCTATTAATAACTGTAAGAAGACCAGTCCCAACACAGGGTAAGTTTTTGGCCATAAAAGGCTGGGTAATATCATTTCTTTCTCTGCTGCATTCACTTACATTGATCATTACCAGAGCACATTGCCAAGCTCAAGGTGTTTCAGTAGACAGAACGCTGGCTTGGATTATAGGGTTTATTCCCATTATTGCTACAGACCGACTGTGTTAATATCTTGGGCAAGTCCGTTCTGTTCTCAGCACCAGTCTCCCCTTCTGTAAAGTGGGAAATATATTATTTCGTACATACCTTTGCAAAACAATTTGAGATCTTGGAAAGAAAAGTGCTATTTAAAGGCTAAGCACCATTATTGCAGGTTCTGATTAAGGAAACCATACAAATATGTACTTAATTTGTGTCAACATGTCCAAAATTAAGCATATACTGTAATGGTCTTTCCAAAAGAGATGCAGTCCTCCAGTCTGCAGTCATGTGTTTTTAAAACAAATCATTTAAAATACATTGATAAAAGTAGAGTTAATGTTAAAAAAAGGGAAGAAAAACTTTGAATTAATAAAGACTTGGCACATGCAACTGTTACATGCTACATTTTATTCTAATGAAAAGGGCATGTGGTCGTAAACAGAACTTTTTGATTAGATGCATGCAACAGAAATTAGGGACTCCTTTAAAGAGCCTTGGACAGTATGGGGTTGGAAGCCGCTTAGTGTTGTCATCAGAAAAATCAAACTCTCTTCTGAGAGCCAGAGCACTTCCCCCAACACTCCCCCTCCCATATTTGTGTATATTCGGAGAGTCAGGCTTAGTTTGTTCATAAACTCCAGTTCCTGGGCGGACCCCACACACAGCTGGATTTGAAACAGCTGGATCCGCCTTCCCTGTAAGTTTAGCCAGAAACTCCACAAAACCAGGAGTCTTGGGTTGATAGGAAAAACACAGGAGACTGGTCGGACTGGTGGAGGATGAATTGATCCAAACTGTGAAGCTGGATTTCCAGTTGCTGGCAGAAAATGGATTACTGGAAGAGACTGGGTCTGATTTCCCTACTGCTGCTATCCTTCTGTGAGTAGAAAAAAAAAACTTCTGGTAGGCAATGTTAAGAAGCATATTCATCGCGGTCATTTGTTTTTCCTTTCTCCAGCAGATAATCTTTGAGTTCTCCCTTGAAAATGATTAGCTGGAGGGTTTGAAATCACTGAGAATACAATATAAAACTCTGGTAGGAATGCTGGCTTGGAAATCAGCTGTGTATTTCTCTTATAAAAACTGGTAAACGTTGGACTTGGTGTATGTTTCTGCATACCTTCTCGGAGCTGCTCACAGATGTCAGTGTTTATGGTAGAAAAATATATATCGGTCAGCATTGCTTGTTGGAAATCTTTATTTTATTGAAGGAGATTAAAACCAATTGAGGTGCACTGCTGAATGATCTGGCTGCAACAGTGTCCAGATGCTCAGATGTAGGACTTCTATCAGCTCTGGTATAGATGCAGAATTAATCAGTCTATTTAAGAGGAGGTTAAAAACTGTCTCTGCAACGACATCTGGTTATTCAGCAACCCCTTCCAGCCCTGACGTAAAGATTTCTTTGTAATAAGTACTCTGTTTAGCTTTCTGTAATACTTTGTTAATACTGCAAATAACCCCCCGCCATCAGGGCTTGAAAGCATGCCCTTCTGTGCTCTAATCTTGTGTTTATATCTTTATGATTGCTCCATAACAGGGGATAGGTTTGTATATAAATGGACATTATGTCCACGTCCACTAAGTATGTATGCATGTCTCTCTGTATATACAATGCCAATATATATGTATACATTCATATATCTATATATAGTGCGTATTTATATATTCACACAGGCACTGGAACATTCTTACGGTGAAGTCTTTTTTTTTTTAAACACAGACCAGTTTCACTCAATGTATGATGTTACACTGTAACTGGAAATGCTCTTTGCTCTATGCAATGAAGCTCTGGGATTGTCATTTCGCTTTATTTACACCTAAATGAGCTGACTGGTGATGAGCATCCATAGACAAGTTCTCAACAGTAAAAGGGCATGAAATAAGATGACTGATAGAGAAATGGTTTATGTACATTTGTGGTGCACAGTGCGATGGATGACTTTCACAGAGCAAAACAGAGGAAGTGAAAAGGTCAAGTCAGACAAGTATTTTCAGAGCCTCTGAAAATGTTACCTGCGATATCAATGCTGATCTGACGGATCAAATGGTAACTGCTGCTCTGAAGATTAGGGGGAGGGATGATACACTGGGAAGAGACTGCTGGGATAATCAAATTTGAGCAAAACTAACTGAAGTACCAAAGGGTATTATTTTAAGCATAGCATGGGGTTGTTTTGGGGTAAGAGAAGAGACCACTAATTATCCTTGAGAAATGCCCAGTTTTGAACTTCTTTAACTTATGGTTTCCCTCTTTCAAAAGGCAGGCTTTAAATCCAAAAAGGCCCAAATCAAATCACAATGTCATTACAGAGATCATCTGAAATGTCAGGTGACTAAAAGCAACGACGGTGTTAATTTTTAGCTAATTAAACATCTCCATATTTTAGCCACTTAAACAGCTCCATATTTTGATTCGTACTGTCCTATTGTAGGGGGAAAAAAGGGCTGTTTTACTGGGTTTAACCTTACAAGATCTTCAAAAGATCTTAAGTAGGTGCCTAAATCCTATTAACTTTCAAAAGGAGATGGGCATCTAATTCCCTTAAGGTCCTTTGAAATCCTCAGTCCTCATTACCAAAATGGATTAAAATATACATTTGGTTACTTTTAAAGTAACACATACCTAAACCTATATAGATTAATGTCTAAAGGTCATCTGAATTAGCCATTTAGCAGCAACCAGAAAGTAATTCTTCTTAGTTGAAATGATTTTGATGCCTTCTTAGTCATATCAGAAAGAAAAATGGCCTGGGTTGTCTCTCAGTTACACCAAAGTAATTGCTAACTCCAATGCTCCTGTAAGGCTTTGTTACTGTCTTTAAGTACTCCAGATTCGCACCAGTACAACTGGGAATGGAATTTGGCTGATTCTCTGCTTCCAACAGCCCTTTTCATACCCCTTTAATTGGCGATTTGTCTGAATGATCATCTGATAACATAACTGGTTGCTTGCTAGACTGTAGTTTGATGTATAGTTGAGAATACAGTAACAGGATGCCTTTAATTCTCACTAGTCAGTTATACAAAGACACACCAGATTCTCCTTCACAAAATATTTATCCTTAATACTTTTTCCTGTGGTTGCTGCTCCTGATGAGCTGCATGGCAGCATTTTTTAAGCTGAACGTGAAGACAGGAAACTGTCCTGTTGTGTTTCAACACCAAACCTGATTATAGAATATGTTTTTACCTTCAGTGAGCCTGGGTGTAGGAAGACTAGAAATCCATTTGTACACAGAACTGGGTCTATCCTGGTGTCCACACTTTCAAAACAAACTAAAAAGGGATCAGAAAAGGGCCACATGAATTATTCAAGGTCTAAAAAAAACCCCTGCCTTCCAGTGAGTAACTAAAAACTCAATCTATTTAGTTTATCCCAGAGAGAGGTAAGAGGTGACCTAAGCAAATAAATACTCCCTATGTAGTATAAATATGGCATAGGGAGAAGGTTTCTGATAGCAGAGGCCTTTTCACTCCAGCAGGCAATGGCACTGTAAGATCCAAATGCTAAAAACTGGAACTGGGCAAATTTCTATAAGGAATAAGGCACAGCTGCCTGAATAGGGAGGGCAATTGCTGAATGAAACAATTTCCCTAGTGCTGTGGTAGATTACTCATCACTTGAAGTCTAAATCAAGACTAGATGTTCTTCTAAAAAATGAATTGTAGCTCATCTAGGAGCTATGGATTCAACGGAGGGATTTTATGCCTGTATTACATAGGAGTTCAGATAAGATCATCATTATAATCTGCTCTGGCCTTAAAAATCTATGACCTTTTTCTCAAAAATAAACTCTTATTTCTGTGCTGATCCTAAAACTTGCAGGTTTTTCTCAAGCTTCAGTAAGATGCTGATAAACAGGACTTTGACTGGGCCAGCACATGGTGGTATAGTATACTGCTTCCAAACTGGCATCTTGCTCTCTAGCATGTAATAATTTAAAAATATATATCCCAGCTCTGTTGCATTATGATTGTTGAGACGACCTTGAACACACAAGCTGAGTGTAACTGGAATAGCAATATCTCAATGTATCTGCAGAGTGGGAGGAGGCTAGAGAAGCCCCATTGGGCATCTGACTCTCCAAGGAGGTCCAGCTTAAGAAATCTAGCAGGGACTGTGAACCTTATCAAGCAACGATAAGCCTATGGGTGTACTTGAAACCCCTGGTGAGAAGCTGAGCTCAAGGCTTCCAAAGAGCATGCACAATCATCGGTTGAACAGCTGCACAATCTAGAGACCGACTTCTCAGCTGTGTGGAGCAGAACTTGTGGGTGGTGCTCAGAAGAGTATCACTGCCCTCTCCCTCCTCCCAACCCAGCTCCCAGTGGTACCATCTGGGATGCGTTTGCTCCCAAGACTCCCACAGAATTCGCAAGTATTTAAAGTTCCTCGGGCAAAGCAGTTTGGTTCTAATTCTGGATGATCTATTTTTGAACAGACCCACAGCAGCTGCTTGTTGGACATAACAGTGTCAGAGCACATACTTTATTCTCAGTAATAAATGCACATGAGAAACCCTGGCCTTTGATTTCAGGGATCCCTGACCTACCCCAGGTTCCTCGGAGTACTTTCTCAAGAGATGGGGCTCTTGTGGCAACTGGAGATTAAAACCTGATCTCCAGTCAGCAGGCTATGGAGAGTTTTTGTCCTTGAGTCACAGTTACCAGCTTACATGACAACACCCTCCCATGCTTGACCCCATGCTAACAGGGCTCTTAGTCAAGTGGTTGAACCCCCAAAGCATGCAAGAGGGACAATCGAAGTATGAAAACCAGTAGGTGCCATCCTGCTTTAAAAGTCAAGGAAGCAGGGCTTGGGCTCTGGGTAGCTCCTTTCTTTTTAAAAACACATTGAGGTATACAGTCAAGATGATGATTGTACCTTAAACAAGTAGTATCAACATAATTCCTTGCTTTAACCACCCCCCCAGTCCTCCCAGACCATTGAGGGCAACTTTTTGGAAGGGATGCCACAGATAAGCCCTGCACCTTCCCAGACTGCCACTCCGATCCCATTCCCCTACCAGATCTGCTACTCTGCTTTCTGCTCCCTGCCCAAGTTGTGGCTCTGCTTTCTACTTTGTGATCTGTGCTCTCTGCACAGTCAAATAACTGTTTTCTGCTCCCTGCCCAACCTGCCACTGTGCTGTCTTCCCCCTCCCCATTTTGTCATGTACCACACAAAGACTGCCCCTGCCACTTGTGGTACAGGTTTGCCACTTCTATCCTACATGTATCAGATTTTACTGGTTCCCTTTGATTTCTACTTTTAACAGAGCAGCTAAGAAGGTGATGTTGCATTTCTCTTGAGATAAAACACAAGGCAAGAGAACTGTTCAGATAATTATGCATGTGTATTTTTAAGGGCAAGAGTTCAAAATCAAATCAAACATTTTGCTAATAAAGGAAAGTGGAAAAATCTGAAAAATGAGAGGGACAGGTACCATGGGCCTGGTTGGTAAATACTTCTAATGTCAGTTCTACTGCACTAGGATTTTGGTAGTGGCGATTATTGCAGGGTAGTATTGCTCTTACATAGATATGGCTGGGCGGGCAGCACCTGCATGGCCTCACGGGACGGTGCCTGGCGGCACTCCATGCCCACCTGCCCATGCATACCCCCTAGGGCCTTCTCAAGTACCCCCAGTTCTTCTAGTTAATTGAATTATTACTTATTACCATATTATTTTATACTGTTATGTTATCATTATGCCCACAAACAAATCAGCACCACCAACAAAACCTCCTCCAATCTGATAAGAGACTCATGGGCTATTCAGTGGTTTCTATCCATAGTTAAACTTTTATCTTGGCAAGAGTGGGGAAGATTTCCTGGGCAGCATCTGACTCCTTGCAAATAAAAAACCTGACCCGATACAGGTGTTGTGAGAAGGCTGAATGAGAGAGAGATCACGGCAGGTCTCAGATAAGGAAGTTGAGGAGACAAGGTGGGAAAAAAAAACAACCTTGAAGATGTAGATTCATGTCCTTCAGCCAGGTTTTGACCAGTGCAACAACAAGCAGAGGTAGTGGCAAGTGGGAGCAAATGGCATCCTACTAGGCTCAACGCTACTCCGACCCAGCTCAGTGTGCTGCAGTCCTGGGGACACGTGTAAATGTGGTGACTGGGAGTGATAAACTCAGGTGTGATGTGTGCCGGAGTTTATTGTTTCACATGAACTGCACATGTAAACGCACCCAGCAATTCTGTTAATGATATGCTACTTGCTCTTCCGGCTTTTTTGCACTATCTGAGCAGTGTAATACAGTAAATTTGCTATCCAACCTCTCAATTTCAGGCAGGCTGATTACAACTTAGAGCCAGATGTAAAACACATTTTATTTTCCAATAATTTTTTGTTTTTTTGAAAAATATGACCTTTTTCTGGACATTTGCTATGGATATTTTTAGGGTTACATTAAAAAAAAATCAAAGAAACTACATTTTTAGGTTTTTGACAACCAAATCCTTTTTAAAAATTTTTTTATGGTTGTTATCAAAATTTCCATTCCAAAGAACCATTTTTTGTCAAGAACAGTAATGAAAAACAATTTCAGCCAACTTCTATCATGACAAGTACATTTTATTAATATAAAAGGTAAAGTCATTAGTGTATTTGCCCATCATATAGCCCTCATATATATTAGATGGAAAGAGAACAATCAGTAGCTTTTCTAAAAAATAACTATGAAAATATTCCTGTATTTTGAAGAAATATCACCGTGGCTATTGTCCACCCCTTGTAGATTTATATAGTTCTCCTAAAGCACCATCAGTTCCTTTGACAGTATTCTTACCTCTCCTCTCAGTGATGATTCTGAAAATAACCTTTAGCATGTAATCCACTCCTTTATATTTGGATACAATCAGGAATTAAGTACCTGCACCCAGCATGAATCGTCATGTTTTATTATAGGTACACCAGTCCACACTGGCATTAAAAATAGTCTACACATTATTTAAAGCCCAAATCAGCAAGCTGGACTGATTGCAACTAGGTTAAAACAAACAGCCACTATTATGGTTTTGAACCGTAGCCTGACAATGGTTTTAAACTAAAACAGCTTGCTCCATCTTGCCAGGGGTACAGGGCACAATGCAAAATTATTATGTAATTTTATATTATTATATAAACCTACCTTTGGAAAGACCCAGTGTGATAGACCACTCCACAATATAGCATTATCAAACCTGTGAGTAAGGGCTGCACACAGCTGGCCCCGGACTATGGGCCAATATCTCCCTGTAGGTCTTCATGGATATGCAGGGATAAAGTTGTGGCATCGCAATTATATAAACTCTGAGAAGAGAAGTGTGATTTTGCCTGTGTCCAATTTCTGGAAAGGGCCTATATGACCCATTCTTTAGACAATATCAGTTTGCAATTTTCACAGTTGGTGCTGATAGCAGTCACCCGTCCAGAAGATCGGACATGCAAGTGCACGCCAGGTACTTATCCCAGCAACCCCGTTCTACAAGATAAAACCTGGCACGCAGCTATTACGCTCCACTAGCAACAGTGCTCTCTCTCCAACTGAGAAGCCATGATTATGCTTAACAAACCAAACTACAGCTGATGTTACTGGAGCAAAAGCAACTCGTCTTCTGGGAACTTAATTTCTCCAGCTATACATTGCAATCTTCTAGTTTATGGCAAGCTGAGACTCATTGTCCACATAGATCCTGGGAGCTTTGAAAAGGAGCCTCAACTGAAGTGTTATTCTTGACAAGACTGGGTTATTTATATTCAAGGGGAAGGTATTTAAAAAAAAAAGAAGTCTTTTCAACATTTTACAGCACACAATTTGCAGCTATTAGTAAGAACAGACTGTACTAAAGATCCCAAGTCCAGCGCCAGTTGTGGCAGCTGCTGCATCTCACTTCACTTTTCCACTATCTGCTTTGTTGAAGAGAGGGCTGCAATTTCATCTCTACTAAACTGTTAGGGCCGAGATTCTCGGAGGAGTCTGGAAAGACCGAGGTATCTCTGAGCGCAGGCCAGTGTGACAGTGTCTCTTACTGCTGCAGATGAGGCCGCTTGCTTAGCTTCCTACTTGCTCTCTCTATAGCTTAAAGCCTACCAGCTGAATCAAAAACTCCATCTCTTTTGAGATAAGCAAAACACCAACTAAAAGTAGCTCCAAACAGCCGTTTTGTCCTAGGATGGCAGCTCTCCAGCGAGATTTGTATCCTTCCTTCCTCCGGCTGTCAACCTGGCCAACAGATCCAGGATTGACGAAATCTTCTTCCACGGATCCCGGGAACAGAACCGAAAGAGAGCTCATGTCCTCTCTCTTCTGGGAGCACCAGATCTAAGACCAGTAGACCAACTAGGGTTGGGGGATGGGTAGAACTGGGTAGAACTGGGGGGGAACGGCAGAAAGATATCAGCTGCCACTGCAGTATTCAATTATGCTGGCAGCATGGCAGCTACCAGAAGTTACTGCTGTCTCCATGCATCCCACTGCCCTGTCCACCTGGCTGCTTTGTTATGCCCCTGCCTAAGACCCTTAATGATGGGGTGACTATCAAATCTCTCCCTTTCTCTCCCCCTCTTATGGCACCCCATTGCCATACTGAGCAATGTGCAACGTCTTATATATTTACCTGTGCAAGGGCCCGGAAAAGGATGGAACTCTTTTTGTCGCCATTTCACAAATTTTACGTTATAATATTGATCATGTTAATACATAAATGGCAACATTTTACATGCATATTCCTAAAAAAACCCACCCTGCTTTGATGAAATTTAGGTATTAACAAGACATCTCCAGTTGATTTTAAGTATTAACAAGACACGCCTGCATTTGCAGGTGCAGAATGAATCCTTATATTGTATTTCAAAACAGCTTTACTACTTGAGCTACTCCATGGTCTTTGCACAATCACAAGGCAAAAAGAAAAGAAACCTCCATGGTTTTGCTTGTCGAGTTATTCTATACTCGGAGAATCTAAAAGCCAGCAACGAGGTTAGAAGACACTGATTCAATTGTTGTCTTTTTGAATAAGTCATTTTTTTCCATGTTTAAAAAGTGCCAAATTTAGCTGAATCATCCATGATCGATAACAGGGTCCTTCCTCTTACAACAGGAAGTGATGGCACATCCAACTACAGCCAGCAAGTGGATGATTAATTCAACTCTCTTCAAGTCATAGACCCATGGAGTAAGCATCCACAGAAGAAAGACCAATGGATCCTTTGGGATTCCACTCCTGTTATGTCTTTAATTTGTCAACAGACATCTTTCCAGTGTGCTAGAAAGGATTTCAGGATGTTCCCAGCAGATGTGCAGGAAGATAGGGCTTTCAGGGCTCATTCCCTCTGACACATGTTCAGTCCACTGTTGTATATTAGTTTTATTCTTGCCTGTTCATAAAACAGTGGAGGAGGAGTGAGAGGTCCTAGTCCATTTATCCTCCTCAGCGCTATTCCATCTGGCACAGAAGGCCTTCACTTGGAAGGATTTTAAGACTAGTGTTGCATGCTATACCCAATGGGTAGGAACTGAGTTAGAGAAATGAATAGCTGCTGCAGAATAGGGACTAGACAACTATACTACCTGAGCAGCACAGCTAGATTCATACCACCTATCAATCTCATGTTAAAGGCTGCTAGGGTAGCTAGCATGACTGTTGCCCATTGATCCTTAGAACGCTATCACAGCCTAAATAGTCCCTTCCTACCCCAACCCTGTGTGTACACCAGCAGGAGCAAGACAGGGCAAAGCAGGTCTGCCTCACTGTAGTGCCATGCCAATGTCATGGGAATTCCCATCGAGTATGTCTACTTCATTTCACCCCTCTGCCCCAAACATCACCAGGTACAAAATGGGCTGGGAATACTTGTTGCTCATGTCTTGTATGTGAGCATGTATAGGACTGTGCTTCCACTTCAGAAGTACCATTTTATCCCCTCTCCCCCATGGCTCCTTTACCCATTATAGTTCTTTTGTACCTGTATTCAGGCTCTGGTCAGGGACAGGAACATCCATTCACACACACTCCTATTGAACTTAGTGGTTGGTTTCATGCACAGAGGATTTACTGTTCAGTTTGAGGATCTCCTTATAGATGAACAGTCCCACGTATAAAGAGATATTAGCTTGTTTCTTGCTGAGCTATCTTCTAGTAAAATTATTTCCACTGTATATTCTCACATATGGAACATGGTGAATAAACTGCACTAGCATAAGGTTGGCATTGGCTTTTTCACTGATTAGCCATATATGAAATGATCAGGGAAATATTTAAACCAAAGAACATGGAGAAATGTGGAGGCCAAAACATTACAAGTGATTAGGATGCCTCATAGTCATCACATACCTATGATGACTATTAAAAGTGACTACGTCCCAAACTTTCTAAACTGAGGCTGCTTATAGATGTGCTCCAACAGGTTCTAATTAGAATGCTTTGGAGCAGACTCGATTAATCAAGTCTGCTCCAAGTTCTAATTACAGTGCTCTAGCATCGCTGCAACATTACATGTATTAAGACTCCCTGCATCTCAAAATGCCTACAGGGGCACTTTAACTAAAGCTTGTTGAATGAATGAGGTCTACTTAAAGCACCCTGTGGCCATTTTTTAATGCACAGGAGGTTAATACACATGATGCTGGAGCATTTTAATTAGAGTAGCTCTCCAGGAACTACTCTAATTAAAGCATGCCTCCCCCCACCCCTGAGCACATGGATAGGCAGCCAGAGACCCCACTCAGGTGTTTTCAGTAAATCGATTGAAAATGGTGGGGGAAATCAGACATCACGAGCCACTTCTGGAAATGTTTTGCCAACATGTACAGGCAGTCCTCAGACTTACGACAGAGCTGGTTCCTGAAAACCACATCTTAATTCGAAAAGTTGTAACTCGGAACTGATTTTCCCATAGGAAACTATGTTATAAATGGGGGATTGCAAGGCCCGATACCCTATTTTCAACAAAAATTACCCAGAATTTTGTACTCAATCAATTATAGATGAGTAATATAGCTATATTAATGAATTTATATTGTAAATAGCAATCATATTGATTTGGAAGGATTTCTTTGAGGAAACTTTGCTGGACTTTTTTAAGGGGTCTTGATTGGACTTTTTGAAGGGTCCTTGGCTGGAGTCTTCTCAGGAGTCTTGGCTGCTTTCTTGAAGAAAGTGTCCAAGAAAGTTTGGACAGATGTTTTCCAGGGAGATGGATGATGCAGTGAACTTGTTCTCGGGCATGGCTTGGCGTCAGATCAAGCATTGTAAAGTTGAAACTGATGTTAGAAAGTTGAAATGGGGTCAGTTTATAAACGTTGTAAGTGTTTAAGTTGTAATGTGGTCCCCATTTTCAAGGGGAGGAAGGAGGACCCGGGCAACTATAGGCCAGTCAGTCTCACCTCCATCCTAGGCAAAGTCTTTGAAAAAATTATCAAGGCTCACATTTGCGAAAGTCCGGCAGGAAAAATTATGCTGAGGGGAAACCAGCACGGGTTCATAGCAGGTAGATCATGCCTGACTAATCTAGTCTGTTTTTACGACCAGGTTACAAAACACCTGGACGCAGGAGTAGGGGTTGACACCGTTTACTTAGACTTCAGGAAGGCCTTCGATACAGTATCCCACCCCATACTGGTGAACAAGTTAAGAGGCTGTGACTTGGATGACTACACAGTCCAGTGGGTGGCGAATTGGCTAGAGGGTTGCACCCAGAGAGTCGTAGTGGATGGGTCGGTATCGACCTGGAAGGGTATGGGAAGTGGGGTCCCGCAGGGCTTGGTCCTTGGACCGATACTCTTCAGAGAATGCAGTTCAACATGGAGAAATGCAAAGTACTGCACCTAGGGAGGAAAAATGTCCAGCACACCTACTGCCAAGGAAATGAGCTGCTGGGTGGCACGGAAGTGGAAAGGGATCTCGGAGTCCTAGTGGACTCCAAGATGAACATGAGTCGGCAGTGTGACGAAGCCATCAGAAAAGCCAATGGCACTTTATCGTGCATCAGCAGATGCATGACGAACAGAACCAAGGAGGTGATACTTCCCCTCTATCGGGCGCTGGTCAGACCGCAGTTGGAGTACTGCGTGCAATTTTGAGCGCCACACTTCAAGAGGGATGTGGATAACCTGGAGAGGGTCCAGAGAAGGGCCACTCGTATGGTTAAGGGCTTGCAGGCCAAGCCCTACGAGGAGAGACTAGGGCACCTGGACCTCTTCAGCCTCCGCAAGAGAAGGTTGAGAGGTGACCTTGTGGTTGCCTATAAGTTCATCATGGGGGCACAGAAGGGAATTGGTGAGGCTTTACTCACCAAGGCGCCCCTGGGGGTTACAAGAAATAATGGCTATAAGCTAGAGAGCAGATTTAGACTGGACATTAGGAAGAACTTCTTCACAGTTAGAGTGGCCAAAGTCTGGAACGGGCTCCCAAGGGAGGTGGTGCTCTCCCCTACCCTGGTCATCTGAACCCAGCACTCTTCCCTGCCTATGCAGGGGGTTGGACTCGATGATCTATTGAGGTCCCTTCCGGCCCTAACATCTATGAATCTATGTGAAACGTTGTAACATGGAACATCGTTCAATCAAGGACTGCCTGTATTTATATCTACTTGTATTATTAATTTGTTGACAAAAATATCTATAGTATATACAGTATATCTAATTCAGGAATTTAATGATTTTCCATGACACATTCAATGAATATCTGTGCAAAAGCATGAAAATTTAATAAAAATGTGTGAGTATGTGTGTGAGAGAGAGGGAGAGTGTGTGTATGTGTGTGCACGTATGTGTGTATTTATGAACTCATCACTAATAATACTTGGTAATTTTATAGTGCCTTCTGTTAATGCTCATAATATCTCTTCCTCAGCAAGAACTGGTATCCCCATTTGAAAAATTAAAATTGATTGGTTGGCCACATCTATACTTTAAAAAATTTGGATTTCTTTAATGTTTAACATCCCATTTCAGTTTCCTGGCTTTCCAATGCTTGTGTCTGCTGTTTTTTTTTCTCCAAAAGGGGTTGGGAGCATGTCTGGTTTGAATAGTTAGTGTTCTTCTAATTTTTTTTAATCTTTAATTTATTGATATGAACTCTCTACTAAGTTCTGCTTAAGGACTTTATCTGGAACTTTCTTGGTAGAACAAGATATGGTATGTTTCCTTATAGACTGTATTATTTCCATGTCAAACTGGTAAAAAAAATTGCGTTAAAAAAACCAACTCAACTAAATTTGCACAATTTTTAGTTGGTTAAAAAAAGGGGAAATTTTGGCAAAAATAGCACCAATAGCTTTTTCCTCTGTGCGCACGCGCGCGTGCGCGTGTGTGTGTGTGTGTGTGTGTGTAAATTTGAAAATTTCAACACAGTCTACTTCAAGGATAGGGGTTGGGATCTGTGCCAGATTATTAAACAAGACACTAAGACTAATGCAAATGAAGTAAGACAGCTCATAAAGCCTCATAAGATCTTTAGGAAGGAGGTTCCTCTATTTTTCAACTTGTTCAGGCTGCTATTTTCAGCTTGGGGGAGAAATGCATAATAGTTTTATTAGATGTGAAGGAACAGTCAATGCTGGAACTGTCTGATAAAGTACATTAAGAATTAACAGAGGACCCCTGCATTTACTACTTTTCATTTAATCCTTTTGCAAGCCTTGGCTTCATCATTGTTCTAAAATAATCAAAGGATTGAAAGACGCTTACGTTAGTGGATCACAAAATCTGTTGCTGAGATACAAAACAGCTACTCCATTCGAACATCTCTTTGTTGGCTCATCAAAGTCCTTCTAACAGATGGTAAATAGAACGAGTGCCAGGAATTTTCAAATACTCCTCAGGAAGTTCATCTAAATCATAAGTAAACCATTTGCACTTAAAACAGAGCAAACTCTGTTGCCCAAATGTGACCCAGATAATGTTTCTGTCATGTTTACCTATTCTGAGGAAATCCTTCGACTTCTTTTTATCGCCCTTTTGTTCTTCTACTCCCATCCACTCATGAAGATTCAGGCTCCTGCAGAGCTAGGAAAATATGTGTAATGCTAATTTCTAGAGGGGAAAAAAAGTATTTTTACTTGTATCAAATGGCTAAGGTGTAGCAAACCACAGGCCAAATACTGCTTTAATGTGGAGAGGAGATGGCCCACAGAGACTAGAGGTCCCATCTTGAACCCTATGGCCTGGATAGTGTCTAGCAGAGAATGGAACTGGACCAAGAGCGAGCAGCTGAAACATAACCAGAGAAGACTTCACTAGCAGCCTAGGAGAAACGAGCAGGAAAAGAAAATGGAGATAACAGGGCTCCCACCTTTTGCTATTGAGACTGGCAACCTAGGACCCCACTGAATCCTTAGGAGCTTCCTAGTGCCTGGATAAGAGCTCTGGGCAAGAGCACTTCGTACTCTGTTAGTCAGTAAGCCGTGGGCACCCTCAGCCACCTATGATCTAACCACTACTGAGTTATTGCTACATGCTGTTTTGCAGGACAGCAATTGCAGGGCCTATCTACACTGTCCAGGCTTTTGCTTGCACCCTGGAGAGGTCACTTCAGCTTCGCTTTATCTTTTATGTTCAGTGAGTTGATGTCTCGCTCAGCACAGTTTTATTGTCTTGCGAGACCGAGCTGCCTACCACACTTGCAGGACACCCTGAAAATTCAGCTGCTGCAGAATGACTTTCCATGTGTAAAGACATCTCACACTAGCAATACTTTCTGCCCAAGCTCGGTGAGCTTTCAGTTACTTTCTCTTTATTCTCTCAATGAAGGAGGTACGAGTCCTAAGCAGTGCTGACACAACCATTTCGTGAGTATTGCACTCAGCTATTTTTCCCCCTCCTCAGTCATTGAATAATCAGTTATCCAACAAACTCTGCATCCTGACCGTCTTGGAGTGAGACAGCATAGCCAAGAGCAGCCAAGGTGCAATCAGAGATGTAATCCGGAGGGGGCTGGAGGCACAGCTTTCTCAGCAAGTCATTCTTGGGTGAAGGACTTGTTTCCTTCACTGGTTCACAGTGAAGGCCCAAATGATTGACCCACAAATCATGCTGCACAGCTCAATGAAGGGGAGGAAGTGGGAGAGTTTTTGGTTTGAGGGGATTTAGTATGCTTCAAGCTTTTGGATATGGGCCCTCCCCATTATGGCACTAGTAAAGACTGATGCATGCACTCCCACAGGCATACGTTTATGAACTGGTGCACTCGCACGTACAGCGAGATGGACTTTTGCTTGCTGGAAGCTTGTGGGTTGCATCTCTGCCTTCAAAATAACAGGATGATGCTGATGATGATTCTTCTGAATTTTAAATAATAGCCCTTTACCTCTTTTCAAGCAGCTCCTGTGGCCCCATGATTGGATCAAGTAAGTGCCAGTGCCTTGGTTTACATATCATAACTGTTCACATTTGAATTTCATAGCATAGTAATTAGCAGGCAGCCGCTGAACTTTCAGCTGGATAAATACAATCATCACAGGGTAAACTCACAATCGCTTTGGTGCTTCAAAGTAGATTTTACACTGTTTGGCAATGGCTGTTGAATGTACTGATTAAAACAGCATTTAAGAGCCTGTGCACGCTACCATTTAATGGTTACATGGTATGAACAACAACACCACCTGGTAAGAGCAGTCATCACAGACCAGCAACATTTTCCATGGGAATTTTCCCAGATGAGTATTCAGACAACACTCCCTATTACAGCAACAGCAGTTTAGGAGCAATATCACAACAAGCCCTCAACATATTGCAGTTACTGGTCATCAGCTGTATTTAAGTCCAGCGTGACCTAGAGTACTATTGCTCTGATACACAAACTGCTTGGGGCTAGATTTTCAATGGAAGCTCCTGGATGTTGAGCATTTTTTAAAATGTGGCCCCTATACTAAGATCCCCAAGTTCAGGGATCTTACCGAGTAAGCAGGAGTTGCCGCACCTTGTAGATTCCCTGACAAAATTTAGAACAGCATTGCTTTCACCTATGACAAACTCCCCTTCACTGACCAGTTGCCATGTCCCAATACAATCCATCAGTATGGCTCTTATATAGCTCAATTTAGTTTTTCCTTCTCCTAGGCTGAGACTGGTATTACTCAGCACTTGTCAAATCAACTCTGGCTTGGCCTAACAAACCTTTTAAAAAGAAATCCTGGCAATACAAGAAGCCATCAGTTCTGAGCTGTTACATTGTTTCCCAACTAAGTTAGAGCCTGCTTCAACAAAATGCATGCTTGGCTTCAACCACTGGACCAAGTCTTTTGCCAAAGAGGGTGGAATTAAGTCCGTACATAAAGTTAAATACCTGGTTAAGTGCTTTGCTCAATGCGAGGCTTACCAAATTGAAAAAGTGGCAATATCTTGTAACAGAACATTCTTCTCTTCGTTAACTTTATGTGACTTAAGCAAGTGTTTAGGTGCTTTATTGAAGCAGCTCTGAAAATGTATGTCATTTTTAGACATTTCTGTGGAAAACTTCTAGAGGCATTTCAGAGTTTCAGCAAAAGCAAGAACAAAATGGATCAAATTCTCTTCTCAGTCATGCCAAATAACTCCATTAACATCAACCGAACCACTCTGGATAGAAACTGAAGTGACAGAGAATAGAATCTGCCCTAGTGCCAAGGCAGCGTCACCCTTAGACAGCCTTAAGTTGCTATTACAGTGAGCGAGAGTGAATAGTGCCCCCAGATGTGCACCACTTATTTGCATTCATTGCCCTTCTGGGCCCAATCCAAAGCCCTTCAAAATCAATGGGAGTCTTCTGTTGACTTCAACAGACTTTGGAGCCTACTGGCCTGAATATCAAGATGTTAACAAAATCTCAAATGTGCAGCTTTTCTTTTTAATTACCTTTTGTAGGTCTTTTCCCACTAATTTTAACATTTAAAAAGATAATACTATGGGTAAAACAGAAATGACAAATCAGTATACCAGAAGTCCTGTTTAACAAGCACAGAAGGAAATCCATAAAGAAAAGAAATATTGCCTTATTACCTTCAACATCACATCCAGTATGTAAGTGGAGAGCACTGCCTTGTAATTTCTTGTAGCTTAATACTGTCCAATCCATCTGTACCTTTTTTTCCAAGAGGTTGTAACTGGAGCCTGCATGAAAAAATTAGGGGAAAAATATGCTCCGAGAAGTCTTTTGCACTTGAAAATGGATTTAAGTTCAGCTCCATTTGTGATGACCGTTTTTGTTTGTCTGTTTGTTTAATTTGCACAAATATCAGCTCAACAGAGTTTTACAATGCTCATAAAAATTATTTCAACTGCAAGTTATTTTAGCTAAGCTAAACAAATTAGACTTCAAAATTCAGGCTGGGGTCGTCACCTAGTTCCATAGTCATTCATAAATCCAGAAGTAACTCGAGTCAGGGAAACGGGTATCAGAACTTGTGTCACGAGCACACTCAGCCCAAATATCAAAGCATTTCCCAGCAGCTGGCTCTAAACCAGGTACTGTGTGCAGTATACCCTGAAAGGGACATGGGTATAATTATTTGTAAAATATTTGTAAAATAAATGTATTCAAGAACGATCAGTTGCAAGATGTTCCCGAGCATTTTCGGTAGGAAATCACAGCCTGCTCAGCTGCACAGCCCCCTTTTAATCTTAACTTCCCTGCTATGCTAGAGACCCCAGGTGCAGGAGGCTACATGCCTGATTCTGCCTATTGGAGGAGACCCAACATCGCACCCCCACGCCTCTCCCGAAGGAGAGCGAGGAGCAGGGCAAGAGTTGTAACAGTTCCTGTGCAGCGTAGGTGTTGGCTGCTGCGTCCTCGGGGCCCTTTGTACATTCACAATGAATGGAGTCCTTTGTGCACAGCAGAGCCTGAGACTGATGATCCCATTGTTTATCTTGAATGATTCACTCCACTCTTTCAATGATCGCAGTGGGCAGGCTCAGCCCCAGGTTCTTAACACTACTATTGAGATGCAGGTGCTGAATGGGCTTCTCTAACACCCTTTAAGACCCAACTCCCTAATGGGAGGTACCCACCTGCATCTTTAGGCATCTAAATCCCTTTAACACTTCGGTCCTACTGCTCTAAAATGCACCACCCGATAAAGAGGAACCTGGAAGTGCCGTGACTCAGAGATGAGATGAGAGGTGGTTGGCAAGCTGACAGGACCTATGCAAAAAAGCTTGAGGCTTTTATGAGCCCCAGAGACTCTGTAAGGGATGTGTTTGGCTAGCCTGATGCATTATGCTTTGTGTGCACATAGTATACTCTGAGCTAAGGAGGCCAGGAGCACATCATGTCCTTCGGGCCCATGGGTGGGACACAACAGAAGGCATACCCTGCAGGAGGACGAACAGAAGAAACTTTCCATGTGGTGCTGCCTGGATCTTGGGCTGCTGTAGAGCTCAAATGGCCCTTGACAGAAGTAAAAGCAGCCTTGAGGCTGCTCTTATTTATGGTAGTCTTCCCAGAGTTGCCTACAGGCAGCAGGGACCAGAATCTACCCCCAAATCTGCAAACCAGCTCCTGCTTTGCTTGCATTATCATCAGAGCACACCCATGTGTCTTGCAGTCTTGCTGCAAGAGATCTTCTCAGGACAGGAATGGAGCTGGCAGCATTGCTATGGAGGTGGCTGGTCTCTAGAATGGGTGGAGCGTGCATTTGCCATCAAACCTTCTGCTTCAGTCACCTGGCCCGATTCGGATTTGCAACCAATCTGCTAAGCCCTCTCTGCAGCATAAGAAACAGCTTTCAGCTCAAGAGGGCAGAGGGCTGCCTGCACGCAATGGTTGGGGGGTGTCTTATGCCTTCTCTCCCTACTTGTGCCTTGCCACCTCCCTTCCCTCTCCGCCTGCCACCCAACAGCTCTCCTCTCCTCTCACAGGACTGACGACTAGTCAACCGCCATCCACCCCCACTCACCTACTTCCACTGCCACCAAGCGCTCTGCCTCACTTGTTCCACATTGATCTTCCCTGTCTGTTCAGCAGACCCAGTTTCCTTGTTCACAGCATTCACCACTGGGGTTTCCCAAACCTATATGCCTCTTCTTCTTCCAGCTGACATGCTCTTTCTGTGCCCCACTCAGGATTTCCTCCTGCAGACCCCACTGCCCATTCTACCTGTACGGTTGCCCCCCAATTCCCACTGCTAGACAGCACAAGACGACAATTCAGGGGATAAAAGGTTAATTACTCCATTTTCCACGCTCACGTTGGCGTTCTAAATGACTCCTCACTGTTGGTTTGCAGAAAGGCTGGCTGGAAGAAAAAAAAAAGAAAAGAAAAGAAATAGGCTTAAATTACAACTATCGTCACTGCATTTGAAGAGTTTATACAAACGGAAAATGAAAGCCAGAGCATGCAGAGTAAAATCATTTGTGTTTCATCAGCAGTATGGAAATTGCTTTATTTTGATAGGAAAAAGAAAGACAGCGTGTGTGGGGGGAGGGAGGAGGGGGGTACAATTCATTTCATTTGCCGAGGGCAGAAGGGTGGAATCCAGAAATAAAAGCTGACTCACAGACCGTAGGATCGATGAGTCAGTCACTGCTGTTGTTGTTTTTAAAAATAAGAGGTAGCACAATACGGAAAATAATTATCAGTACAACGGTGCTGCAAAAAAACCTTCATCTCCTGCAGCGGCTCTCTGGCGAGACTGGCCCTTTGAAGGTTAAATGCAGTCGCAGGCACCAGGAAGCTGTGGACAAGCTGGTGGGAGGTCAGGAAAGAAAAGACAGCTTTTCTGGTGAAGTGGGAGCTTCCAAAAGAGCCAAACTGAACATCAGGCATTCCTCTCTCATACGAGAGCCACAGGAGTTTATTCATGGGATAGGGGTTTTGTAGGATCTAGTTTTCAACAGGTGCAGCTAGCTAAATGACAGCCCTGGGAAGATGGCTAGTGTTCCAACAGCATCAATATTCAGAGAAGGAAATTATTGCGTAGGGTGGTAAAGAGGGTAGGAGTAGGAAGAGCAGGCTGGGATTCAGAATTGGAACATTTAGATTAAAAAGGAGGGAAAACTAACCGTGGAACACTTTCCCTAGGGAAACAGGGAAAGATTTATAAGGTAGGACATTTTAAGCAAAAACAGGCAAAAACAATCCTGGACTTGGGATGGCCTAAGTGAGCTGCAGTAAGATCAAATGTGATATGTTGACAGTCAAACTAAGGGAATATCATAGATAGGTTAGAACGGTCTTAACTGATTTCTGGGATCCTGGACCTGGAGAACAAATACGTTAAATAAAGTCCAAGAGAACTGAAAAAAAATCCTGGCTTCTCCCTCTGGGCCAAGTCCTTGTCTCTGCTAATTGGTGCCATTCATAGATTCATAGATGTTAGGGTCAGAAGGGACCTCAATAGATCATCGAGTCTGACCCCCTGCATAAGCAGGAAAGAGTTTGGCCACTCGAACTGTGAAGAAGTTCTTCCTAATGTCCAATCTAAATCTGCTCTCTGCTAGCTTGTGGCCATTATTTCTTGTAACCCCCGGGGGCGCCTTGGTGAATAAATACTCACCAGTTCCCTTCTGTGCCCCCGTGATGAACTTATAGGCAGCCACAAGGTCGCCTCTCAACCTTCTCTTGCGGAGGCTGAATAGATCCAGTTTCTCTAGTCTCTCCTCGTAGGGCTTGGTCTGTAGGCCCTTAACCATACGAGTGGCCCTTCTCTGGACCCTCTCCAGGTTATCCGCATCCCTCTTGAAGTGCGGCGCCCAGAATTGCACGCAGTACTCCAACTGTGGTCTGACCAGCTCCCGATAGAGGGGAAGTATCACCTCCTTGGACCTATTCGTCATGCATCTGCTGATGCACGATAAAGTGCCATTGGCTTTTTTGATGGCTTCGTCACACTAACGACTCATGTTCATCTTGGAGTCCACTAGGACTCCGAGATCCCTTTCCACTTCTGTGCCACCCAGCAGGTCATTCCCTAGGCTGTAGGTGTGCTGGACATTTTTCCTCCCTAGGTGCAGCACTTTGCATTTCTCCTTGTTGAACTGCATTCTGTTGTTTTCTGCCCACTTGTCCAACCTGTCCAGATCTGCTTGCAGCTGTTCCCTGACCTCCGGCGTGTCCACATCTCCCCATAGCTTTGTGTCATCTGCAAACTTGGACAGAGTACATTTCACTCCCTTGTCCAAGTCACTGATGAAGACATTAAAGAGTATCGGTCCAAGGACCAAACCCTGCGGGACCCCACTTCCCACACCCTTCCAGGTCAAAACCGACCCATCCACCACGACTCTCTGGGTGCGACCCTCCAGCCAATTCGCCACCCACAAGGCCAAGTCCTTGTCTCTGCTAATTGGTGCCATTATGTGGGTCGCTTGGGTACTGAGCACAAAAGCTAGCACAGATGCGGCAAAGTGTGTTGCGACAGCGTACCCCCATGTTTGTCACATGAAACTTCACCGTCTGACCCATCACACCCGAGGCAAAGCACAGCAATTGTCCTAGATTTACCACCTCTCTCAGAGATAAATGTGCTATTCTGCAGATCTCCTCTATTCCTATTGTACAGAAGTTTGCAATAAAGTTGAACTGTTATGTTGAACTGAAACACCTAAAGCAGACTTGGGAACCTCCCTGCTATGCTCCTTGCGTATTCGAGTTTCTTTGGTAGCAGGACGAAGTAGTATTTACATAATATTTGAATTTAAATTAGATATTTTTATCAATAAAAGGTAAATGGTAAAATAAATCCATTGCCACCCTAGCTTTGAACAGGCTCCAAGTAGGCTAAAAAATGCATACTGCACATCTTTCTTGGCATTGGCAAGCACTGCTGTCTCATGCAATCAAATTCAACCATTTCTTTTATTCACCAGGAAACATTATGGACTCATTCCAGCCTTTACACACACAACGAGCCCAAGCGCAGCAGTTTATTATACAGGGCAACGTGAGCCTATGTATCTGAGTCCTGCCCTCCGTCTTCTGAACTAAATACGGAACAACGCAGCACCGAGTCTAATAGCGCATGTGCTTTGTGCTTCATGGAGTAACTTGGCAAATTTGCTACTCCGTCTCTTCCAGCTCCAGAAATTTGGATCCAATATCCTGGATATCTTGGTGAAAATATAGAGTATGTACATTATTAGAGAGGTCTCTTCAGTTTAGCAACCAAATCTATAACACGATTTAAGGACTATGAAGATAATTAAATTCAGACTAAAAATAAGGTGAATATTTTTAACAGCAAGAGTAATTAGACATTGCAAAAAACTCATCAGCTGTGAGTGTCCATCACTGGGACATTTGCAATGGAGATGTGATGTCTTTCTAAAATATATGCTCGGGTTCAAGTGGGAATCAATTCAAGGACATCCTGTAGGCTGTCTTGTTGCAGTAGGTCAGATTAAATGTTCAGAGTCCTTTCAGGCCATAAAACCTCAACATCTAACTGGGCACCAGGAACCTGGAAATCAGGCTGGATCCAGTCCAGTATCCGATCTCTGACACTGGTCATTGCTGCACATAGGAAATGCAGCTATGGATCAACCTGCTGATAGGAAAGGTTTCTAGGGTCATCCCATGGGTCATAGGGAAACTAGAGCCTATAGGCATTGCTGCTGCTTTTAGTCTTGAGAGAAACACGTGCTGCATATAATCAGAATAGAACAGTTTAATTCTCATAATACTTTTACAAGCAGCTCTGTTATTTTGTACTGCATCCTTAGCCAGGGATGAAATCCAAATCTAAAGCATTGCCCTGAGCCCAGATCTGTGCAAGTTCACCAGAAAGTACGAGGCAGTTGAGATGTATCAGGAAGGCTACACACCAGCTCTATATGATCCAAATGTCCTTAAACTTGCCCAAATCTCTCCTTCGCCTGTGGCTTAATGTCCCCAACTTACTGGGGGCTGACCCCAAGCAAGACATCTTAGCTGTGCGTTTCAGTTACTCACAGAATAGTTTCAGGCAGGTGGATTAGGAAAAAACACACCAGGTGGTAATGACTGCCACAATAATACATGGCACAATAAGCAACACGTGCGAGTTGCTTCAGAAGCATCTTTAACAGGGAGTCGCCTTGCCTACACAGCATTTGACATCACTAAACAAGGGCCAAACATGAACAAAGAAAGCACCCTCCACTTTCAAATGCGGGCACTTAAGTAGCACAAACCAAGTTCTGCCTTGCAGTGCTTCGAAGGGTCCTTTATAACTCCTCAGCATTTTTGGTGTCCAATTGCTTGCTTCAAGTATTGCAAGACCAGTGCTCTTTCCTGCCTAGGCAGGGGGTCGGACTCAATGATCTATTGAGGTCCCTTCCGGCCCTAGCATCTATGAATCTGTAAAATATGTCATTATTCATGTTACACAAATACCCAAAGGACACTGAGAGTTTACATATTAAGCATTGCACTTCTGCCTTTCACAGTCCAAGTAACTCAAGTGCAACTTTTAAATTCAAAAGTTAAAATAGTCTTAACTTGGTATAGAGATGGGTTTGAGCTGGGGCTGTGGATCAGGCGCTTTTGAAGCTTTCTGGGGGAGGGA
Source organism: Alligator sinensis (assembly GCF_000455745.1). Classification (NCBI taxonomy): domain Eukaryota; kingdom Metazoa; phylum Chordata; order Crocodylia; family Alligatoridae; genus Alligator; species Alligator sinensis. Next base: position 3,670,194 of record NW_005841887.1, on the reverse strand, counting down.
AGGACAGATCTGCTGGGCATCTCTCTCTCGGTTTCTTGGCTGTTTGGCGGTTGTAGAGTGGCATGTGAGAGGGCATGCAGGAGAAGAGAGGCTGCCCCTTCCACCTCTCCCCAAAATGGACGGCATAGCTCATATCACCTTTTTGGCTGGGACATGTCTTTTGCTTCTCTAGCATGTCTGCAATGTACCACGGACTCCTGGCAACTCTTCCGAATTGCTTATGGATATTCAATGCTTGAGGACAATAGAACATGTGGCGCTGCAGAAGATCCAGCACACAGATCTCATTATACAGTATAACCTCCTTATAATGAATCCCTCTGAGGCCAGGAGAAAAATTAATTAAAAATGGGTACTTGTTATAATAGGGTTAGTCAATTTGTTGCATCATAGCAATGGAAAAAACCCAACCCCAAACAGTTCCTGCTGTTGGGATTGTTCAAAGCAGGGGTTTATTATATTGAAGCTGTACTCTATGGAGCTTGTCATACAGGACCTCTTGGGGATATGCCGTGACACATACTCTTTCTCTAGTGAGTATTATTTGTTCCATTCAGATTCTTAGGCTGTGACCGTCACTGCGGTATCTCACCACTTCACTCCACCATGATGGGATTACTCACTGAGCCTCATGTTGCAGAGGCTGAGATCTGTCTGCTGTTAATTGAGATGGACAGAACTGGTGCAGCAAATGGCTGGGAGAGCTGTTCTAGATCGCTATAGTAGGAGGACAACATGACGCATGGCATACAGAAAACAAGGGACAGTATGTGGTAGCTCAGGGTCCCTCCTGGTCTCAAGAGCACAGAGAGAAGAGGGATGCTGCCAAGACAGTTGGAAAGCACACCTAAACGGTTCTTGGCTATGGTGCAGGAAGGGATACCCAAAGATTTTGCTGTGGTTCATTTCTTCCTTCAGATGCACAGAAGGCAGCTCTAATTCATCCTAGAACCTCCCTAGATTCACAGCAACAGATACAGAAAACCTGATTGTCTTCTCACACAGGATAGACCAACCATTTCTACTGATCAGGCACGAAGCCCAAAGCAACCCACCTACTGGTGACTTCAAGCCACCCTTCTGAACTGTTGTTGCACAGGCCTTTTGACTAACTGTACTAGTTATTGGATCACATCATGTCCTTATGGCTTCAATTTATTTTTGGAAAACTCAACCCACATTTAATTAGTTTATAGTTTGTTCCAAGTTTTGCTTATCCAGCTTTTTTTTTTTTTTTTGAAGTTTGTTTTTTGATGTTTAATTTTTTTTTTTTTTTTGAAGTTTGTATTTTGATGTTTAGCATTTGCCTTGGCAACATCTGGAACCCCTTTATGGAAGTGTATTGTTACTTTTACTGCTTGTGCAGCTTTATTAAATCATCTGAGTATTAATATTGAAAGTGTTCATCTGGGTCTAATTAGGACAAAGATGAGTGATGTGGCAGTTAAACTGTGCCTACAAGCTAGCGGTTCAAGGACACGAAGTTCTAAAGAGACTTTTAGTGGGTTTCTGACACTTATTTTTACTTATTAAAAGAGAAAGGGTGTTCCATAACCTACTCCTTATAGAGCAGATCATGGAATCACATGTTGAACCTAGTTTAAAACAAAAAACTCTTTCCAAAGAGTTTTGACTCTTTGCAAAATAATCTCCTGGATCTCGTTTCCAGCAGCTCATTAACTTTTTGAAAGAGGTTGATATTTGCATCAAACTCTTCATTTTGGAGAACAAATAACTGCTGAATTGCAAGCTTCTCCATAGGCCCCAGGACAATATTCTCTTGTTAAACATGCATTATAGTAATCAGAGGCCTAAATTCTGCAAACTACTTTGGCCAAGTCAGTCTTATGCACAGACAGAGCATGTTGAGAAGGTGAGGTCCAGGGGGGCAGCAGCGTGGCGCAGTCTGAAGTATCTGAATGTGAATATTTAACACCAAGAGTTTGCATTGGTGTCTGTCTGCCTGCCTGCCTACCTGTCACTGATGTAACTTTTAGAATCATATTTGTCCTTTCACTCTTCTTTTACGGATGAGAGAATGGTTTAGCACAGGGGTGGGCAATTATTTTGGGCGGAGGGCTGCTTACTGAGTTTTGGCAAGCCATCGAAGGCCGCATGACAGGCAGCTGGGGCAGATAAATATTAATTCTCTAAATTTTTTAGGGGCCCTGTGGTCTGGATAGAATGGCCTGGCAGGCCACATCTGGCCCACGGGCTGCATCTTGCCCACCCCTGGTCTAGCACATATGGTCAGAGATTTTCATTTCCCTTCAAAAACACCAAGGGTGCCAAATGTGAAGATGCTAATATCTAGAGTAAGACACGCGACTCCAGGAAGGAACACGAGACCAAAACTCAGGAGTTCCCGAGTTCTGATGCTGGTTCTGGCACTGCCTCTTTTGGAGTAGAGGTTACTTGATTTTATGCCTCAGTTTCACCATCCATGGCACATGGATGATGATAATGCTTATTTATTTTCTAGGGTGCTGTGAAGCCCTTTGAAGATAAACAGCACCACACAAAGGCTATGATTCCTGGTCCACATTCAAAACTGCTATAGACATCCAGAGGTGGTTAATATGGGAATAGCAGTAAATCAAGCCCTTGTGTTTTGAGTTCTGTTCAATAAACCTGTCCATAGATTAAGACGAGGCCTCCGGCTATTCACAGCCTCCATGCAGAGCCCAAGGGGGCCTCTGAGGAATGCACCCCGGCCTTTCACTCCCCCTCTGTACAAGTCAGGTCTCATAAATGGGACAATGCACTGTTCTCGAGCCTGCTTATTGGCTTGTGCTCAGAGATACTTGACAGTAGCTATATTGCTTCATTTGCAGGATTCAGTGGGCACGAAAGAGGGAGGAATGGGCAAGCCAGGCTAGTTGGCTGCACTCCCAGATTTGGCACAGAGGCAGTAGAGACAACCCCTCTGATTAGTGCATCTTTGTGTCTTCTTGCATCTGCTCCAGGCGAGAGCCCTGACCACAATTAGTCGTGTTTACTCATTCACTTGTTCTCTGACCCCATGGCCCTTTAATTGTCCCAAAATGAAACTGTTTCCGCGGGAGGGGTGGAATAGGCCCTAACTAAAGAAACACCTCTGTACATCCCTTGTGCACGCAGGGATACATAAAAAGCTTTAAACTAGCCCTCTTGGGTGCTGGTAGTGGAGCTGCCATAAGAACACAAATTAATTTACTCTGCTTCTCAGTTGAGTTTTCAAGCCCACGCTACACTGTGCTACTCTGGTTAGACTGCTACTGACCACTCTAGTAATATGTATAACCATACCCATAACCTATAGTCTAACACCATATCCGTGACACAGCCAGGAATTGAATCCAGGTCTCTTCGTGTCCAGTTTAATGCCTGATCCAGTGGAGACAGTGCCCCATAAGAGCAGAGCTCAGGCTGACATTTCACAAGCTGGACAAACTCGCTGAATATCACGTTTTCACTGAAAGTCAATCCTACACACCAGTTAACTCCCAACGTGTTCAGTTTCAGTTTTAGGACAAGCAGCATTTTCCCTGAACATAAAAGTTGATCACTATACATAAAAGACCTTGACTAGCTATTGCCTTCTCCGAAGCCGAGAATCAAATAACAAAGGGTAGGATCCAAAGGGTTAAATGCACTGCAAAAAAACTAAAATAAAAACTGCACTGAAAAATATTCCAATTTGATATCGTTATTGGATGCACAAAAAACACTTTTGGTCAATGCAAGAGTGGAAACAGTAGGGGCCCGGCATACAAGTCAAAGCGGAAAAGAGAGACTTATAATCAGAACACAGTATACAAAGGAAAAGGAGCTGAGCCTCGGACTAGTGAAATTGTCCCCTTTTTCTCAGAAGACCAGTAGAGAGAAGCATTTGCAGAGACTGACCCAATATTTTACTTCTTAAGGCCTCCTCATGTATTCAGACATATGAAGGTTAAGTCCATGAAAAGAAGGAAATGTTTCCTTTCTGACAGTGAGCAGTATGGGAAATTTAAAGGAGACAAAAATAGGTCTTTGTGAATTTTCAAGCTGTGAAATGACCTCTCTTGCTTCCTTGGTGCTTACATAGCTACATCTGCTCTCTGTGAACTGTGGCATAATACAAAACACATTTGACAGAAGAGTTCAGCAAGTGAAGATGATAAATAAAGACATACAAAAACTAGAACTCTTGGTTCCAAAATGATACCTTTTATTAGACCAACTGGAAAATGGCAAGAAAATTGTCCTTTTCTGCAAGCTTTTGGGATCAAAGTCCCTTCGTCAGGCTCTGGGAAAAGTGTAGATGGTACAAGATGGTAAAAAGTCCCCTTAGGTAGAAATGATAAATAAATGCACTTACAAACAACTGAGCCCGCTCAGACCCCTGCAGCAGACTGCAGGTTCTGCAAATCCCAGAAAATGCTGGGTCCATTATTGATCATAGGCAAACTAAGACCTAAGACAAGACTGACACAGAAAATCCATCATCCACTTAAAAGTTTACATGGCTCCACTTCAATTCTTTTTCTTTTTTTCCTCCAGCATGTTATGCCTGGACACGAAGGAATTTGAAGACCAACTTGTGTAAGTGGTGCGACTACACAATCCCGGTGTGCGAAGACAAGGTATGCTACAGCAACTGCAATTTGAACTCCTACTGTGAGAATCCATATGAAATCTGTGTGGCTATATGGTAAGTGATCCTCCTATTGTAGCGCAATTGGTACTATAGTAGCATGTCTTTAATTTATGTAGAGAACAGAAGCGAGTGTGAAATGATGTGCTTTTATATAAATGCACACATGGATCATTCTCAGTAAATTATCTTCCTCACCCTTCTCCCCAGCTCATCCATTGCAATCAAAATTATTGTTTGCACTACAGCCCTTTCAGATGTTCATTCGAGGGCACAATATGTGACATGCAGTCAGCATGCTAGAGGCGATATCTTTTATTAGACCAACCAGACAGCTGAAAAATGACATTTTACTCCATAAATTGAGCTAAATCCTGCATCCTTACCCAAACAAAGTTCCTATGTATACAACCCAGCAAACAGACTCTACTGAGCAATAAGAAGCTGGATTCTCAAATCCTTACTCAGGGCCTAATTTATCACACTCTTCAGCTTGGGAGAAGTTCTTGTACACTTTGGAAGACCCGAAGTAATTATTCATAGCTTACCACTTGGAAATAATGCAATCACCACAAACTCATGCCAAAAAAGCCTTGATGTCAGACCACATGGTCATGAGTTCCATATGGTAGAGATATATGAATACACACCGCACTTCACATAAGAAGCACTTTAACATGCAGGGAATGAATGTCATTCAACTGGAGAACCTGCACCACCTCCTTCCACTCTCTGTATAGGAGGACAGAGGCCTGGGCAGGAAGGTTGCAGTTCCACAGGAACGAGTGGACTAAGACAAATCCCACACAGTCTTTATTAGGACAGAGCAATTTTTTCCCCCATCTCTCAGCAAATAGTTTATTCATCAAAAGGCACTCCGGTCTACTCAAAACTAAACACAAATTCACCAATGGTGTCAGCTAAAAATCCTTTCTGGCTTCATTTCATAAGACAAAGGAACTCTTACCCCCATATCTAATAGTCTAGTGGTTAAGATGCTAAACCAGGAACCTGCCCACGGAGACTAGAACCCAGGTCTCCCACCTCTCGGGAAAATGCTCAGTCACCAGGTTATAGGCGATTCCTCATTTTGGAGAGCCACTTAGTTTTCCTTGCTGGAACAATTCTACTTCGCATTAAATAATGCATATTGGGCCAAAGAGAAAGAATGATCCTACAAAGCCTGGATTTTTTTTAATTGGACCAACTGCATGGTTGGTATAGACTGAGACAATTCGAATCAATATATTCTTCTTGAGGTAACCTGCATTATGTTCACAAGCTTGCCTCAGTCTAAACCAAGTATGCAGTTGGTCCAATAAAACATAACACCCACAATAATTCTTACCTCTTGCATATCCTGGACCATCATATCCAACCCCTACAAAGTCTGGCATTTGGGGCTCTCATCTAGCACATCCAGGTTTCAGATCTTGCTCCAGTGAATATTCAAGTTGAACAACTTTAATGGAGGAAAGAGCCATCTTCCCGCAAATACCTTGCCTCAGGGGTGGTTGTTTTCAGGTTGTGGGCCAGAATGACTCAGCTTGGGTCAGGGGTGTTAGGATCTGGCCACCACCACCATTGCTCCTTCACTCTGTGGCAGCACAAGGAGAGAGCCCATCCCTGCCACCTTGTCAGCTGCGGCATGACAAGAGCAACTGCTGTTGAAGCCTACCGCCACTGAATGCAGGTTCGACTCCACGTCTATGAGCCAGATCTGCTCTGCAGGCTGTAGGTTGCTACCCTTTGCCCTACAACAGGACAACAGGGCACTACCTTAGGATTCTGGGTTCAAGACTCCTATGCAGCAGAAAGTCTCTCAAACCCTGACCTAACCATTGAGATACAAAGGGATCTAATGTCCTGCACACTGACCAAGTCCAACTCTTTATTGCTTTGCTTTTGCCAAACAGGCCCAAAATGGAACCATTGAACAAAAGGCTTTTATCAAAAACTGACCTGTTCATTTTTTTATTTCAATATGAGAAATATTCATGTTGGGTTTATATCAGTATTTTTTGGTTTGGTTAACAAACCAAAACACCCTTATTTCCACAGCATAGGCTTTTACTTCTGTCTGTTAATAGTATGAGATCTATCAGCTACAAACTCTCTCATCTTCCCTAGTATTCTACCTCACGCCAGGGCCTTGTTGGACAGGACACTTAGCACGCATTTGATTTAGATTGTAGTAAGCATTACCATGTTGTATTAAAAGTTAGAACATGTTCCAAGCAGTCTCATGGTAATGTATACTATGATCTCAGCCTGCTCTGGACAGGGCTGGAGCCAGATCCAACCCCCCTCCCTGCACTCACCCTGCCACACGCTCCACGTGCCACATGCTCATAAGTTTGCCTGTGAGGACATGGTTACAGGGCAGCACTGGCTGGTGACTCCGGGGTTCGGTCCATTGCTGGTCCCATACTCCCCCCTTTTTTCCTCGCCTGCCATGCCTTGGTGTTTAAATGAATCTGAGAGGCTGCCTCATTCCACCAAGGGGAAAAGAGCTGGGTTAAGGCATTACCGTCTCTGCTAGCTGTCTTCTTTCAGTCCCAGTTATCAGGTGAACAGAATTGTGTTTCCACTCTGGGTCCTAAAGTCCATAACATAAAACATCGCCCATCTGGGCTTAAAAAGGAAAAAAAAAATATCCCTCTTACCACAGCCAGGATCCCCACCTGCTCAGGTCCACTCCCCATCTGTTCGGGACCCTGCTTTCTTGCTGCTGGGGTATTGTCCCTCTCCCTTGCGAAGGTGGTTGTTCCTGGCTCCGCAGTTGGGCTTCCATCCCCCATGCCCACTGTCAGAAACCAGCCTTTATACCCACTAGCCATTCCCCTTTGTTGGCCACTTGACCCTGCTGGGTCAGGCTAGCACAGGAGTCTCTCAGTCTCTAATAGGGGTGGGTCCACAGCTTGATGCTAGCTGCCTCTCATCACCCTCCTTCCCTAGGTCTTTACTTCTTTTGGCTTGGAAGGTCCTGGTCTTAAAGGGATCTCACTTTTTGGCTCTGTCCATCAGTCTCTTCCCAGAAGCAGAGGAGCAACTCCCATACTCAAAGCTCATGCCCTCCCTGCCACATGCCCAACCCAGAAGCACCTGTCCCATCATGCTGGGATGAGCTGGGTCTTTGAAGCTGGTGCTGGGAAGAGAGAGGCATGAGAAACTGAGTTCAAGATAGGGTGCCACTCAGTCAACCCCTAGGGTGGCCATTCATCTGGTTTTATAGTGAACAGCCCAAGTTTCTGCTACTCTGTCCTACTGATATGAAACCAGACACCTTCATGTCAGACTGGTGGAAGTTTGCGGAGGAAAATATAGGACAAAGGCATCTGGTTTGATATCAGTAGGACAAAGTAGCAGAAAACCAGGCTGTCCTCTATAAAACCAGATGAATGGCCACCCTATCTACTCCTGTTGCTGGAGTCACGAGGCAAGCTGCTGCTGACAATCTTGAACAGGCTCCAGTGCAGTGCTGGGGCTGGGACCAGGACTGAAAGTCTGCTTATTCTTGGTCCCACGTCTTGCAACACACTGGAATTTTGAACCCAGATTATCCCCGTGGGGCAGTCCAACTGCTGCTGAATATGTGCTACTTAATATGATCTGGAGATCCACGCACAAAAGGTTGCAACTTTGCTACGATACGATCACACTTAGCAAGTTTTACTGTTTACTGAACCCATGGAAGTTGGCATTTTAAATGCAGGTAACATGTCCTAAGTGTAACGAGAGACATGTTACACATTAGCTAACGTGGGGCAATTTTTTCCCTAGTGAAAATAAGATCTGAAACCTCAAATCTCTCCGAGTGATTGGATCCCAGAGATATATCATTGGTTCTACCTGTGAAAGACCATGCTTAGGAGAACCCAAGACAGGAGCAAGCAGCATAAATCACCTCACAAGGAACTGGACCATTAATCATAGGAAGGGGTTACAGCTCAAACTGCTTATCTGGTCTCATGAAGGACTTGCCTGGTGGTCATGGGATAAGAGATCACTTAATAAATCCGAGTCAAACATGTTTCTCTGAGCTCTGAAAGAGTCAGGCATATGAAAGCCTGTAACCCTGCAGCCTCCTCCTGTCTCACTTCTCACCATCAACATTGCCACTTGCAGGGAACTAGTTAGCATTTTATCTCATGCTTTGTAAGAAGTGGTTAGCAGATAGTCTGTCATAGAGAACATTGTTTTGTTAGTAGGGCTCCTGTGCAGAGACACACTGATGTCTCAGATTGTCAAAATCTACTGGAGCCAACAACCCCCCCAAAAAAATTTGATGGCTTTTGCGCCCCACCTTTCAATGGCAAAGGCACATAGAGAGGATCTTACTTTGTTACCCAGGGTTTCAACAAGTTTTCCTTCTATACCTTTTCTGTTCAAATGATTAATTCCTCCTCAAAATACATTCCTGTCTCAGCAACCTAGAAAAGAGATTGAGAGTGTGCCTTTTATTTCCCTCAAGGATAGCAGAGGCCCCAGGTAGGTATATAACTAAGCATAACTAAGAAAAACAAGGTTGGGTTTTCCCGAACGCTCAGTGTCAGGACCGCAGTTGCGTTTTCCCCTTAGCCGACTGGTCGAAAGCCAGATCTGGATTCTTCCCCTAGTTCCATTACTGACTCAAAACCTTTTTTGCCTCAATTCCCCCCACCTGTGCAATCCTAGGAGGGGAGGTGCTGCTGAATGCACACTGCTGGATAGGTACACGTGACTGTAGGCTCCTCGCACGGGTTTCACGTGCCTGGGGGCAGTTATCTATCTGCTAGTAAACACACGTTCCACAACAAAGGCCTAACCCTAAATCTTACTGAAGCAAGGAAGTTTTGGGACACACTTCGATTTCTTAGTCATATTTTGCATCCACTCAGTTTGGAGAGTTTTGTATGTGGTTCATTTAACTGTCACCTCTTAGGGGAGGGACGGGCCCTCCACTGTGAATTTGGACAGCAAGGCTAGGGACAGACATTACACAAACTGGTTTAAATGATCAGGAGCTGGTTTAAACCTGTAACAGAACAGAAGTTCAGTGTACATAAACCAGTTTGAAGATGGCTGAAACCGGCTTGGGATGAACCTGGTTGAATGTAGTATCAGACTTAACTGTTTGGGTCAAACCGGTTTATACAATGTCGTTCCCAGGCCCAAAGGAGTTCCCTGGCTGCTGTGCCAGTCTTGGTACAGTAAGTGGCAGAAGTCAGTCTGGACGAGCCCATACTCACAGCCCCAGCCATGGTAACAGCTTCTGTTTTTGTTTGAGATTATGGCATAGTTTCCGCAGTCAGGTCTCTGGGGTTGGTTTTACATTAGCTTTTCATTTCCTTTCAAATTGTTGTTCTTAAAGTGCTGATAAAGGCTGTTTCTGAAAGGAAAACTCAAGAGCTGAAAGAAAAACGTGTCCCTTTGGTTTTGTGGTCAAGCTCCCCCCCTCGAGACTATTGTCTCGCTCCCTGGAAGGCTCCCGGAGCAAAGACCTGACTCTGGAATGCCGCTTTCACAGTTACTAGCAGTAAAACAGTCTATTAGCTGCTAATTAGATATTGCTAGACAGGGCATGCACACACGCCACCCATTATAATGGGAACATTCCCATTGCCAAATTCCTCCCTCTCCACTTCTTCAAAACACTTGTAAAGCCCCACGAGGTGTCCATCTGTCATGGCCAGAGCCCTTGCAGTGTTTCTGCTTTCTCGTTTGTGTCCTGTGGGCTCTTGCTTGTTCAGAGCCAGTGTTTGCCTGGTATGTCTGCCTTGCTGTCCAGTTCTGCATCCATCAATGTTTTTCATATCATCTAGCCAAGGACTTAAGAGTGTGCTTCATGGCACAACATCCCCAATAAAGTCGCACTGCCCTGTTGAGGTGGGTACTCTTTATCCCTGTTTTGCTAATAAGATACACAGTGGGTGGCAAGTGACTTGGGTGCCAGTGCTGGGAGGGGGGCCAATCGGGAATCAAAGTTCCTGGATAGGAGCACAAACTGGAGTCAGAGAGAGCAAACAGAGCCAGAAAACCAGGAGGTTGAGAGGTGAGCAAAGTCTGTAAGTGAGCTGAGTCAGGCCACCAGGAGTGTAAGAGGAGAGTGAAGGCTACGGGTCGAGTCAGAAAACCAGGATGTCAGGAAGCAGGCAGCTAGCAAAGTGCAGTCCTAGATAAGGAAGAGCCCTTTGCCCCAACATTTCCTGTTCCTTTCCCTGGTCTTATATAGGGGGAGTGCAGGGTCGGGCGACATGAGCCAGCCACTCGGGTATCAGGGGGCATGAGGGGACTCTGGCACTGATGAAGCCAGACCCCATCCAGCCTTTGGGAACAGCAGCCTGGTGGTGGATTGGGGTTGACGGCTGTGCCTGCGACCCTGGGTCACTCGAGGAATATGGGACAGAGCTACAGCAAGAGCATCCTGGTCCACAATCCCCTTCCCTGTTCTTGTGGCTGAGATGCATCTTCTTCCTCCTCAAAACAAATATCCTACCCTCCCCTTCCTGCTGTTCCCCCCTCAAAGCAATTTCAAGCCCTTCATCTTCAAGGGCCTCTACAATTTTGCTTGCCTGGCACATCTCTGTTCTTGCCCCATGAGCTCTTCACTCAGCTCAGCTTGGTTCCCTGCAATGTTGCTTTTCTCTCTTTAGCTTGTACCGCCTGATATGCCAGAGCAATGCCACATGCTAACCTTCAGGTGACAGCATATCATGTTATCTCAGTCACACCACGGGGATAGAGGCATAGTGCCAGAACAGATCGATTCCTGGCTCCATTTGCCATATGGCCTGCTTCTAAAACAAACACGTCTCAAGACCCATGCCTCCAAGCAGCATTAAAAAGTCACTGGTATTTTTAAACAAATTCTTTAGCGAACAAATAAAACTTGGTTATCAATAAGACATGCACCAGAACTAGGCAACCATGTGTCTTCTGTTACTCTTCCCTGTTTATTCTCACTTGAGTTTCATCTTTATCGGCATGGTACAGCACTGTGTACACTTACAGTCAGATAGAAACTTTAAATGTTACAGAGACAAATCTCAGCTGTGGAGTTTGGATCTGAATTTCCTGAATTTTGTGGTGGCGGTGGGGCGGGAGGGGGGTTCAGACCCGAGATTCTCCTTTGGGTTCATGTCATTATATACAAAACACACAGATCACACAGCAGCCTACTTGTTATATGCATTGGCATAAGACCCATGCTGTACAAGTCACCTTACTTTAACTTTCAGATGCAGGAATCCCTGGTTGGCCGGTTGCTTTCTGCCCTGCACAAGAATAGCAGATCCCCAAAGCAGGGACTGTCTTTGTTATCAGCCAGTACTGCACCTGGGAGCTCGATCCTGCCCTGTAGTTTCAAGTTGCTATTGTAACACAATGAACAACAGCACTGAGAAACTAGTTACTAGCAAAGTCTTGCTTTAAACAAGTCTCAACCTTTTCCCTCCGGCTACCAGTTAAAGAGATTTGTTTTGTGGTGCCATCAAAGAAGACTTGTGTTTGCATCATAACATAGTGCCCACCACTGGGGTGCCTTATATGACATGCATGCAGGCATAAGGAGCTGGGGCAGATGGAGGGGGGCAGGGGGAGGAGTGCCATTGAATACCCAAGGTGTGGGTTGGAGGGGGCTGCTGCCAGAAGAGCAACACCCAGCACCATGGGGCTGCTTTTGCTGCCAGGGTGCAGACTCTGAGGGTGGGGGACAATTCTGGTGCCCTTCCTAAGCTGATGCCTGGGACTGGTGCCCCGATTATCCACCCTGAGCTGTGCTACTGCATGCACGCTTCTCTGAATCATCAGAGAGGACAGACACTTTTGCAGAGCCATCTCGTGTTAGAGCATAAGCTGACCTTAATGCAGTCATAGCACTGGAACGAGCTGGGAATAATGCAATTCTTGTGCAACCTGAGCTTTCTCCCCAAACCACAAACGGACGACCAAATCCTCCCATTCATCACATGCCCAATGGATTTCCATTAGCTTTTGCAGAAGCCGCACCTAGCCACTATGCAGCAAAATCTGTGGCATGTCAAAACAGTGCTTGACCTCCTGACATGGCACAATACCAGCCCCCAACCATTTGAAACGCCTCCAGAACCAGTCTCCTGATGGCTCACCATCACCAGTGGCTTCAGACCTAATTTTAAGAGCTTTTCTCTTGGGAGTGAATGAGGTTCCATGAACATGGATGAGTTTTCAGGATCAGGCCTTAAACATGTTCATTCTTTCTCATCGTTGGCTGCAACAGTGTGACACGAGCTTCCAGATCATTTGCGGGCAAATGTTTAAAACGCAAGATGTCCAAACCTACCCATTAATTCTCCCACAAGTCTCCTGAGGGGTCAATGGCCCTTTGACATCCCAGCGTGAGGTCTAGCTTTCAGACATTCAGCAAGACTGTTTAAATCTCCATAAGCTAATTTTATCACCACACTCCACTGGGGGCTTTCACACAGCTGAAGGAATGCAGTGTGGGTGGGTTTTCTTTCTTTTTTTTTTTTTTTTTTAATGTGACCACATCATTCTCTTCTACATAGAAAACCACTGGAGAAATGAGGATGTTTGCCCCCTAAAATCCAAGGCTATTCTGGGATTCGTAATGCAATCCCTACAGACACTACTAGGGCATGCTCGGAGCCTGTGCAGACGAGTTCATGGATACGTGGCACTGCATTGTACTGTGTTAGCGGGCTCCGAGTATGCTGTACAGAAATTACTCAGAGCCCAGGAGCTTGACACAAACGCTGCTTCTTTCAGGGTCTCGGTTCTAGCTGCTGAGCACAGCGTAGCCTCAGTTTCTTTGCAATGTGAGCAGCTGGTTTCAAACGGTTCTTGCAAAACCTCTTAAAAAGGTAGAGTTGCCCACCTCTTCCTTCCCCAGCTAAACAGCACAATGAACAAACCAGACAACATAAGGCAGGATCAACCCACTAACTTTGTTCAATTAGTGTCTTGGGTGCCTCTCCCTTCCACAAGTACCTACAAGTGCCCCCCGAGAGGTCACTACTGCTGGAGTCACGTGGCAGGAAGTCTGTTTGTTCTGGCTGAGCCACATCCAGGACTCAGCCGTCTCATCCCGTCGAGACCTCCACAGAGAGCAGGTGCTTCAGGGCCCTTCTCCCCATTTTTTTCTGAGATTAGGGGTAGGTCCTTCCCTGTTTTTCCAAAACCCATCTGCCTCTAGGCCAACAACCGTATATAATCCCAGTACTATCCCTAGTCACCCCACAGCTGTTTGTGACAGCCATTTCCCCTCAGATACTCATATGCACATGCGTGTGCATGCACACTCATACACTGACTTTCATGAAGTAGTGGCAGCTCCTGGGGACCTCAAATTATAATAAGGTTTTGTTTAACCTTTTCTCTCTGTACTTAACCTGCCAGTCTCCAGAGACTCTGATCTCAGTTGCAGGCACTAACCCACTGGACCAGGGATAAGATAAAGGAGACTAGCAGTGCAACCCATAAACCCACACTTTATGCCAAACTGCTTAAATTCATACCTAGTAAACAGTAATGCCTGGCAATGGGAGGCTCTCCCCAGGACACCATGTTTAGCAAAAACAGATCTAATATGCACAGTCACCTGTTTAGCAGCAGCATCTCCCAGCAAAGCTACTGGGGAGGTGAGAATTACAGTCTAGGACAGGGGCGGGCAATTATTTCGGGTGGAGGGCCGCTTCCTGAGTTTTGGCAAGCCATTGAGGGCCACATGACAGGCAGCCAGGGGCAGATAAATGTTAATTTTCTTAATTTTGGGGGGGCCCACGGGCCAGATAGAATGGCCTGGCGGGCCACATCCAGCCTCCAGGCCGCATTTTGCCTAGCCCTGGTCTAGGAGGAGTATTTAGTTTCTTCCAGCCAACATAACCTGGTCCATACCTAATTTTTCTGCAAGAGACTAATTTTTCCCTGTGTTTTCCCAGCATGGGATCTTTTGCTTGATTTGTCCTCTACTTTTGACATACACGAGCCCCAGCCACTTTTCCATGCCACTGTTCATTTGCAGCCGTTATAAAACATCTTGACCCTTCTCCCATTATTATCTATTTCTAGAGCATTTCAACTGCTTCATTCTTCCATTCAAGATACCTTATCTGTTTTACTTCTGGCGGCACGCATGTCTGCTGTTGTTCAAAGACAAGGAGTGCAAAGGGCCTCTGAACTGTATCGGGTCAGCATTGGGTAACATGGACTTTCTGCAGAAACAGCAACCTAGTTCATCTGGCTCTTGTGAGCACCTCTGAAAAGTGCAGTTCCCCAGAGCAAGGGTCCCCTCCTGCTTTCCCAGGAGCATGGCTATTTCTGGAGCCATTCTCTTCCAAGTCCCCTCTCTGAGGGCTGCCCTGAAATTTCCCTTGGGAGTGGTTTTCATACGGAGTAAATGCTGCTAGATAACACTGAGACAGGACAGCATCTTCCTTTTTGCTCCACAGTTACTCAGTAACTGAATCTGTTGTGTAAACACAGGCATAATTTATACAACTGTACAGGCTCAGGGGCCTATTAACGTCACATGATAATTGTGTGAATTGGAAGGTCAGGGCATTTCTAGAAAGAGTCAAGAAGAGCAAGAAGAAGGGTTTTGGCCCCCATGGAATTAAAACCAGACACAGAGCAGTCATTCAAGGACAGACGATTAAACCTAATAATTAAGGCACAAATTCAGCAACCAAAAGGAGGAAAAGTCCAGGAAACAAACAGCACTTCTTGGCTCCACCTAAGAAAAAAGCTGTTTGAGAAGAATGAAGTGGAAGCCGCTAGCCAAGTATGTCTTGTGAGGGAATATTTCCATCAGAGCATTTACTGGTGTTGCCTTACGATCAGATAAAAAGGTCTTGGGCAGAAGAGAAGAGATTTCCTTTATCTTCATCACTGGTTGTGGAAATAGCATTAGTCATCCTGCAGCAGAACAGAGAAACAGAGAGTTGTAAGCTCTTCAAGGCAGGAACTGAGCCTAGGGCAATAGTTGGATACAACTGGATGAGAAAGGTAAAAAGCAATGAAATGACTGTGGGTACTGGGACAGGCATCATTCCCTGCACCTTATCCGTCCAGCTGTTGTCAAGCATTTTGTCAGCATTACAGTGTAGGTACAGACTACAGGTTCCTCTCTCACACCCAGTTTTATATCGGTGTCACTCCAGTAACATCACAGACTCATGCAACCAAGAGGAGAGAGCATCAGGCTGGGGCAGAACTAGCACATATGAAACCAAAGCAGAGTGTTGAACACAAATACATCTTGGAAGTAGCTCTACCATATGGCATGGCAGCGTATAGCGCAGACTCACTTCTCTACCAATTTTGCACCTGGATCTCTCTCTGACTTTGGGGATTTTCAGGCATGAGAGCTAGGCACTTCAGGAAACCAGGATTCAAATCAGGATCATAGTACAATAAGCATCATGATCTCAGCATGATCACCAATGGAAATTTGCCATCATATAAAAGCCATGCCATTTGGTGAAATCGGACCTAGCTGAAAGCTTTCTCTTGGACAAGAGAGTACACAAGGTGCGCTGAAAGAGCTGGGAATACAAGGTCCATGCATTCACAGCGCTTTGGTAGACTTAGGAACACCTTCTTGGTGGTGTCTCACTGCAGTCAATGGCAAAACCAAAACCAGGACCAGGATGTGGCATATTGTGGACAGTGCCAATAAATCAAGGTCCTGTTGGTACATTTGCATCCGCATTCTGGCACACAAATCTAACAGCACATCTCCATAACCCACAACACAGATGACTTGCAGATTAAGGAATAATCTCATACATAAAAAAACAAATTAAATGCCAAACCTGTGTGTGTGTGTGTGTGTGTGTGTGTGTGTGTGTGTGTGTGTGTGTGTGTGTGTGTGTGTGTGTACACGTACACATGCAGCCTGCACATGACATTTAGAGTATGCCCTGATAAAATATCTGCACAAATAGTTTTACCACCTCATTAAAAGAGGTGCTAAGCACCACATGGCTCCCACTAGGCTGTACAGGTTCAGTACCACTGAAAAAAGTCAGGCCATGCCACCAAGGGAAGGCAGCACACTGCATTAAAAAAATCCATTGCTGTGTACTATCAAGGTATTCAGAGGAGCAACTGTGGGAGCCTGCATCATTTAACCAACTTTTGAAGGATGCAGCTTCTACTAAACTTCTGGAATCAATGGACATCACAAACCAGTTCCATTGAAGGTGATGAAGAAGCATGGGAACTAAACTATGACCTACCTCCTGGTAGCTGGATTCTTTGACTCCTAATCTGCTGATCTTCCCGACTATGGGGGATGAATTTAAAGAATCTGGCAAAGTCTCTCCCAAATAGCTCCAATCAAAACTATGCTGGACCCACTGCAAACAAGTGATCCACTACATGGTTAAAGAGACACCAATGAGCAGCCAAGGTTTGAGATGTTATTATATAGAGCTAGGGTGATTATTTTGGATGCTGAGATGCCCTGTTGATCCCTTATATGTTGTTTCCAGGAGACAAGACAATGAGAGCATCAGCATCAGCACTCTCTGCCACAACCCACAGCTTCCCATAGAAAACATCATGGTTCCCAATTACAACACCTCCAGGTGCATCATGACCCACCTGCCAAGGGAAGACGGAGCATTCTACATCTGCGGCTGCGTGGACGAACAGGAATGCAACGACAAGCTCATCTTTGAAAATCACACCAATGGTGAGTACTGGCATTCGTGTTGTCTAGACCCAGCATTAAAAGATGCTGCACTCTCTTAGAAGCCACATCCCTCAGGACTCCTGAAAAACAGGAGTCCAGTAAGTACAGAGAGGACCATTAGGTCAGCTAGGTCTGACCAGCTGAGTATCACAGATCGTGACATTTCATTCAGCTTGAGTTTGGCTCAAGCATATCTTTTGGAAGGGCAGCCAGGCCTTGGTCTGAAGACATCCTGAGGTGGAGAGTCTACCACCCTTGGGCCATGCAGCAGCTCAAGTTAGGAACCCACAAACTGATACAGCCCAAAATGTCAGTAAATAGTGAGATCCTAGAACAAGTTGAGCCTTGATAACAACCATCAAACCCTACTGCAGTCAAGTTATTTTTTTGGTTAAAGGTTAAAAAAGGCATACTTTTAACGAAAGCTTAAGAAACCCAACTCTGCGACCCTAGTGAAAACAAGGCACTGGCATTTATTGTGAAGCAGCTAGGTTAGACGAACACTACTTTGGGTTCACCAGTAAAATCCAAAGCTCCACATCTCCACTAGGGTCTTGGTCTGGTATAGCTAATGGACTCCTTACCCTGCTACAAAAAGCTATCTTTCCGTAGGCAAGTTCATAGCCACACTTCATGGGATTGCAGGGGTGTACCTCCAGTCTAGATCTGCTCTAGAAGCTACCTTTTTTGGCACGGAAGACAAATGCCTCAGAGAAGTTGCACAGGTGAAGGGGAGGGCAGAGCTTGGCCCCTCCTTAGAGGTTTCTGCAGATACAAGGAGGATTGAATTGGGCTGTAAAACTGCATCAGTGAAAACCAAGGAGAAGCCAATTCTGGTGTCTCAAGAGGTCTGCAAAGTTTGAACAAGCTTCAAGCACGCCTCTAAAAATTCATGGCTCTGGTCTGAATCTTTAGCAGCTTACCCATTGCTCGTTATCCAGGCATCAGCCAAATGGGCCTCAGGGAATACTTATTAGGAACAAAAGCAAAGCAAAAAGCCTCCTGAATTTTCATAATTATAGAGCACCAAATTGCAGGGATATGGCTAGCCATAACCTGCAAGCAGGGAGCATAACTTCTCCTGCAGAAAATGGCAAATTGTGCAAGATATGAATTCTCAGAATAAACAAACTGGTTTTTTTCCTTACGAAGGTAAACGATGCTAAATTTGGCAGACCTTCACTGTTTCCAGAGCCAAACATAACAGGTACGTGTGCTTCTAGAGCACGAAAGTTAAGTCCCAAAGCTGATACTGAGGTATATAATTTCATACAAAAATGACAACTCCCTCTTGGGAAATGCCACCCCCAACAGATGCTTTCATAAGAAGTTCCTGCATTGCCAACCCACAGATAAAAATGCCATAATTTGAAACAATACCATCTGAAGCCTTGAATAAGCTCTCTTCTTTAATTTATTACCTAAGCCCATGGCTCGTTGTGCAACACTGGCCAACAACAACTTTATAAGACCCGGATTTAATGCATCTCCTTACAAATTGCTCATCTTCCCTTATATAATAAAAAATAATCATAAAGGTTTGCATTTTAATGCCGTTTTAAAAGGAGCTTTAACTTAGACGTGCCTTAAATATTACAGACACAGCATTGGATTAAAAAGACGAATTCTGGTGAAAGAAATAACTAAAGCAGATAAACATTTTTCCAAAGCACAAGGTATACACATTTTCTGTGTGCTCACAGTCTTAGACACTATCTTCAAACTTGGGACTTCTAATGTACACCCTGCATTGCATGCTAATTACTCCAGGGCAAGAGAGATAAATGCAATGCGTCTACGCTGAAGTCTCCTCGGAGCCTATAACACACATAATTAAGTGCTTTGACTTGTCATTTCCTCTCCCCACGCTTGCACCCTAATGCGATGCAAGTAACCCTTACCTGGGAAACAAAGGCCAGGAAGTGGAAATTGAAATGGTGCAGTCATAAGCGCTGTTTATTGTTATATATTTAAAGGGCTTCTCAAGTGTCATGCCAATTGATCTTGGCCTAAGAGTTCTAGTTCACATCTGACAGAGATTGAATTAAACAGATGGTAATACACTGCAATATTTTGTTTTAAAGTTCTGCATTTATTTTCAGAGAAAACAGCCAGATTCATTTTCTGCAGAACAGATCTACCCGTTTTATAGCCACGATCCTATCTAGGGATTTTGTAGCACAGAGGGGCATCATCGTTAAGTAATTTGCAAAAGTTATGCTTGCTGGTCTTACTGTTTGTTAGCGGGATTCGGGCACGTAATTCCCTAAAAGAATAAAAAATCCTTTGAAAATGTTTCACTCCCTCTCCCCCAAACTTTAAAGTTTCAAAGATGTGATCATAGCCATCGGGTAAATCCATTAGAGCAGTAGGTGATAGCCAGGCCCAGCGCTCTCCAAAACAAACATATTCCTGAGTTAGTTATTGATTTATATCAGTTTGGGTTGATCTTGTGGTTTGAACTTGATGCCTATTTTAGAAACGCTTTCACAGCCTTACAGAAATTAGCTGCAGCAGATTTTTTTGGAATTTGCCAAGTAAAATAGCTAAATGCTCTGTTTTTCCAGAACCTGAATTATGATCCGCACACACTGAGGTCAAACAGCAAGGGTTTTGCTTATGGAATGATTCTTATCCTTCTTCCCCTTGGTTATTATACTTGGCAGAAAAACCTCTGACTAAGATTTTACTTGAATATCTCTACTGAAGTCAGCATGTTTATTCCAGGAATTGCAAACATCAAAGGATGGGACAATTATATGTTGTGTGAGGGTTTTTTGGGTTTTTTTTTTTTTTCTTCCATCGGATGGTTTGAAGGCTGATAGGAGTTTTTTCTTTTCTTTTTTCCTAAACACTTTGGGTCAATATTTTGATGAAAATGTTTAACAAAAAGTAAAAAAAAAAACCAACATCACAATTCAAGTGTTTACTTTGGGCAGTCAGGTCCTAACCCAAATGTGTCTTGAGGTATATTCACTTATGCCAGTTGTAATGCAAGGGGCACTTTCTCTGTTCCTATTGTTCAGAATTAAACTCCCCAGGCCTTGCTGGGAAGTGTCCTTCCATAGGCCCACATGCTGAACTGTCTGCAGAAGGATGGTGCTCCTTCATGGAAACCAGAAGAATTTGGCCCCATATCAGACTGTGCCTGATGGGTCAGCAGAACCGCTTGGTGTCTCCATGCCACCTTGCTTCAACATTTATTAATATTCATCAATTCATCTGTATTAATATTCAGATTAGATTACTATTGTTCTATTTTGTAAAAAAACCCTCTGCATTGATAAAACAGTGAAGGCCCATCCTCCCACATATATTTTTTGTGTTTAAAATGCATCTGCATCTAGTCTTATCAGCTTTGCTTCAACATTGATTCTAACATTACCAGGGAGTTTGTGTCTGCAGTTTACAGGAAATCACGTTCAGTAGCTCGAGGATAAATTAGGAGCTAGTGTGCACATACAGGGTCTCTGGCCTACGTTAAAAAAGGTGGGACAACCAAAAAGCTTACATGACCCATATTCAGTCAGAGCCACATGGCTGCATATTACAACTACTGAGAACTTCACTGTGACTCCAGGGTCAGAACCAAAACACTCGGGTTTTTTTGCATGTGGAGCAGCAGAAAACATTATGCTGTGTGTGCAAGGTCTTGCTTTGAGTCTGGGGAAGGCAGAGTTGCCTAGCAGATGCAGCCCTGGGCTCAGATTCAACAGAGTCAGATCTGCTGCTGGCCTGGTTGATGTCCTTGTCACATCACCTCTCTGGATCTCAGTTTCCCTGCTTGTAAAATGGGAGCAACACTTCCCACTTGCGTGAAGTATTCCAAGCATACCGAGGAAGAGCTCGGCCTTGGACACATCTTACTTTTGTAGTGCAATATGTGCCTGCAAAGCAGTACCAGAAAGCAAGTGCCCACATGCTCAGGCTGTTTGAAGTGCTTCAAAGATAGCAGATTTGCCATGAAACCAGGAACTTGGTAGCGCAATAATTCTGCAGTGCTACATGCAACGTGTGGATACTTGCATGTAGCACTACAGGGGTCTGTTAGACCTCTAGCTTCCCAGAATGCTCTGCTCGCCCTACCCCACCACCACAGGGAGAAATGGAGAGCGGCTAGGGCCACAGCAGCTGTTACAGAGCTGGTGCTTCTTTGCTCTGCTGAACACCCGATTGGCAGCTGATTTGCTGTTCAGCCACACGACTGTTTGGTGGAATGGACGGCAGGAAGGAGGGAGAGGCTGGAGCAAGGAGGGCAGCCACTCTGGGTAGGACAAAGGAGCAGTCCCCGACTGCCTGTGGCTGGAGCCTTTGAGAGGAGCTTGTAGCGCTCCAGATAGGGGGCTGTACACACATGTGCATCTTAACACTATTTGTGTAGCACTACAAACTGCATCAGGACTTTGTAGCGCTACAAAAGTAACAAGGCCCCAGGCATTACTCTTATGCCTGAAAGCCCGACTTCCTGAGCTAAAAGCATTTGCTGGCAGCGTGGGGTGCCTATACGCGTGCTCGGGGGTGAGGGAGGTATTTTAATTAGAACAGCTCTGAGAACTGCTGTAATAAAATGCTACAGCGTCATGTGTATTAAACCCCCACACATTTAAAAATGGCCACAGGACACTTTAACTAAAGCTCATTCAATGAGCTTTAGTTAAAGTGCCCCAGCAGCCATTTTTAAACCTGTGGGGGCTTATACACGTGAGGTTGCAGCCAGGGCTGTCCCTGGGGGCAGTGAATCGGGACAACTGCCCTGGGCCCCATGCTTTGGGAGGCCCCGCAGAGCCGGGCAGAGGCTGCGGCTGTAGTCCTGCCACGTCCGGTGTGCCAGGGCTTTTACTCCCTGGCCTAAGTGTGCCATGGGATGGAGAGGGGGGCCTCGCACAGGCTGCTTTGCCCCAGGCTCCGCGCCCTGCTGGGATCATCTCTCATTGCAGCAACGCTAGAGCATTACAATGAAAATGTGGAGCAGAATTGATTGAGTCTGTCCAACACATTCTAATTAGACTATATTGGAACACATGTATAAGCACCCATGGGTGCACCTACACACTGCTGTGTTTTAGTACTTCTTTCTGGTACTAAAGTACAGCGCAGTACGGGCAATTACTGCACCAAGCAGGTGATACACACTTAGATTTCCCCGCTATATAGTCATAGTGGCACACTATATCCAGGGAGCACACCACTACAGCGACACAGCTGGCGATCACGTGTAGACCCACGTGATCGCTACATCACCATAGGGCAACGTGTAGACTCGCCCCGTAATTCCTAATAAACACTTAAATGGTTCCAATTCTGTCCATTCGGGGGTGCCAGTGCCTGTGCACGTGTGCACACGTGCGTGTCTTGTCAGATAATCACAGGACTGAGTTTTGAACCTTCGCTCTATTATGCTAGCTAAACTGGAATGCCTAAAACAAACATGGAGCATACCTCAAACCATCTCATACTTCTGGATGTTCAGAGGACAGTGACATGCCTCGTGCATCATGCCCCTGGAAACCACTCTCTGCTGTTAACTCCCTCACATTTCTCCACCCACACAGTATCCAAAATGGACATTGCTGACATCTTGCAAAAGCACATTCACATTTGTTTTCCTTCCCGCAGGATATTCCATGCAACAGAGCGAGGAGGTCATCCCCGTGGCTGCAATAAGCCTGCTCCCTCCTCTGCTAGTGGCTGTCATGATAACAGTTATATTTTACCTCTGCCGCACCCAAAAGCAGAGAAAGAGAGCCAAGGACTGGAGCCAGAAGCACACACAACACCGGGCCTTGCCCGAGTCAGGGAAAGCTGCCGAGCACGATGAGAAGTTGTCGGTGATGATAGACGACAATCACTCCCACATGAGCTCAACCTGCGCCAACAGCATCAACCACAACACTGAGCTGCTCCCCATCGAGTTGGACGAGATGGTGGGGAAAGGCCAGTTTGCAGAGGTCTGGAGGGCCAAGTTGAATCATGCCAGCTCAGGGCAATACGAGACAGTGGCTGTTAAGATTTTCCCTTGCGAGGAATATTCTTCCTGGAAAAATGAGAGCCAGATTTTCACAGACACCAGCCTCAAGCACGAAAGTGTCCTTCAGTTCCTCACGGCAGAGGACAGAGGGTCTGGCCCGCGCAAGGAGTACTGGCTCATCACTGCTTACCATAGTAGAGGGAACCTGAAGGACTACCTGTCCCGGCACATACTGAGCTGGATGGACTTACAAAAGATGGCAGGCTCCCTTGTGAACGGTGTGGCTCATCTACACAGTGACTACACTGCGTGTGGCAGGCCAAAGATCCCCATTGCCCACCGGGATATCAAAAGCACCAACATCCTGGTTAAGAACGAATGCGAATGCGTGCTCTGCGATTTTGGCATCGCCCTCCGACTCGACCCTTCCTTAACAGCAGATGACTTTGCCAACAGTGGACAGGTGAGCAGGTCCTGCAAAAACCTTGCTTGACGTTTTAGAAACACAATGCAGTGCAATAGAAATAAAATAATATAATGGCTGCACCCATCTGTATGCCTCAGGCACCTGTGGGCTAACTCAGAAAGGCTTTGGAAATAATAGCTTGCACTGAGCACTGAACACTGTCAAGTGCAAGGAGACTGTGATGGAAACCACAGTCCGTGTAAGCGAGAATATCGCAGGGGGCTAATATTATAAATTTGCCAAGGCACAAGTCAGACTTCAATGCTGAAATCTAACAGACCAGACTGGCCGATTTGATACAAGCTATAGTCAGCACTGGAAAGCAGTGTAATTAGGCACACCTGTGAACCATGATGCTATCTTAAAATGGACAGACTTTAGCCCAGTGCAGAGTCAAATCCACATTCCTTTCCAACAAGTGAGTTTAGACCTTGCAGCCTGTAGGACATTTAATGCTGTTGATAAAGCAAATAAACTGCTTGTTTTAGCTTTTCTGAAAGAGATGTTAATGGAGCGACACCCAAGAGACTACAGTTTGAAGCCAGACATAGAGCAAGTCACTGGGCAGATGGGATTTGGTTACAGTGCTCTCTGGGGCTGCTCCTGAGAAAGCCAGGCAGGAGGGGTTAGGAGTGTGTGAAACCATCTTGCATCTTCTGGTTGGCAGGTTGTGGCAGTCTGACCTGGAACAAAATTCACTGCCAAACAGGCCATGAAGAGCCCACGATCACTGCCACCTTTTAAAAAAAGTATTCCCCACATAGATAGCTGCTGGTCTCCGATACATTTGCTAACATCTCTTCTTTTCCTGGCCAGGTTGGCACTGCCAGGTACATGGCTCCAGAAGTTCTAGAGTCCAGAGTGAATCTAGAAGATTTGGAGTCCTTCAAACAAATGGATGTCTACTCGATGGCCTTGGTTTTGTGGGAAATGGCCTCCAGGTGCGAGGTGGTAGGAGGTAGGAAAACTGCAGCAGAGCCCCAAATAACTTGCTTTTGTTCAGAACCAAGGAAAGGAAGCGCATGCCTTCTTGAACAATGCGCTACCTTCAGACCTGCAACTTTTATGCTCTTCCCCTCCCTCCACCCCACTAAGCAATAATCAGTCTGCTACGTTTTCCCTGGGTAGAAGGTTTCTGTTCATTTTACCTTGGGCTTAATATCGGATGCACAGCATCTTCCGATAGACACGGAGCCTAAGAGAATCTGGATTCCACACCATTTCTAGTGTAAGTGTGTCTGCTAAGCTTGTCCTGCTTGCTACATACCTGCTGTGGAAAGTGCTTCAGAGGCAGGAGTGCAGGATGAACACAGATGGAAGAGGAGAATTTCTGCTTTAGATCCCCCCCATTTGTAGGCGGTTGTCTCAGCTGTTGGCGTTATCTGCTGATGCAACAGGACAAAGCAGGGAGGAAAGGTGCAACAGAGAAAAAAAATGTACCTGAAAAATAAAGAGCTGGCAGGTGAAACCCTGGCCCCATTAAAGTCAAGAAAAGCTTTGGGGAGTTTCTCCACTTGATTTCTATGGGCCCAGGATTTTATCCCACATCTTTGGACAGCTACAACCAGCTAAAGAAAATGGGTGCCAAGAGTGGAGCTGTGCAGAAACACACTCCTGGTGCTCTCCAAGTCCTCCTAAAATATGCCATGATTTAGGCTGGAAAAATCGGATGACCTGCCAGAAGTTTGCTCCTCTCCCCCCATTCATGGAGGTTTGACACACACAGCAAAGCTCTCTTAATTTCAGAAATATTACAGAAGGTAGAATTGTGTGTGTGGGGAAATACAGGAAAGCTCAACTTGGTGGTAACCATAACTCACCAGAGATGAGTTATTTTAATGGAGAGTAATCAAGCATGGATCAAAGCCACCAAACTGCACAGAGGCACTGCACATGCATGCTTCCCATCAGCTGGGCATGTTAACACACCCACAAGCTTCCCACATCCAGCATTAATGAAGCAAAACCCCCCAAACTATTAAGAACCAAAGGAGGTTCCCCTGCCCCTTAGGCAACATCACTGACCTCCATGGACCTCCCACCCACCCACAGGCATCTCACTACCTCTGGCATCCTGTAGTTACACCCATTGACTCTATTTTGTTGTCATGTCCTGGCATCTGACTTTCTCTCCGAGACACGTGATTGCATCTCACAAGTTTCCTCCTCTTTTTCTCCGCTTACCCATCTTTTTCCTTCCTACCTTTCTCCAGTTTTCTTCAGACTCATTTTTCTTTCTTCCCCAACACCTGCATCTACATCTCCCTATTCACCTTCATCCTCTCACATCTCTTAGTCTGCTGCCCAGTCTCACATCCCTACAATTTTGCTTCCCTTCCCCACGTCCCACCTCTACATCTGGGAGCAGGAAGGCTCCTGAAGCAGAGCAGATGAAATGTTAAAATGGGGGCATTGCCATAATCTATGGTGGAGCAATGGCATCCTACCTTCTGCTTTCAGGAGTTCTGCTTCAGAAATCCCTATATCAACCCAGGGTGTGGCATGAATCATGATGCTTCTAATAGTTTGACACCTACAAGATTAAAAAAGAAAACCCTTGAATCACCATTTCAGACACAGAAAACACTGTCTGTATCTGCAGCTCTTTGTGACAAATTCCCCACTTGTGCAGTGTAAAGAAGCCCAAGCTATCTTAGACTTGGAAAGCAAGATGGTCACAGTCTGCCCAGGGCTCAGCACAGGCTATACGGTATTGATATTTTTCAGCCGTATAAACTGGCTCCTACAGACCTCCGTGTTTCCATGGCTAGACAAATTCCAGTATTGAAGCTGGCTCGTTTACAGCTAGGTTGGTATCTTTACACTGCACAGGAGCCTGCAGTATAGACGTACCCAAAGGCTGAGTTAGACAGAGGAGCGCCTTTCACCCCTACTGTGGAAGAAAGTGCCCTCAGCTCCCCTATGTCCCTAAGAGGGAGTTATTTCTACAGCTCTGGGGTCTCCAGGAAGAACATCTCCTGTTCTCAGACGTTCAACGGAGAGCCTGATGTCACCCTCTGTACCTGTACATCGACACTGCGATGAAGTCATGCTCTAATGGGGAGGCAGCAAGGTTGGAAGACAAAACCAAAAAAGCCTCAGCAGAAAGATTATGAAACATCTACAGATTTTTAAAAAGATAGTCTCCGTCCTCCATGAACTTCTCACTTGCAGGTCCAGATGCATGTACAGCAGAGACTGCCGGGGGGTAAGGGGTGTCACAATTTCCAGATCAGTGCTTTCACTTTATTTATTTATTTATTTTCCAAGCTGTAGTGGAGATGGACCTGATCTTAAACTGCTCATGGCACTTCCAGCTCAATATTTAGATAGTAAATTACAATTAGGCTTCGATGTTCAGGACTTCAGCCCCATGGCTATAGGCATCAGGGAGGATCCCCCCCTGACAGCATGGTTACCCGTGATAGCAGGGGAGTGGACTTGGTGAAGCAGGTAATTCCTTCTGGCCCTATGTTCTTCCCCTGCCACCCCAAAAGCTTCCCCAGCAGCCTCAGATACTATCCACGGCTGGAGGAGAAACACTGTGGGAAGTGGGCCCATGCTCTCATGTGGTACAAAGAAATCCCTGAAAAGGCCCTGTCTGACCCTGCTCAGGGCCATATCACTCACCAGATTTGGCTCCTTTCACATCCAGCTGCAACATGATTAGTCTGCTCTAATCTTCTGAGCTTCTCTTATCTAAATCTGTGGCCTGCCATTACAATGGGCCTTTGGCAGTAGTGTCACCTTGTCTCTCCTCTTCTCCGCTTGTGATGTGCATTCCAGTTTTCGCAGTGTACATGGGCTAACAACCAGCAACACCTTTGGATTTGTGATATACAGATTATATCTAATGCCCCTTTCTGGGCCTTGATTTCTACAAAAATACATAAACCTTGCTTCTAACGCCTAGAAACCGCCGGGGCATTCATCTCTGTGGTTCTGGATTTTTTATCAGTCTACATAAGTCACGTACTGTGGTTTAACAGTGAGCATAATCAGCCAGAGCAGCAAACACGGGCCTACCGTGAATCCATAAATGACATCCAGTAATGCTGTGGTCCTGTTTCACTTTCTTCTAGAGGTAAAGAGTTACGAGCTGCCTTTTGGGTCAAAAGTCCAGGAGCAACCCTGCGTGGATACCATGAGAGACATTGTGCTGCATGGCAGGGGACGCCCAGAAATACCTAGCAACTGGCTGGTGCATCAGGTAAATTAAAAAAACCCCAAAAAACCCCACAAGGCTATCATAACCTACAATAGTTATTCATACACCTGATTTGCAATGGACATGGCTGCCCTTGAATGATGTTGGCAATGCATTGGTTATCTTAGTTATCCAAGTCAGAGAGAGACTGGTTACTGCACTTCTATAAACTGTTAGGACCCAGGTGTCCCGACTGCCTTTCTTGGGTTCTGCTCCCAAATCTGGAGTAAACTAGCTGATCTAGGATAAAGCACTCAAACCTCACTAGGCCCACAGTTTTCTCCATAGGTAATATCTGCAGTGAGTGAGTGTACCAAATAGATAACGTTATTGTAAGCTAGGGCACACATGTTCTATAGGCACTTCACACGCCTGGCAAAACAGGATGGGGCAGGGAAGTGAGCTGCATTAGGTTTTGCACAGATAATAATCTTTGCAATTGCTAGCCAATGTTCCAAAGATAAGACTGTAATCTCCAAGCCATGGTGCTACAGGTTCCTTATATAGCAAAAAGGACTTTTGCATTTACAAGTGCAAGGAGAGATGAAGAGGGAAGTAGTTCTTTAAAGTAAAATCTTGTACAGAAAAATGTATGGTAAGCAGAGAGAGGGAAATGAGGCAGACTTCCGGGAAGCCTTTGATAAACCAGATGCTATGCTTACACTTAGAGGATGCTAGAAAATTAATACTTTTTGCAGAAAGTGCAACCTAGAATGGTTGAGCTGAAGACCTCAGCCGTAACAAATTATTCTCTGTTAAAACAAAGCAAGGTATGCACCAAAACCAGTCAGTCCCAGCAGCACATTTTTCCCCAAAAGCCATGCAGTATGTTTGAAGCACTAAGCTCCCACCGCACAGGCCCAAGTCCCCATCCACATGCTCTGGGAATGAAGGCAGCTATAAAGATCCTGGGTGGGTTTTTCAAAATTGCCTTGGTGGATGCAAAATGCACGCTTACTTGGGACTATCGAAAACCAGACTCTGAAGGCTCAGCTCTGAGCCTAGACCATTTTTTCCAAGGTTTTGAATCGTGGTTATCCTCCTGACATTGTAGAGCTACGATTCCCAAAATGCAATGTAGGACAGCACCACCTGCTGGGAGAAAACCAGAACACATCTTTTCATTTGACAGCTCCCTTCTTCCCATCACCCCACACCTTCCTCCTCAGAGGTTTAATTTGCTGCTGAAGAACTGACACAAGTTGTTCATCTTAATGGGAATGACATACCTGCCTTCTCACAGGCAAATAGTGGCAGAGGGCCTGGAGATCAATTCATTATTTGAAACGGGGTGGCCAGCCAGTGGCACAGGTACCACGGGCAGCCTCCACGTGGCAGAGCACAGGGGTGTAAGGTTGTAGCCGTGTTGGTCTAAGGACATAGGCAGACCAGGCTCTTTGGGTAAGTCTGACCACCGGGGAGACGGGCAGCACAGCAGGCGGGAGGGGAGGAAGTGGGACACAAAGCAGATCAGGTAGGGAGCACAAAGCAAGGAGGAGAAAGCGATCAGGCAGAGGAAGAGGATCAGAGAGTGGTGCTAGAGGAGGGTGTGGGGCTAATTTGTGGCATGCCTGCCAAAAAGGTTGTCCTCCGCCAATTCAAAACATCAGATTTGTCCTACTCTTCCCTCCAGGTTTCTTAGTCAAATGAACCCCTCTCCCCCCACCCCGGAGAGACTTCTGAAAAATAAGAGGACAGGCGAGGCCGACATGAGAGCACTAGAAAGTCCCTTATCATTTGTGTCCATGAGATTGTGTGCATCATTTTAATTGCAGGTGAACAGAATACACAAAGCCTCCGAGAACTCGTGAAAGACTTTATTCAAAACAAGTTCTTTCTTCTTCCAACAGTACTTGTTGCTAAATCTCGCCATAACGATGCAAAACACCAGCCACAATAGCACTGCTGGGTGAAAGGAAGGTGGAACAGCCTCTGTGCAGTTATTAGTTCGAACAAAATTAACAGCTGAAAGCCACCATTTCCTTTCTGCAGATTAACATTTTAGTTTCATTTCAAAGCACTATAGGAGATGCATCGTTCGCGCGTGTGTGTGTGTGTGTGTGTGTGTGTGTGTGTGTGTGTGTGTGTGTGTGTGTTTTCTTTCTGCAGGTGGAAATTTTAGTCTCATTTCAAAGCACTATGGGAGATGTATGTAAGCTATATAGATACAGAAAACCCTCGCTATTCGCAGGTTCAGCATTTGCAGTTGCAAATATTCGCGAATGCCGAACCCGCATTTTAAACACACTTTATACACTTACAGGAGCTCCTTGGGAGCTCTGTGCTTGCTGCCGCTGGGCGCCTGCCCCAGCCGCCGGGGGCACCGAGTTCACGAACGCAGTGCCTTATTTGCAGATTTCGCCATTCACAGGGGATACAAGAACGTATCCCCCGAGAATGGCGAGGGTTCTCCTGTATATAGATCTCTCTCCTATAGTGCTTTGAAATGAGACTAAAAATGTCCACCTGCAGAAAGAAAAATAATATAAATAAATAAATACATAAATAAAGGTTCACTGAGTTTGGCCATTGTACTCAAGAGACTTGGATGTGTTCTGGAGCACACTGAGAAGCATAAAATCCTGGCTACAAACTGATGTTACATCAGGGCGAGAAAAAACAAATTTCCCTCGTGTATCAACTCCAGGATAATTTATTGACAGAGGAATCAGGGCACAACACACAGGTTTACAAATGGAGAGTGCTTACAGAAGATGAACAGTTATCTGGCAAAGCTGGCAAAGGGGCGCTGGGAGTGGGTGGCGGGCTGGGAGTCAAGTGTCTTGGGCTCTCCTCAGCTCTTTGTGGTCTCGGGCAAGGCGCTCCAGGCCTCCGCTTCCCCTTCTCACCTTTGTTTGCCTTGTCCACTCTCCTTTGGGATGCCCCAAGCAGAGTAGGTTGGAGTGCCTAAATCACCCAAGTTCCTTTGAAAATCCCACCCTTGGGGTCATAAACTTTTGAGTCAAGGACAGTTTTGCTGTGCTAGATATGGACAGCCTGATGACAGCGGAGGCTCCCATAGCTACTGCACCCTCAATCATTAAAATGATCAGCTTATACCATCAGTCATCACATGAAGGGGAAAAAAAAAAGTTCGAGAGCCCAGCAGTCCCTTGGGCTAGCTTGGTTAGGGTACACCTGTACCCATAGCCGACACCACATTAGGGAGTGATGTGCCTGGTCATCTCTAGCCAACTCCTCTTGCTGGGTTGAATAGGTGCAGTCCCATCAAGCGTCTTGGATGCTTGTGGCAAGAATTCAGCTCCTGCCTCTGGAGCCATGACCAAGACATCTTAAGTACACTATCACGGAGCCCAAGTTCTCCTACTGCGAGATACCTTGGATACCTCCGTTTCCTCCATACTTAATGTTGGAAACATGCTTGAGGCAATTCATCACAGAAACAGCACATTCCTCCAACGTCCTTGTTCACATTTCCAATACCTCTGCTTCTCGCTTCCTCTGCCTCTTGCAAACCTAACCCCAGATCCTCTCACTTCAGGGAATGCACTTTCTGTGCGACACCATCACAGAGTGCTGGGATCACGACCCCGAGGCTCGGCTCACTGCCCACTGTGTAGGTTCAACTTGATGGCGCAGATGGACTGCGATGACATCCTCAACAACAACATGGACAACGAGGCTGGCAAAACAGTTTGCCCCAGCAGCGAACACCAAGCCAGTGACGAGAACAGAAACAGCCAGTGACAGAGAGAGGCCTTCTACCAAAATGAACAGGAGGATAAAAGGCAATCACATGGCTCTTTCATAAAAGGCCAGAGTTCATTTTCTTAAAATGAACTAAGAGCCGAGATGTAACTTATTTATGAGACCATTCACCACAGGGGCACAACGCAAAGTGCTGTGGGCTCTATACTTTGGCTGAAGTGCAACCTTGTATATGAATATATTTTGTACTTGAGTGTATAATAATGTAAGATGTTTTCTTTACTATTTTTAAAAATGTTTAACTCTTTATTAATAAGTACCTGAATCCCACGACTTCCTTTGGGCTCTCAGCTTTGAGCTTTAACTCTTTCCATGCTCCTTTTGGAGTCACAGAGACTTCCCCCCGGCTTTCCAGCCACTGGTGGCCACAGATTTGCATCAGTTCTCACAAGGCAGCTCTCTCCAGCCTCAGGATCTCTCAGGGACTACGCAAGATGCAAGGCAGAAGCTCATTCACACCAGCCCCAGCTTCGATGATACCAACCACAGACAAGTCAACCCTCAGGTATTGTAATAAGGCACTGGAGAAGTCATTTGGCAACATCATGATCTGTCTTTGCTTCCCAACATGTAGTGCTTGGGAACACGTGACCATTCTGGCTGCAAAACAAATGTAAAACCACTCAGATAAAATGACAAAAGGGACCCGTGCAGGGAGTGTAGCTCACTGAGTACCACGTGTGCAGAACACCCTGCTAAGCCTGTTCCAGTCACAGTCCAACTCCCAGCTGTCTCCCAAGTCCGGGGATACCAGAGGTTTGCCATTGGGAGATACTTAATGGGTGGGACAGAGCACTGGGAGCTGCCTAATAAAGGGAGGACATTGAAGATGTTTACACACAGTAGATACAACATTGATGGCCACCCTTAAGCAGCCCTATTGCAGGCTGCACTCAAGCGTCTCACAGGCTGCACTTTGGGAACCCTTGGTGCACGACTGTACCTGCAGTTTAGGAGTACTGTGGGCAGGGCAGTGGTCTAGCTCATCTCAGGGACCTTGTCCACACCCATCTTTAGTGATTCTTAGGCTCAAGTGGCAAAGACCAGTTGCGGGCTGGGCTGCTATTTCCAACTATAGCAGTACTTTGTCAGGCTCCTTGCTATTGGAAAGCCTCTTGCTGTTTTCTCTGGCCATCCATAGCCAGTCATTCCCACTTTGGGACACCTTGCTGTCACAGCAGTGAGAGCGCTGTGGTTTTGCTGCAAAAGGGAGCCTGTTTACTTAAGTAACGTATGGAACTCACGGTCACAGGACAGTGTAAAGAACCAACAGTAAACCAGGCCCTAAAGAGGGATTAGCCTGATTCACGGAGGATTGGTTTATCATGAGCCACTGAACACTATTGTTCAGTGAACACTGAACAATAGTTAAGGGCATACCCGACATAGGAGGGATGCCCAATTACTAACACTATTCCTCTAAAGCATCCACTACTTGCCACAGCAAAAGACTGGGCTAGATGGATCTTTGGTCTGACCCAGAAGGTTCTTAGGACACGGTCATCTCCCCAGGGGTTTTAGAAGAGGTAGCTGTGCAAGGGCCACATTGCAGCTGTAGAGATCCACTGTACGGGTATGGGGAAGGGCAGGACAACAGGTGCAAAGTCCACAGGCTCCAAGATAAAGGCTGGGAAAGATTCTGCGCAGAGCGTCGCTGCTCTGGATTTCCACAGCGACAAGAGCCCCAGCTCTTCTCTTGCAAGCTGAGGACAAGCAGTTTCTACACACCGCACAAAATGAGGGAGCAGAAAAAGGACAGAATAAAGTTCTCTCTCCTCTCTGTTCTTACAAGGCAAAGGAGAGTGAGCGAGTGACATTAAATTTTAGGGAAAGTCTTTACCAAAAAAACATTTGCTAGATACACTGGCAGGCTCCTATGTCCTCACCATCTGTAGCCCCATAGTATTCTCAGCTGCCTCATCAGATGACCTAGGGCAGCAGTCTGCTGCTGGCGACTTGTGATTTTGAGCCATTCTTCAAGCTTCTCCCTGCACTTGGGCCACCGTCTTGTAGCACGCATTCCCTTCAACCTAACATCCCCATTTTGCCACTAGCTCCCACTGCACAGGAAGAGAACAAAATGGCCTTATACAAGGCATATGCAGGAAGGAAGATGTGAAACTGCAACAGCAATATGAAGGGGCTCCCGGTAGTTAATATGTGTTCTTGTATCTCCTTGTGAGCTGCCTTTGTGAAAAAATAGTGGGATAATTCCTGCATCACACTGTGCAGCACTGAGTTTACAATTAATAGTCTGCTGAATCAAGCCATGGACCGTACAGAACCAGTAAAAGCTTAAGCAGCTTCTGAGAGCATCCTGGCATCTTACAAGCTTAAGTTGTACATTTTTACAAGCAGCGTGTTCAGACCATATGTAAAGCTTGCCTCTCAAATCCAAGGGTGAAAGACCTAACTCTCTAGCTAAGGAAGCAGGCTCAGTCTGCAGGGCCCAGACACGTGGCTTATGAGGATGATGCCAAGAAGCATCTTTTTCACGGCTGAAAGCTAGAGCCCCGTGATGCGTGTGACATGCAAACATCGAAAGGGAGTTAAGAATGAGATAGTTTCCAAGATGAGCTGCTTTGACATCAGGGATCCAGGCAGGACTCTGAGCTGAACACTCAGCGCTTGCACTGAACCTGAACCTGGGGTCCTGTGGCTGGCTGGCAGCTCTCAAAACAAAGCTGCATATTTAAGCTCCTGAATCCCTATCCGGGCACTGAGAAATGTCAGCTCTTCTAAAACTTTTACTTGCACGTGCTGTTTCCTTTAAAGATACCAGGTTTAAGACAAGTTTAAGATCAGTGCGTTTCAGCACCACCCCTGTGCCTCATTACCCAAGACTATTTTAAACCCTGTTGCACAGACTAGAGGTGGCCAACCTGCGGGCACAAGGGCCACAAGTGGCACAAGCAGCCCATGTGTGAGGCATGTGGGAGATGGCACAGGGAGCAGAAAGCGGAGCAGCAGCTGAGACAAGGGAAGGGGATCAGAATAGCACTTGGGGAGGGCACGGGTCTTAGGATGGGGCAAAACTGTCAAAGACAAACTATATATTTCTGTGCTTTGCGTTTCTGTAGGAGAAATCTCATTGCCCAATTATCTAATACATCTGCACTACCAATCAATCAGTTCATCAAAGAGGACTGTGCGTTTGATATTCTCACCGTCTAAAGTTCCAAGAGAGTCGCTTTCTATTTATGTTCTCATTTTCTAGCAGTAGTTTAAGAAACAAACCCACATATTTTAGTAATACTGAAATATCTGCTTTTGTTGCAAAAATGATTGCTCCCATTTTTTCATGAAATGTTTAAACACACAAGGAAAACAGCATTGACTTGTGAAAATAAATAACACACCAGAAACCTGATCTTCCCCGTTGATTAAAACGGTGCCAACTTTATTCCAATACAGTAAGGAAAGAGTAGAGGCCAAAATATAGCATTTGGCTGTGCTCCCAAAGCACCAACAAACTTCAGAACTATGGATCAAGTTATGAATGAACACAGTCCCATCCCCGTCTCCACCCCACCCATGCTTTTGACACAGAGGTTATCTGGTCTTAAACAACGCAAGCCTAAAATGATGTCCTTCAAAGTGACTGGGAATCTTCAGCCGCACACATTTCAAACAATTGCAATGCAGTATTCAATTGAAAGAATTCTGCCCATTTTTGACAATTTCCATTACCTTCTTTACTCATCCAAAAGCAACCAACCAGCTGGTGAAGACTAACTTTAAGTCTTTTCCAGCTCTGGTGGCCACCAGATTTCTACACGGTCTTTTCATCACCACCATCACGGTCAAGAAGTCTTTTCTTTCCTATTTAAGGAGAGTGCTCCTTAAGTGAGCATAGCATTTCATTTGGTTTGCTATCAATATTAGTGGCAGCTTTATTGAGAATACCAGGTGGAGGGAAAGCAAACTAATACAGCCCTGAAAATAAATACGATTAAGGTATAAAAATGTCTCCTTGCACTTACCTTCTTGATGAAGAGCTGTCCAGCTATGGCTCTAAATCCAAAACTTTAGAGAGAAGGCTGTCACTTAATCTGTACTTGCTTATAAGCCAAGGGCACTTTAGAAAGAGTTACTTAGCCATCTGCTGTGATGACAGTGTGCCAGGAGCTGTTGCTGTTGGATTGTGAGCAAGACCACCGGTTGCCTCAGCTGGCAAAGATACACTTTATAATAAGCAGCTCTGAATTTTTTGCATCATTCACAACAAAATTTTACTGATTTCCCATTCGAAGTAGGGCAAGATTTTACTGATTTGCCCTTCGAAGTAGGGCAGGGCCCAATGGACCCTGCCAAACACTGGGTGCCCCAGCTTATATGAGGGAGATCACCGCCACTTAAAGGCTGGGTCCTGGAGAACACAAGGAATACAGCATTCATCAGAAGGTGCTACAGGACCAGGCAGGCCTTCCCCTCCTTCACAGCAGACACCACGTGCCATTGCTGCAGTTTGGTAAATGTGCAAGCTGCCATCCCTCAGACTTGCAAGCAGACATTTACTGCTGTTCACATGACCCATGCAGGGACTGAGGGGACAGCTACTCCCATCTGTAGAACAACAGCAGTCACCATGGCCAGGTCACACCTGCAAAAAGAAGCTCTAGCCCACTAGCCCCACCTCAGTGGTGAGCTCTACTACAGCTGCAGAAGTGGGGGTCCTCACCAGTACCCCCAACGGGGAGACAGGAGGGTGACCCCACCCAGAGACCCAATGCATTGTAAGTAGTATCTAGAGGTGTCCCCAAAAAGAGCCCTCTATTGAGGTCTGTGGGTTAGGGGACAGCTTACTAGCCTTCAGGTCATCATCTTTCTCACCACCAACTCGGTGGGCTGGGGTGAGGTCTAGAGCAGTGGTTCTCAACATTTTTTGTACCAGGACCCATTTGTAAACATCAATGGCCAGTCTCAACCCAGTGCTCCCATCCCCAGGCCCCAGACCCCCAGTGTGGGGCAGGGGAGTGTGTGTAGGACATGGGGGGGTCCCAAGTAGCCTGTTGCAGGCTGAAACTCTGCCAGCTTCCAAGGGAAAAGCCTCAGTTTCCAATGATTTTCTCCTTTAAAGGAGAATCCATTTTTAAAGTTTGTTCACAACCCTTTCATATATTCTTGCGACCCACTTTTGGGTCTCGACCCACGGGTTGAGAAATGCTGGTCTAGAAGAAAAGAAAATGCAGTGCTACACAGCCAGCAGGACCCTCTATATCGCCACCATCTTCCAACCCCTTTTTGTTAGCTTCTGGGGAGGACGAGGAGCAGAGGGGAGCTGAAACCTCCCCTCCTTCAGCACAGCTCCCAAATCCACCCGAAGAAGGGAACATGCCGCCAAAAAGGTGGGAGACTCCACATTTCATGAGTTTTGCATAGGTCTCTCCTACCCCCATTACTCCAAATCTTATCTGAGCCCTGGTAGTAGCAGAGGTTGTATCATAGTAGTGACAGCTCACCCATATTTAACACACGGCATTTGAACACATCTGTGCAGTACCTGGGACAAAATGCAGTCAGGTAAAGGAAAATGTTTCAGTATTCACATGTCTTTGCTTTTACAGGATTAAAGGCACATCTCTGCACTTCATTCATCTCTAATTAAGCAGGTTATTAATTAAGCTCTGTTGCACGCAATTTCTTTAAGATACATACACAGAGACAGCAGTTACCTTATCCAATAAGCAGAGGCTGCCGGTCCACAGAGAGGAAACAGTAAAAAGGAAAGCATCAAATACTAGCAGGTTCGCTGAAATCGCATCTTAAGGTGGCTCTCTCAGTGTGCATTTATAAACCGATTTTTCAAATGCACGAAGGCAGAAAAAGGAACTCAATCAGCAAGCTTCAGTCATTAATTGTACTTGTGTTATGAACTTAAGAATAAAAGCAAAGTATTCCACAGTTCGCAGGAAGGCAAAGGGGTGTATTACAGGAAAGTAGAGAGACGTTGCTCAGGGCTTACATTACGTATCGTTCTGTAGAAGGAAACGATTATTACTGCGGGTTGTGGTGCTTGGACGTGACAGTTTGAGAGCCCAGATGAGCTCAGACAGATGGGTCTGTAGACAAAACAAGGTCATCATTTTGGTATTTTATTCTTCCCCCACTTCTCACACATGGACTCGTATTGAGATCTCAGTGCATTTCACAGCAAAATGTACAAGAGAATCAAAATAGTTGTGCATGAACCCAAACTTTTTTTCTTTTTTCTTTTTTGCACAATTTACAATTTCTGTGGAAAGTTAACATGGTTACGGAAACCCTCTGATGCATTCTTACATTCTGATCCCTTCACTGGAAAACACCTTCTTACCAGATCACACAGTTATGAGTTCCCATGACGATGAAATAGGCATCCAGCCATAAGTGACAGATAATGTTATATACACTGATTGGAAGACTACATCAGAAGAAAAAACAGAGTAAGGCACCACTCTTGGAAAATTAAGGTAGCTTGTAGTAACAACAATAACGAAAGCCATAATCAGTACTATTCTTAATTGCCAGCAATTCTTAGACTTCAATAAAATACTTATAAAAAACGAAGGATGTTTGTACCTGAATACAGTTTCCTGATATCTGATTGTGTTTTAATTTTATACCCAGTCTCCAGCACAATAACCTTTATCACGTACTTATGGAAAACCAAAACCGGAGTCCGTACGTCCACTGCTCACACTCAACGGCTTTGCTTTGTTTCGACAACTATACAGAGGAGACCGATGAGACCAATCCAACAGACAGCATGTAACACTGGGACGTCACCTCCGAGATGGTCACACGGACAGAGATGAGGAAATGAACACCACAGTTACATTTCCTGTTCCATTTGAAAACCTTAGTCCTTGGGGGGTGGGAAAAAAAAGGGTCAAATCTCATTAAATTACAATGTGTGTAAATCTTAAATAGTCACTGCAGAAAGATTTAATAAAATTAGGAGCTGAAAAGTGTCTGAATTACTTCTCCAAATCAAGTCTATTTTCTTTCAAGTATATTAAAATGCTTCAGAGGAAAAAAATGTCTCCATGGTTACATTTCTAACCAATTTTATAAATCCTTAAAAAAAAAAAGAAAGAAAGAAGGTAGTCTCTATCTCGATTCCCCGTTCCTCCGCGGCATGCACACATTCTGAAGGAAAGCAGGTCTCGTCATGATCCAGTTGATTCTTAACACTGATTCCAGGCACAACTTCTGAACACTTCTCCAGTTTTCACCCAGAAGGTTAATTACTGGACAGACAAGCAGCAAAAATTGCGTGCGCGTGGGTGGGTGTCTACCTGGGTACTAAGTATCTCAGTTATTAAAACAGAGCTTGATGCACGGATTCAGAAAGAAAGGTTCATAATGTCACTCCATAGTGAAGCCGCTGGGGCAACAACACTGCACCTGCTTCTGCTCTTGAGAAGATCAGATGGTTTGTAATCTTAGGCAGCTTTTGCAATAGGACCTACTTAAAAGAACATGTTATGTAATTCAGATAAAATCTTTTGGATCAGACAAAAACAAGTTGGTGATCATATCTGGCAAGTATGTCTTCACACCTC
>NW_005841887.1:3600420-3630834 GCF_000455745.1 Alligator sinensis | reverse complement strand
GGGTCGTAACTTTAAAGTGCCCTAGCATTTTTATTCCTTTCCGTTCACTTGAATTTGTGCAATTATAAAAAGCAGGACACTCAGTGTGTATTTACTGTGGTTTGAGAAGGAGAGAAACCTTAGATAAACAGGAAAACTCATCTTGAAGAGTCTGATCTAGTCCATTTGCTGAGTTTGGATGGCAGGGCCACTTTTCCAAAGGGGTTTGTAATAAATCCAGCCATCTCCCTGCAAGTCAAGTAGAAAAAGAAATTATATAGAATAGTTATTAAAAATGCTTACCTACATAAATTCTGTCTGCAAACTGTCCCAGTGATAGCAACTGAAACCAGGACTCGGCTTTATAAATGCTTCTTCGGTAAAACAGTACGGCACAGAGACAGTGCAAGATTTTTCACACAGACATCCCAAGGTGTCTAAACTCAGCCCACAAAACGTTGAGTCTCCGGGTTCACTCTAGCCAGGCTTGGCCTCTCTACCAAGATGGATAACAGCGATGGCAGTGCCAGAGCCGACGGGGATTTTGCAGTGGGAACGGCAGCCCTCTATAATCTAGATTGAGATCACCTATTTATTTCAGAAAGGCCAAGCAAACGGAGAAAAACAGCTTGTAGTGATTCACCGTTTCTGCTACATTTGATCCGATAATCCAGAGATGAGGTGGTCTATGGATCTCATCTAGCTAGCATCTCAAATCCTGTTTTTATTAAGGTACCTAAAAGCAGTTTCTTCTTTTTACCCACACACTCTAGAGGGAAATGTTTTCTCCTGTCAATGGTCAGGTGGGGCTGCAATCAGAACGAGCTAATTAACACATTCTTTCCTTCGTTTGAAAAAAAAAAAAATGTAGTTCTTGTGTTTAAGTCAACTGAACTGACTGGCTTCCTTGTACTGGGAAACTAGTAGCCTGCAAGACCAATATTATCCTCTAAATTTAGACAAGTTATCTTCTTTCTTCCTGACCTCCCTTCCCTTCATTTCTCTTTCACTTTTTTTTCTTCAGGCACAAAGAAAGCAAGGCAAGCTTTCAGAAATCAGAACACAAGATTTCTTTGGCTTTGATAAAGCTCTGAGATCAAAGAGGTTATTTGAGCAAAGATTTTGAATAGAGACAAGAGATGGTGCTGAGAGAAAAGGAAGAAGCAGGAGTGGTCCAGAAAATGTTCTGCCAATGGAGGATTATCTTCAAATAATGTGACAAACGATGGAAATTTCACAACCTGCCTTGAGAGATTATTTTATGGCCTAATGGAAGCAAAGTTTCCGTGACATTCAGCTTTAATTTTTCCCTTTATTAATGCCAGCACATTAAGATGAGTGTTTCTAGAATCACAAGGGTTTTTTTCCTTCATTTTTCAGGTGTTTACATGCTGTTTCATCTCGAGAGTTAATGATTGGCCATAATACATATAATTTATTTTACTCCCAATCTTTTCTGCAATCTGTCCCTTCAGCAGCCCCTTTGTTTCGCTCTTCTTCCAAATATAAATGCAAGGTTCCTCGTATTCCTGTTTCTAGCCACTTTGATACAAGGAAATTAACTCATACTTTCCATTTTTCATAAAGAGGCAGTTTTTCTGTGTTGTGCTAAATACAACCCAAATTGTCTTTCCTACAAAAGCTGCAGAACAAATAATAAATCAGTAATTCCAGTTTCTGGTTTCCAAAACAAGTCAATCCCTTAATCTGCCATACGGTTGAGTGCAAAGCTGTTCAGAGTTACAGTTAGGCTCTTGCACAGGTTTTAAACACTTGCAAAAGAAATTCAAACTCCAGTATTTTGATCTAGGTTTGGAAAGAAAGCAATTTGCAGGAGCTCCCTTATGGGTTTTGGGTCTGCTAGGAGAGATTTTTTTTTTGGTTTTATGCTTTAAGATGAGGCAATCGGATCACACACACATCTCTTTCGCAGTAATGCACAGCATAAATTAGATTTATACCACCTGCTCCCTCCCTTACAGCTCGCTACGCTGCCTAGCTAAGCAGGTTCTAGTTGCAACAGGAAAGGAAGTCCAGTGTAAACCTGTCATGCCAGGGATTCTCCATCACCTCATACAAGTTCACCGAATTAAGAAGTCAGCTATGCCCTTGGTCAAGGCACTGAATGGACAAGCTCTGACAGACCTGGCAAACAAGGGCATGGAAAGCTGAGGTAGCAAGAAGAATTCAGCATCTGGTTTTGCCAGACAGTGGTTTGTTTTTTTTTCATCTGCATAAAGTATAATCAGCTTGGACAGATCCACCTGCACTTTGCTATGGCATTCAGTGGCTTCAGCTCACTTTGACACACAAGCACATATAAGCATGCCAACTTGCACAAATTTCAGCTGAAAAATAAAATATAAACTTTTGTTTGGGAGGGGCAGAGGAAATGGTATAACAGACTAGCAATTTCAGTTGCAATAGTTAGGGGTGAACTGCTGAAGATTTTCTTGGCTGATACCAATAGCCAGTTATTAGCCAGAAATATCGGCAATACCGATTCAGATTTACATGAATGCAGCCCGGGAGCTTGGAGAGCAGCGTCCTGGCAGTATGTCTGTGGGGGGAAGGGGCATTGTTGGGGGAGGACGGGTAGCAGAGGCAGCTGCCCAGCCAGCCAGGGTGGTGAATAAGAACCCCAGGGCTAGGAGTGACATGGAGCCATGGGTAGCTCATCCAGGACATGCAGAGGGGGGCAGGGGAGTGGCTCCCTGCAGCTGTATGGACCCCCGGGGGAGGCATATGCCCCCCCAGATTTGTGTGCAGGGTGAGGGTGAGCTGCCCACTGCGGGCTCGGGGCCAGAGGCAGAGCCTGCCTCTTTCCAGCGGGGGGGGCTCGACCACAAGTGGGTTGGACGGGAGTGGGAGCAGGGTGGGAGGCGGTAGTGCTACGAGGGGTGGCTACAGGGAATTTAAGGGTGGCTATAGCCCCCCCAAGCACTGCTCATGCTCAGGGCACTCTGCTCTGCTGCCTTTCCCTCGGGAGCCCTGCACTGGCTGCATGCCCCCTGCCCACCTCACAGCGGGGGGCTCCCGAGGGAAAGGCAGCAGAGTGCCCCGAACATGCGCGGTGCTTGGGAGGGCTTGGGGGGGCTATAGGCACCCCAAAATTCCCCACAGCTCTCCCATAGCCATCCCTCCTAGCACCACCACCACCCGCCCCATGCAGCTGAGCCTAGCCTGCTCCCAGCCCAGTCCCCTCCTTCCCCCACCAGGGGACGCAGCCCCTGGTCCCAGGCCGGCAGCAGGCAGCCCACCTCTGTCCCATGCACAAATCTGGGGGGGAAGGCACATGCGCCCATTACCTGCCCCGGGGGTGCATGCAGCAGCAGGGAGCCATGCCCCCTCCCCACTCCAACCCCCATCCCCTGGACAAGCCACCCGCAGATCCATCCTGCTCCCGGCCCCAGGGTCCCATTCACTGTCTGGCTGGGCATCGTCTGCCCCTGCCCCACTCCCTCCCTCCCTCACCATGGGGGCCCCTTCCCTCCCCCAGACTCACTGGCAAGGCGCTGCTCTTCAAGCTGCATTCCTGGCCACGTGCATGCATGCAGCACTTATCGGTAACATTATCAGCAATACCAGCCAAAAAAAGCCAACTGCTGATAATGTTAATTTTCCTTTTATTGGTGCCGATCATATATGTGGTCAATATATTGGTGCACCTCTAGTAATAATAATAGCAACTGTCCTGATTCCTTATGATCTGGCCGTTCTTAAGCCACCATACTTTTTTGACGAGACAGTCTAGATCCCAAGCAGATAAGCGATGAAATCAAAGACTAAGCAGTTGATCCTGATAGAGACATTGGTTTAAACAGCA
Source organism: Alligator sinensis (assembly GCF_000455745.1). NCBI lineage: Eukaryota > Metazoa > Chordata > Crocodylia > Alligatoridae > Alligator > Alligator sinensis. The sequence goes on along the minus strand of NW_005841887.1, from coordinate 3,627,029 downwards.
CAATAGTACTGATTTTGGGGATACAAGTGTTAAAAACGACATTAAAATGACACCCATAAATACAGGGGGAAGATGACAGAGCAACCAGCAGGTAGAGGAAAAGCTAGGCGGCTCCTCTCGGGGAATTTTCAAGTTCAGTGCATATAACAGCCAAGATCTTGGGACCTTTGGAGGTTAGAGGTAATGAATGCTTCCTTCAAGTAGTTTCATTTCTTAAAGATTTCAGTTGCTTAATACAGAAGACTTATTAAAACATCAGCACAGTTGACCTCTGGGAACAGAAGTAAGCGTGTGTGTACGCACGCTTTCTATAAACCCTAACAAACAGTATTTTTATTTCCCTAGCACTTATGAGAAATGCTAGGTCCCTAACATTATTGTTTAGTATACAGGTCTTTAGCATCACTTACTTAGCTATAGAGTTGTCCAGGGAGCAATGATGAGCCACAGAATAAAAAGCTATTATTTTACAAGAACACTGATATTTCTTTAAAACATATAATATGTATGGGGACTTGCTGTCAACAGCTCTCTTTAACAAGTCCTCTACAACCTTAACACCTGAGCTTAAGATGCATACCCACAGATACACTATCATTTCTTACACACACACACACACACACACTATTTGCTTACTTCTTTAAGAAAGTACTTAGTGCACCACGGAGTTTCTGTTTCCACACGAATTCTCTCTTCATTTCTCTGCCGTTCCTCTAGGGCTCGTTTATGCTCTGTTGCTTTATCGATGTCTCCATCCCTCAGAGACTCTGTTACATGTTGCCATAGTCGCCTAGAAATCAGAAACTCCAATTCATTTCACATTTTTTAATGGCTCTCTGCTATGCAATCATTTGAGCTCCAGAGGTGGTGTTCGGCCAGCAGCACTATTTCCAAGCTATAACTCTATTACTTCTCGGGCACGGTATAACATACAATGCAGCTTGTTGCAACACAAGGGTGAAGGGCTCTCACTGTACAGCCTTCCATCTCTGGGCTAGCGACTGAACCGGCCCATCAATGACGGCAATAAGGAATAGTTCAGTCTAACCCCGACTGGGCATGTGCACACACCTTAAAAAGCAATCATGCAAACTGAGTTCAACAGGTAGTTTCTACTGAGGACCTCCCCAGACACAAACAGCTCCTGCTGCGTAGATGTGGATTACTGTTCATTTTGCTTTCATGTCCAAAGCCCAAAGTCAGGGCAGGGGCCCCTCTGTAAAAAGTACAGGGCAAACTTAGAAGAAAACCGGTTGTGACACCTAACACTTACCCGCACTCTGTATTTGCAGTTGAGATGGCTAAGCTTTAATCAGTAATGAATTTTTACAATCGTTACAGCTCTCCTGTTTCACCGCAAAGGATACGTAGGTCTGCGGATCTTCTCCAAGCAGCCTAATACACCCGCTGAGGACCAATTCTAGACAGTTGCGAAAGGGAGTAAACAGCCGCAAGCATATTTTACCTAGACTCAAATGGCCCTTGCTTCTCCAGGGGTCGGACTCGCTTCCTTGTCACCGACAGCTTCGTCAAGTCCACATATTTGATCTCGCCGTTGCCGTAGGTGAATTCCAGCAGGCTGTTCCATTCGCCTTGCACTCTGCAGACCACCGTGTTGGTGGCATTTTGCTTTACTTCCCCAGTGACTCTGAAAAACCATTGGGGAAAAAAAACCACCCTGTGACTGAGAATGGACTGCCAGTTCTCTGATGGCATGGCCATTCTCATTTCATTTTGAAAGATATGTCCCATGCAGAGGAGTCCACTGGTTTTATGCTGCTCTCCTCCTGATTTTCATATATCGCTACAGATACTTTTGTTACGAAAAGGAGTATTTATTCAATATGATTTTTAAGTGGAGCAACGCAGATTATTAAAGTGCCTTTCTGCTTACACCCTTAATCTGCTTAATTTAATTGTTTAAGCACAGTAAGCATCAAATGTTTGTGCAATTTGAAAGACGATACCAGACATTAAAACAGCATTGCTACTTGACTTACAAACTAGAGATAGCTTGACTCTGGGCCTTAGCAAGGAATTTTTATTAAAGTTGTATAGGTCCTTTCGACCTAGATGTCCTCCTTTTAGCATTATTTTGTACTGCTCGGACACTCCCGGTATTATGCATCACGTAGCACATTGCAGCAGAGCAAGTATCAGCAAAAGACTCTGCATGCATTGGTTTACACGTTATTTTATTATTTCAGGTAAGATGACTGGCATTCCCATTGCTCTGCTGAGAATTATTAGTGTCACTATTTCAATAGGGAAAACCCAAATCTGGCACAGAGCTGACAAGCCAATATTCAACTGATGTCTAATAACAAGGGTCACTACAAACAAATCTATAATGTTGCTATAACAACATTCACTGCCGGTCCATGCTGCTAAGAAAACACTGCTGCTTGTGCTCATAAGTTGTTTTGGCAACGTCCAACTACCACTACTTCAAAATGTCAATGGAAACACATTTGAAGTGCTATAGCTGTGTCAGAACGAGTTTGACCTGAGCCTCTGTGCGATTTCCTATTCTTATACACAGACTACATGCCACACTACGTTCACAATATCATACATCAAAGAAATCATTAAGCATTACAATATATTCCACGTTCTTTTGTTAAAGAATGGGCAGGACAAGGCCATCGCAGAAGGGTTGCAAAACTGAACATACGATGCACTGGATACAAATAAAAAGCAAAAAACGTTCCCGTTAAATTGTTAAAAAGTTGTGACAAAACAAACAGGAAATATAGGTAAGACATGGATGCTACAGGGATCTCTGAAAACCTGAGGATATTTTATATTTAGTTTCCACCTGCAATTTCAGATTTAGCAACGAAACCTCTGCGGACACCTAACTGCCATATTTTCTCATACATAGCATGCCCTGTATATAGGATGCACCTTGATTTTGAAAGGGAGCCTGAAGGAGGAAAAAAAAAAAAAAAGAGAAAACAGATCTCCTACCAAGGTAAGGGAGTGGCAGAAGCTTGGGAACGAAGTCCGTTCTCGAGCCTGCTGTCAGTCCTGTGTGCTGGATGGGGCCCGCGGACTGGCTGAGCGCGATGTGTCCAGGGCCATGTGGCGAGTCAAACCTCTTGTGCTGGCTCCAGGGCCACATGCCGGGTTGGACTGAGCACACCAAGTCCAGGATCACAGACTGGATCCGGCACCACCTGCTAGCTCCAGCACCTCGTCGGGTCCAATCCAGCCTGCTGGCTCTAGGGCTGTGCACCAAATCCTGGGCCACACGCCACATTGGATCTGACACACAGCCCCAGAGCCACTGGGAGGTCCCAGACTCAGCGCAGTGGGTCTGACGGTGGAGCAGCACACAAGGCCTGGGGCCACGGACCAACACCAGGCGGCTGCCCGATCCAGCACGTGGTTGGGGAGGAGTGTACTCTTGTGCTCCTCACAGGTCCAGAAGCTGGGAAGCAGTGGAAGTGTTAACTGCTGTGATTCCCAGAGTTGTGGCTATTAATGCTGCCACCACTCTACACTCCCCCCCTCAAATTTCCAGACCAGTGAGGATCTCTATTACTCATATATGATGTCCCAATTTCTCCCTGCTGGTTAGGGAAAAAAGGTACAGGCTATATGCAAAAATCAATCAATAAGTAAATAAATAAAAATTGTATATGAATTTACAGATGCTGCCCTAAATGCACGTACCTAGACTGGGGGAAGTCGCTTGATAATTTCATTTGCCGGCCAGATGCTAAAAACATTGCCATGAACGGGCAGTAACCAAGCACCCGTTATTCTCAAATTTGAGATGCTTTTCATGCTCAAGACAGCTTCCATAAACTTTATTTGTAACAGTAATATCAAACTGCACATCTGCAGTGAACCATCACAGCAAAGTACACTTAAAAGCCTCTCCTGTCTGGATTCAACGTGAAGGAAATATGAAATATTTAAGTAAGCATTCTTAACAAGCACGAAGTTCAGTGGATGGCTGAGAGATGAACATGCTGGGAGCTGCATAACAATCCATGTAGTGTCAGAGACTTTCAGACAAGCTTTTTTATTTCCTTTTCATTCAAATCTCTCCGCCTCTGTATTTGTTTCGGATCACTTCATCTTGCAGTATACGGTTTCTTAAAATACTGATGGGCCTTGTAGTTGACAAATGTTTGACTTTTGCTCTGCCATCTAAAACACTTAGTGTAAAACCATCCTTGTCTCTGGCCCTCCATGCCAGACAAAACCCGTTAAATGTGTGGGAAATAGGAGAGGACTAGAAGATGCAACCCCACCTCTCTCCTGGCAAGACAAGCAGCTCATGACTACCCTGTCATGAGCCGTGTAGCACGGGGCTCACAACCATGGTGGAAGTCATAAGTATTTCTTTCCCCACTTCATTAAACTACAAATCCTACAGTGGAGCAGAAACTGCGTGTGTCACACAGCTAAGCTGAGAATCCCTATCTGATGCTTCACTAATCAAGGACTAGCAAGCAAGCCATCTGGAAAAGCATGGCTTTAGGACAGTTGTGAGGTCTAGAAAAAGAAAAAAGACTTGGCCAATTTCACCAGTCTTAACAGTGGCCAGTACTCCAGAGCCGCCTCCTTTCTTTGCAGTCTTCAGGTCATTTAGCATTACTTACACCAATTATAATGAATATATTCATCATTTCTGTTTGCTTACTATATCTAATGAAGTTTCATTTACGTTATAGGAACCTGAGAATATTATTCCTGTATGATATGTTCCTGGTTAGGCAATATAACTTTCAATTAAATAAAAACCCATCACTGGCATTACATTTCTCCCTCCTTAGGCTGAAATCTCTGCAGTACCTTTAAGTTCAGTTTTGATAGCAAGCCAGAGATGCTATCTGGGGTGTTGCTGCTGTGATGAAGAGATAAAATGCTGTGCAACTCCAACATGCTTTACTAACATGAAGTGTCAATCTGTTGTTCAGGCCGATGTATCATCCTCTTTTCAAGCAGGGAGTAAGCCAAAGACAACCAGGTTAAGCGACTTGCTCCTATTACAAAGCAAGTCAGTGGCAGAACTAAGAATAAAACGTGGCAATCCACACTCCGGCACTAAGCATGCACAGATTGTTTCAAAGTTGGCACTGTAGACCTTTGAGCCTTGCTATTAACTGTCAAATGTGTGGCAAAACCATGCAGGATTGCCCCAATATGCTACAACCTTTTTTCCAGGAGTAGGGGAAAAATGCCTCTTTAAATACAGTTGTCATCTCAGACCGTCAGGTCAGTGCAATTCAATATGAAAAAAATGGTGACAAAAACATGAGTAAGGTAGTTATTTACAGAGTCGAAGTGAGGGTGCAGGAAAACGCGAGAGCATTCTTACCGATGAAGTTTGCCGCCGTAGAACGGTTTGGTATGGAAAGTAATGCTTGCAGAATACCCTGTCTTCGCACAGTTAATATTGACCTTTCCTCCCAATTCTACCCAAGGAACTGTTAAAATTGATCGAGCGTATGCGCAAGGTAGAGAAAACGTGTACTCCTCTCCATGTTCCAGGAGACTTAAGAGACCTGCATACAAAGAGACAAATGTCATTAAAAGGTGTCACCACTTAAAATACCAGGAGAAGTTGCTGTGGAGGGAAACGCACACCCTTATTACTGCAGCTTTCCTCAGAGTGAAATCACCACCTGTCCGACAGAGCCCAGATGCAAGAGGAATGGTACTAACCCCTGGGTGTTGTCAGACTTCTCAAAACAGACACGGCCACACCCTGGTTACCACTGCATTTGCCATCAGCCTTGAAGAAATCCGCATCCCATCCCTAACATGACATCTAAGAAACATTACAGATTCCGAAGTCTGATCCTAAAAGCATGCGGTTACAGAGGCTAAACACAAGTAGCAGCTCACTTGCAACTGCTTTACTGGTAACTGCAAACCATGCACATTCTGGAAGCATGCTACAAGCAAGACCAGGAGTGAAGTCCCCAAATGCACGCAATACGGAGGGCTGATGTCCTCCCCTTCCCTTCTCTGTGGAAGTGATCCATTCCACCCTTCCTGAAAAAGAGCAGCAGGCATGGTCTTCCTTTCTTTTTCACTGACAAAACAGTTGCCACCCGACTATGGCTTATGCACTCATTATTAGGATGACTTTACATGTAGTAAAACTCAAACTGTCTTGAAGTTTTCTTAAGGAAGCACACAGAGCCACCTCCCATGTCAGCCTGGCCATGGAACAGCACACAAGGTCCAGGGCCACATGAAAAAGCAGTGAGAAAAAGTGGTCTTTCCTGCTTAGTGGGGGGGAGGGCTGGACCCGATGCTCTTGCAAGGTCCCTTCCAGCCCCTAACAATCTATGAATGCAATTCTGTGCTTTGTCCGTGGTTGATGCTTTCCTGCAGCCTTAGGTCACTTTCTCTCTTCTCGCACTTGATTTTCACAGTTTAAATGCTGCCTTTGGGTTCATCAAGCTGCACAGTGACATCCGCTCAACCTTCTACCCCCCAAATGGCAAGAGATTGCACCTCCAATGTAAGTAATGTGTTCAACTCACTTTGTGGGCAAATAAAAGAGAGCAACCTTTGGGCTTGCTTCAGAGGTTTGACAAAAAGCACTACAGGGGGGCTGCTATGGTCTGTGAAATGGCCCGAGAGGACATGGCAGCTTCCTCAGCACAGAATCAGACGTTGTTTTCCACCACCTTTGTGCCACCATAAAAATTTCGATAGCAGTACAGAAGCCAAGTAAACAGACATCCATGCAAATGCCCAAAATTTGTGGAGACCATGAAGGAGGTATCCATTTCTGCTGCTATGTAGCACCGGATATTTGTTCACTTTATGGTGGGAGAGCTAGCAGCCCCAAGCTGCCCGTGCTCTTCAGCTGCCCCAGGCAGGTGCTCCAGGGACTTGAAGGGCCTGATCCTGCACTCTAGGAATTCCTGTGCAAGACTGGGTCCCTCAAGCCATCAATGCGCCTGCCTGGATTTCCCTGCTTACTGAGATGCACTCCCAGAAATCCTGGGAGTGCATCTCAGTAAGCAGAAACCCTGACTTTTCCCCACTTACTGAGACATGCCCTGGAGATGCCAGAGGTGCATCTCAGTAAGCCGGGGAAGTCCGGCGGGCACTCCCAGGGCTTGAAGTGCCTGATCCTGCAGATTCCAACCAGGAAGAGCACACACCGACTGCTGAAACTTCCTTAGCCTCACGAAGGGTTTTTGAACCCGAAAGCTTGCTTAATAACTATTCTCCAACCATTTGGGTTGGTCTAATAAAAGATATCAAATTCACCCAAGGAACCTTGTCTGCTTATGTCCTTAGACCAACACGGCTACAACCCAAACCCCTGATCCTGCAAAGAAATTCCTGGGGTGCACAAGATCAAACCCCTGAAGACCAGGAGAACACGTTGCCTGCTGTCCTGCCTGTTGATGCTGGGCGACCACAGGCAACGTGTTTTGCCCGATGAAGTGGATCCGTCGTAGCAGAACACACCGGGCATGGCCGATCTGCTTCATTTGGCTATTTCTCGCTTCAGACTCAAAATACAGAGCTGTACTGGCCTTCCCTTACTATGCTCCTTCCCTGTTAAGGGATGCAGATTATATTCAAAGATCTGTAATGCACACTAATTGGGCAGCACAAATAGGAAAGGTAAGAGGGCTGAGAATGCATCTCCAGTTCAAAGTCAACGATGGTGGCAATACCAAAGGCAGCCAGAACCCTGAACTAATGGATAAGGATCTTAAACCTAAAGCCTGTGCAAAGAACTATTCAATAAAGCATAAAATATGAGAGACTAAGGGGTACGTTCACTTTTTACATTCAAATCTGTCTGATGCTTTGGAAAGCTTTACAAAAAATTCTTTTTGTTTAAAAGCAAACTGTATTTTTGCTTTTAGATTCCATGCGGTATTTCTGAATATAGCTTTGCTTTTCTGCATTACTATGGTCCTGGGTAGGTTACGAGTCCTCCATTTTAGACTGCTTTTATCATGCATATCTGCAACATCCTCAACACTCCATAGTCAATGAAAATAACAGGTGCCATCATCTGACAAAAAGTATTTAAAAAGTTTCTCAGACCACATTGTCTCTCTTTGATGTAGATGAAGGAAACTCAGGGCTGCTTTTGTAAGCAACATGACACTTATAATAGCCTATTAATAACCCTGAAAATTAATTCTTTTGAAAAATCTATAGATGGAACCACCCACTGAGTAGAAGTCATTAGTTATTCCTCCCCTGAAGAGCACAGGGCTTATTTTTATATTTATCTGCCTGGCGCGATTATTTATCTTCCATTTCTACAGTGAAAAAAGGGTGCTTTCACTTACCTTCACCAACCATCGTTACTCCTATCGACATTCCTAAGAATTTACTTTTTGTCCAGACATGAGCATTGACACACATCTTCCTCTCTACGCATTCAGCATAAAACCCTGAGACAGGAGGATGATGGGAGACTTGCTCAGCTACAAATCTGACTGTGTAGTAGTCCGGTTCCAGTTGGCCATCCAGCTCTTTTGAAAGACCTGCTTGCTCAGCAGGGGAATGGGATGAAGAGTCACTATTGGTGTCGGATACTACGTTGTCCTTTGCCAGCCTCCAGGAGCAGTGGAATGTTTCGCCGATGATGGGATTATAGGGTTTCTTAGCGATAGCTCCCTTGCGACCTTCGTAAAATGAAGTGAGATAATATTCAACAAAGCGGATCATCCTCTCCTCAGCAGTAACTCCATTTGTGATTGCGACGAAGAGGTCTGGATGGGACATGAAATCTGCATACATCTCCAGCAAAGAACGTTTCTCTAGAATAAAAGTAGGAAGGACCACCTGGAAAAAAACAAATAACAAACAAGAATTCATGAGCAAGCTGGCTGTATGCTTATGAACAAAGCCCTGGAGCAACTACATTTAAGAAGTAGGGAACTGATACTTTGAACAGAGATGAACAACTCATTCTAGCACAAGTGACCAAAGGTAACCTGCATAATGGGAACAGCGTGGAGTTTTAAAGTGACTTTTCATTTAAAAATTTAAGATTTAACATTACATGAGTCCAATGATCTCTTAAATCATGTTTGAATTCAGGCTTGTTTGCAATGCAAAGAATTATGGAGGAGTCAAAAATCTAAAAAAAAAAAAAAAAAAGTTATCCAAAAATGGGCATAAGCCATAATGGAGGGGAAAACATGAGAGAGAATTTGTTCTGCATAAAAGTAGTAAAACTACCACCTCGATCTTCTGTGTAATGACTGCTTATCAACAACATTGAGCGATGAGGACTCAAGTGATTCCTGATTGTGCAGTCGTAGTTTAAATAAGTCTATACCAATTAGTAAGACCTATGGATGCCTTGATTTTGATGCACTGATGCAGGTTCCACCAGATAATTATCTATACTGATCAGGCAGACTTGGAAACTGGACTTAAAACCACACTTACCCAGGAAAGCTCTCTTTCCATTGTAAGTGCCATCACATCTGCAGAATCTAAGCTTATATTAAATAAAAATATGGTCTTTATGACTACAAACAGTGAAACTACAGAGCACAGGTCAGCACCACTTTCCAAGTATAGCTCTGAGCAGCAACAAGAGGGAGGCTGGGAGAGGACAAAGATAACAGAACTCACACCTTGCGAATGTTGCTGTGGGGTGGGAGGGTGAGGAACTGAGAACACACCTCCTTTGTCCCCTCCTCCTTCCATTCTAGAAATCAGTAGAAGGGGGACTTCAGGTGTGGGTGTGGAGGGGATTGAGTTGGTAAATGGATGTGCCGGTAGAAGGAGAAGAAGAGATTTTGTGGAGAAAGTGCAGAAAAGCAAAACATAGAAACAAGGTAGGAGGAACAGACATGATTCATTAAGGAAACATGGAGAAAAACCAGCAAGAGAAAAAGAGCGATGAAACGAGATATGTTCTATTATTCAAACTGATACATGCACAAACATGCACGCACTGACAAACACACTTACAACACACAACTGCTTTCTTTCTTAAAGTCATAGGGCTTATGGCTTTGGGTGGTAGGTTAGACAGGTTCTTTTCATTCACCGGCAGGCATCAAGCTTTTCACTTCAGTCCTGCTGATCAGGGTGGAGTGTTAGCTGTCAGGATGTGGCAAACTGCCAACGCAGCCTATGGGTGGACACACTTGAGGTGGCATTTCACTTTTAGCACAGCCTGCTTCCAAGCCTCAGTCACTTACTCTTGTTAAATCCATGCCAAGTTTCAACTGAGACAAGAGATGCAAGATCACACTGCGCTGTTCTTCCACTGCTCCAAGGTCGTCCTCTTTATTGTCACATGTATCCTCCAGCTCTTCATCTGGGTTTATTTCTTCTGGTTCCTGGTGTAACAAAGTCATAAGAGTCATTTCAAATTCATATTTATTCAGGCACCAGCCAGAAATACATTCAGAGCTGTACTAAGCCCTTCTCCCTTCACACAAGTAAGTAAAACCCCTACAGAAATCTGTGCACTGATATTTATACTCAGCACAAATGTCAACTCTGGAATGAAAAGGAAATTTCAGTGACTCATAAAGCAAGTGTCATGTAATGGGTTGATACAGTGAGTCTTAGCCTGCACCTCATAGGATAGAAAAGACAAGTCTAAAAAAGCCCAGAAGATATCTGCCAGGTTGGGAATAAAAGTATGAAGCAAGCTCACACAGAAATCAGAAGGGCATTTCTAAACTAATACCGTAATAAAATGCAACTTAAAAACTAAGCAGCCTAAGCTCCAATGTCAAATAAAAGACTCTCCTCTTGCACGCACTTCTATTGCAGGAGGATTCAGTTTCAGACGGGTTCCAAAGGGAACCCGAGTGCTTTGCCCATGGTCCCAGCCCTGGGAACCAAGTGTGAACACGAGTGCTAGAGAGGGCAATAATGCAAGTAGCTGTATATCATCTGCATGCTTTTCTTGAAAATTATGCATCCAAAGTTGGTGGGACGGGGCATGTCTTAAGCAAGAAAACTGATTTCCATGCCAGAATGAAGGCATGGGGATGCTGGCATGGCAGAAGGGGACTAACCCCTAGATTACTGTCATTTCTTTCTGCTGGTGCTATACAATTTTGTGCTTGCAACTTATACACTAACTAAATGAGAGATGTATAGCACAAGCTTTTGGTAGCCTAAGCGAACTTCATCAGACGCTGTGAAAGAACATGCAGAGAGCAGCATGAGGCTGAATGTCCACATCCAAGCCTCGCGGACTTGTCTGCACTAGGATGATCTCGTCAGCCTCTCACTGCTTCAAGTTTCCTGATGCTACCGCCACTGCAGATTGTAGTAAACCATGGCACAGATTAGGCATTGGTAACCAAGAGGTACTATGTTGTCTCAACTTGCTATGTTATTATTTAACACTAATTAATTAAAATACATATGACCAGTCATCACTAGCTTTAGATTTCCCACTGTTGCTGCCAGTGGATAACAACAGTGAAATATCTAAAGACGACTGATGACTTGGAGCAGACACAGTATAATCAGGTGACTTAGTGGCAGGATCACTTTCTACAGACTGGCCAGAGAAAAGAAGTTAGCCTTTGAACAGCCTCTGCCGTGCTCCAGTTCCACAACACTTTGCTCCCAAAAAACAGAGGTAACAACAAGAGTTGGATTGGAGTGAGAGATCTGGCTGGAGAGCAAGTGTACTCATCATGGGCTTGGACTTCTGCTGTTCTTGATCCTTTGCACTGCAGTAAGGCTGCAGCATGAGTAAAGATGTAGGCCCTCTATAAAAAGACAGTAAAATACTTCTCTGACTTGAAGAATTCATTATCTAACAAGTAACTTTAGCTTCATTTCTTCCCTCCCTTCAATCAGCACTGCACTACACTCCAGAGAAGCATGCTTAAAAAGAGTGACAGAGCTAACAGGAATGCTTTAGGTAGGGCCAGGGGAGTTCAGATAGACGGCTCAGCTCTTCGACATCTTCCAGTGGCATTCCCTGGAAAAGAGACGGTTTGTGAGCAATGGGGAGACCTCGAGAGAAGTGCTGCCAAACAGGACGCCAGGGAGCAGCAGCAAGGGAACAGAGAAGCAAGGATCCTCTGCCTGCAGCTCACTCCTGCATCCAGCAGGTTTTTTGGGTTTTACTGATTTTGCAAAGACCCTGCTCGGTTGTCTCCTTCTGAAATAGCCCAAGCCCCAGGCAACAATTGGGCTGGAGTAACCCCTAGATTACTGCCATTTCTTTCTACTGGTGCTATACAATTTTGTGCTTGCCAGTGAGAACTACAGCAATCCAAGGAGAGCCATAAGAAGCGTGTGTCCCAACCACAGACAATGTAATTAAGGCAGTACTTAAACTCCCACCCCATGTTGACGCTGTTTGGCAAGAGAAATACATTTAGATTGAATTTTTAGAAGTGAAGGGATGATGTTTCTATCTTTGCCCCATCGGGACATCTGTACAACTGTACTAAAGGGGAAAAAAAACCTTAGTAGTACAAAAAAACCTAAAAATTTCAAGTTGGTGTTCTTCCAGGTTTCTGATACAACCACTACTGAAAAATGCTGTAAAATAAAAATAAATCACAAAATGGAACAAGATGTTGTTATAACCAGATTCACTAACAATCTCCCCAAAAGGGAGTGTGCTATACACATGTGGCTTCAAAAAACCAGCCTGCCTACAAAAGCGACTTATATTTTTTACTCAAGTAAGACGACCAAAGCCTTCCTTCAATAATATAAATCATGACTGTATTTTAAAGAACGTCAAGCTAATCTTGATAGTTTAGGACACCTGGAATGAGACCAAATTGTTTCTCATTTTAACTGCCCCACAGTCAAGTATTGGAAGGATTTATTTTTTTTATTATTTTTTTTTAGTGAAAGAGTTGGATGCAGTAAGAGCTGGAAAAATAAAGTTACAATAACAAAATACTTATATTAACCACACCTCCTCCTCCTACTCCCTCCTTGTAGCTCTGCCAAAATAGCATTTAAAAAGAGTGGCTTACTCTGAGCACTTGGAAAATGCAATTTGTTCACTTTTCTTGACCTTTTGATTTTTAATCATCTTAAAGGACTGTATGTGGAATGCCTCCCTGTTTAAATCACAAGTTTAAATCTGCTTCCACCCCCATTCCTTGCTTCACTTAACATTTCACCCTGCAGCTCCTTATAGGAAAATACAAGATTCATTACTGTACTTAATACAAAAGTATGCCCTCTTCATTCTATTCAAGCAGTTGCATGTCAGAAGGGGGATTGGGGAGGGTGCCTAATTTTCCTATAGGGTACCAACACAGTTAGATAACGCTGGGAGCAGAAACATTCCCTGCAGAACAGGAGTTTTCACATCACCTTACCCTGGTTAGCTGGCAGGGCTCCGAAATCGGCTGCTCCTCTCTGGTAGACACTGGCTTGTTTAGTTCCTCTGAGAAATTCGGAGCCGCTCCATTTTTGAAGTGGTTTGACACAGATACCTTTGGTTCCAACCAATTTATTGTTGTCCCTGAAGGAAAAGAAAGCTTGCGCTGGAACTTACTCATACTCTGGAAATTCAGCAGAAAGGGGTTTTCATTAAACAGCTGGAAGCAGTTAATCTGGTCCAGCAGCAGCTAAACAAAGGTGAGCGCGCCAGGCGAACACCTTCGGCAATCATTAGCAAGAGCGCTGGGATTGGCCGGCTGTAATGCATGCAATTTGTGCTGGAGAATTAGGCAGTGTTATAAAAGATGTAATCGGACACGAGATAAAGAACCCAATAGCACTGGAATATTAGGTAACCCCGGGGATGTGTTGGGGCACCAATTAAAGAAATGGTAGCAACAGACTCTCCGACTCATACTTTAATAAAATCTAGGAACTGTGGCTAAACCCAAAGGATTTTTTTTTTTTTGCTAACAGTTCTCTCTGGAAAGGGGATTTGTCTTTTCTCAGTTGAAAGAACAACAACATGCTCTGTTGAATAAATAATAGTTGCTCCAAATGATAGCAGCAGCATTTGGAAAGCTGTCACCCACTCATTTAAGGATTCAAGTGTCTGGTTACTCCCAGGTAGTCTATCTGAACAGATAGGATTGCTCATCAATAATGAAAATGTTCCATTCTATTTCAAAGGCTAATGTACAGTAGACTCCAATAAAGTTCTATTAAAAATGCACGTAAGAACTATGGTAAAGCAACATTTTGGCTATGACATGAACCCCAAAGCATACAAAGGATACTAGTCGCTTGAAACCTCCTGCATAATAAGGTGGTATTCTGAACTTGGGCATTAGTACATGCATTTAAACTAAAAGAACCTATGGACATTCAGTCACTCAAACAACTTCCTGGATATCCTTTATGCTGCAGCCTCAATGAACCACATTTCCCTTCTCTAAAACTAGGTTACATTCCCCAGGCAGCTGTAGATAGCCCCAGAGAACAGAGGTTTTCATGCCAGCGTGTTTCAAAGAAAGGAGGCACCCATCTTGCAAAGCTTAACTCAGTCTTAAAATGCCTTCGCCGGCACAAGTTTCTCTGGACTCAGCAGCGAAACTAAAAGTTTGGCTGTCAAGATTTAAATTTTCTTCGAAATAGGAAGACTCCTCCTCCGGAGTCCGTTAGCATTCAGATAGATAGTAGCCTTTCCCTTATCAGTTTGGCCTCTCCCCACCAGAGCTATACATTAAAACTTTCAGGATGTTTTCCAAAAGGAAAAATAGTGATCCTGGGAATAAAACATCATCTTCTCTCTCCTCTAATCTATACCCCAGCCCACAATTTTTCAAATAATTCTCAGTGCTGCAGTATGGCTGTTAGCTAATCTTTCCCACCCTAGTTTGCATACAATCAGCACGGCTTAATTTGTACTTTTGCGTGTTGAAATTCAACATTATTTACTTTTCTGCTCTCAGTTATTTTAGAGCGCCTTCCTTGACATGTAGTCAAAACTGGCTATTTTCTTTGCTAAAATTTTAAAGAGTATAGCTATTAAAATCTGAAATACTAGGTTTCACTTAATAAATGAGGATAAAGAGGCAGGACTTTGCTTTTCTTCCTCAACCTGGACATTTTTAAGAAGTAATTTTTATTCCCCTAACTTTGACTAACACAAACCTAGTGTGCATTTCTGCAGTTCCTCCCTTCTACCCACAAGCCTTAAATGCTGAACGCTTATTTGCTTATCTTCACTTTTTCCCAGCTCCAGGGCAAATTTCATTTTTACCTCAAATATTCGAGGTATGCCAGTGACAAAGCATGGACACTCCTTGCGCTCTGCTTTTATTCTTCTCTATAGGAACTGTGGCTTGGTGCCTCTTGCCGCCCTGACACCGAAACACCCTTTCAAACCAGCACATTACAAATCCATTCAGTATTTTGCTGAAAGTGTGTCAGTGGTTCCAAGCTTCCTATTAATCTCTACATATCAAGCCTTCAGGAATAAAATAGCTTGTGACTTACTGTAAATTCACAGCTGGTCCGGGCATTTTTGTTGTTCTCTCCTTTATTCTTATTTTACAGCAGATGCCCACTATCTTGTCCTTTTTTATTCCTTCTACTCTAACCCCAAAATATTTATTGCCACGTTCCTAGTTGTCAGACTGTACACTGCGGAAATGTAAGTACTTTTTCACCACTTCTGAGAGTTACATTTATGCCTACTAAGTAGATCTTTATTTAGTATCATTTCTAGTTCTTCTTTATGACAGCCCGTATGGCTAGCATTGAACAGATGCTGAAATATGCTGCCACATACAGTCTTTTTCATGGAGTCTTGAAGACAAGAACCGGAAACGGCCTAGTGCAAGGGATCTCAAACTGTGGTATGCGTAAGCGGTACGTGGGAGAAATTGTGTAACAACAGATTTAATTTTCATTATAATAATGATTGGCATTTGGAGGGTTACAGTATAAAATGTATGCTGGTCGGGGTATGCAGGCAGCTGGTAAATCTGGGAAGGGGGATGCAATAAAAAAAAGTTTGGGAACCTCTGGCCTAGTCCATCTTAGCACAGCTTTTCATTTTCTAAATCTTGTCACTATTTCAGAACTTCATCTTCCCAGTACAGAGTACAGTAGAAGTCCACACCAGGATTAAGCAACAGCTCCTTAATTGTCCATATCGAGTTTTAACACTTGCTAAAGGATCTGCGATTTACCAACCCCAAAAGGTTAAGTGGGGAGCATCTAACAAACAGATTTCCATCAAAACCAACATATCAGTGTTCAAAGATCTGCAAACACTTCTCTACATCAGGGGTGGTACTAGAGGGGGCTTGGAGGGGGCTATAGCCACCCCAAAATTTGCTTTAGCCTCTCCACAGCCACCCCTTCTAGTGCTGCCCCTGTCCAGGTGAGTATTGTTAAAAAAACTGAGTATGTTGGGGCACCAATTAAAGAAATGGTAGCAACAGATTCTCCGTATGCACCAGGCGAGCACCTTGGGCAAGTGCCAGAAGATATATAGTGCAGCCCCTCCCATTTTCTTTCCCCCCCACCAGGAAGAGGCTGGCGCCACCCCTGCTCTACATGGTAATAAATAGGGTGTTTTGTCTCCAGCACCAGTTATCTTCCCTGGTGCCTGACACTGTAAGGTCCACTCAGGGAAAGACCTGTGGGGGAGTGAGGGATATCACATGCATTACTCCCACTTTTTGTTCTTTTCCCTGATCCTGAAAGGTTTCATGATCATGCAATTGCATTTCTGCTGGTCTTTGTTTCTACAAACTACAACCAAAGGGACATCACCAGAATCCTTTACGATTTGATAAATCTCTATGGTGTTTTTAATCTTGGCACCCAAGAGGCAGATAAGGTCTAAATGATCATCTTAACGGACAATAACCAAAATACAATCAAGCTACATCCAAAGTCAATATTTGTTCAGCTTCTTCCAGCATAGTCCTTTTAACAAAACAGACATTCACAGAAACGAATTGCTCCACATAAAAATGGACGTGCGAAACACCGTCTTTGAAATGGTTCGAGCAGGGTCTCTTCCCCCTGTAAACTTAATGGTTACAAATTATCTGTCCTGAGCCACACAAGAAGTTATCCATAAGTTAATCTTTGCACTAGTTGGCTAATGTGGATTCTGGGAAGTCTTGAATCTCCAGCCTCAAACATTAAAAGCTCTATTATTAATAAAAATAGGAAACACACAGACCCAGTAGCTGCTTTTCAGTGGCTAAACATTTCCTAGGGCAAAGGGTATGTGTTTGGGGGGAGGGAGGAAAGAGGTGGGGGGGTGAGGGAGAGAAGGTTTGAAATTAAAAGCAAAGATGCAAAGTTTTGGTCAAAACATGCCTCAGTTTTTCAGCTTACATGTGAAGCTTAAAAATTCAGGGTGTTTTTTTTTTTTAAGTTGTGGTTATTTAAAAGATTAATTTGCACATTAAGATTTAAAACTAATAAAAATAATTCTTATTTATATACAATGCATCACTTCGTTGTTAAAAGTTTAAATAGGTCAACATAGCTGGTAATCGCAATATGCAATGATAGCAATGAGAGATACTGTAGAATTTAACTTATCCAGATACTTTATCATATCCTCTTTGAAAGCCCAGTGCAATTGTTGCATTTTCTTCCTCAAAAACAAAACACAAACCCTATCCCTTTTTCTTACAAAAATCAAATAGATACATTAAAATTAACAGACTTACAAACGAAAAAAAGATTCATTCTAATGTGCCCATACAAATTAAGTGGAACCGTTCAGGTAAACAGCTGTTTGCATGAAAATGAACAATTATGCAGGGCTAGAAACATATGCTCAAATTGCATGCATACACATATATACCTACATATATATACACACACGCACATATATATACACATGCACACACACACACAGTTCCACAATCATTCATGCTTGGATAAATCATCTTTCCTAATTTAAAAGAAAAGGTAATTTTATTTTCAAGCCAACGTGCAGTTGCCTGGAAGAAGCAATTGTGTTTGAAGCCAGAAGGGAGCAGATTTTAGCATCCCTCCCTACTGCTATTGCTAAAAAAAATAAAATAAAATAAAATAAAAATTAAGTTAATCCCAAATAAGAATGCCTACATACAAACTTGGCTACAACATGTTTGTGCACAGACAAGGTCTAGAATTAGAACTTCATATTTCTGGCAGGGGAAAAAAAAAGCTTAAAATATATGTTATGTTCATGTAACTCCCTCTGAGTAACAGAAAAGTTCAGGGAGGATGTGGGGGGAGGAAGGGAAAGACTCACTCATTTTCTCTCTCAAATGAAAGCAATATGGAAGAAAAACTATGTATACCAAAATTCTGACAAATTTCATCCTCTCAAAGAGTTTGTAATATCATAAAATTACGAGTCTAATACTATTGCTGGCCAGCAAGCCATGCATATATGGAGTCCAGCCATATTCTAGGTAAACCCATTTTTTTCAGTGATCTTTGTAAATGTTACTACCACCGTGCCTTCAGATCCTTCACAATGAAAATGCAGCTATATAAATGCTGTCATAGATTCATAGAAGTGGGGTCAGAAGGGACTTTGTAGATCATCAAGTCTGACCCCCTGCCCTGGGCAGGAGAGAAAACCGGGCTCAAGTGACCCCAGCCAGGAAGACATCCAGCCTCCTCTTAAAGACCCCCAGGGTAGGAGCCAGCACCACTTCCCTTGCAAATTGGTTCCAGATCCTAGCCGCCCTGACTGTGAAGCAGTGCCTTCGGATGTCTAGTCTAAACCTACGCTCTAACAATTTGTGGCTGTTATCCCTTGTTACCACCACAGAGGCTCCATCACAAAACAAGAAAAATGAAATGTGTTGACCATGTCCTTCATCATGAAACAAGAGGTGTGTCTAAGAGTAACAAGTTTTGATCAAGTTTGAGCCAGCAGTCACTGAAATCTTAGGTGTCAAATTGTGTCATGAAGATTTCTTACATTCAATACTCTAATTTGATAAGCTAAATGTTTTCCAATTCATGACAACGCTATTTTTAAAGAATTTGAGAGCTTCTAAATACTCTGGGCTGTGGACCTCATCTTGGATTTCTGCCAGATCTGCTTTAGAGCACTTTCTTCCACCTTGATAAAACATGCTGCAAGATGTAAAAGGAAACAAAGACAGCGATGGGGTCACATGGATTCCCACCAATGGGCTCCTGTCAACTTAATTATCTATAGGCCATCCACAAACAACGGGCTAGGCTCAGTCTTGGTCTCATGAAGAGGGCAGCTTACAGACATGCCATCCTGCCAAGAGGACTAGAGAAGGCTGGTGCTTTAGTTGCAACATACCTTCTTTTCGACTCTTGCCTGAGGATAAAGAGCAAATTACTGTACCACTGTGTGTACTCTGCCCTTGCTACTCATTTAGGCTAAGTACAGATGTTCAAAAAGCCTCTGGCAGAAGCGCTCTTACATATCTCACTTTAGTTAAACAGTGATAAGTTAGAGCAGGAGCCAATGGAACAGACATTCGCTGTTTCGAGGGAGCTTGCAGCCTGCCTGCGCTGGCTGCTGGAGGCGCTCCTGCGTGCCTCCCAGGAGACTGCCAGAGCAGCCCCCCCCAGATGCTGTCAGCAGCAGTTTGGGGGAGGAAGTGGGGGGAAGGACACCCCCGCACTGTCCCATTCCCCCCCTCTCCCAATTTGCTGGCTGGGAGTCTGGGGGGGAGAAGGGCAGGGCAGTAAGTGGGGCTCCCCCTCCTGTCCCTTGACAGCTGCAGCCAGCAGCTGCGGCAAGGGGTGGCCCAACCACAGTTGCTGCAGGGGAAGGGCTCTGGGCCCCCCCACAGCAGCCCCAGTCAGGCAGCAAAGGGACCTTTGAAGCCTTCTCCCCAGCAGCCGTCCTAGACAGGCAGTGGTGTGCCACTCCTGCAGGGGGGGGACACGACACACCTTAGAGTCCTTCCCCCCCAGCCAAACAGCAATGTGCCACAGCCCAGCTGGGGCAGCTGCCAGGAGAGAGACCCCAGACTCCTCCTCTCACAGCCGCCCCTTCCCGATCTGCTAGGGAGGCTACGGGGACAGAAACCCCGCTTCCTTCCTGCCCCCCTCAGGCTACACGAGGCTAGGATCAGAGGCTGCACCGATTTGGGTCAGTGACAGCAGAGGGGGTTGCTGGCGCTTGTGCAGAGTACAGGAGCTCTGCCAGAGGTTGGAACGCAGCCCTGCGCAAAGCTGTCTTGGACGGCGGTGGTTGAATTTTAAGTTAACCCTCGATGGTATCTGGCAGAGGCATTTGATAGAGCACTCTAACAGAAAGTGCTTTAGGCTAGCGCACGTCCACCAAGTTTAAATGTAGAGCAGGATCTGTCATTTTTAAAGCATTTTCTGTGCCATGAACGTCTGTTCTCTTACAGCTGTAAAGTGCTTTCTGCATGCTTAAAAGTGCAGTAAGTGTAACATCTGTAACCACCCTTAGCGACAGCATGGAGAGCAGGGCCCCCGAGGCCACAAACCTGGGTGGCAGGAAGTGCAGTTCTACAGCATCGCATTTGAGCTGGATAAAATCTAGCCTAACCACAGTAATGCACAGGAACATGGAAATACTCAGAACGATCAGAGCAATTAGCTCAGCATCAGCTTGACAGTGCTGCTTCAAAGGAACACGCAAGAAACTGTGCAAGAGGTGCTTATGGTTCAAACTGTCCACAGCAAAAAAAAAAAAAAAATGGAGTGAACACTTCAATTAACTAATCCACCGTGTCCTTGGCTTCATGGTTCTGTTGCACAGCTTAGGCCTTTACCTTCATTCATGACCCACCTGCTGGTAAGGATCCCTTTTGCTGTGAAGCATGCTGTAGCTGGAGAATATGGAAGCAATCATTTAAGCAATTCATAGTTGCCATGGAAGTTGCTTTGAGCATTAGGAGGTCTTGATCCAAGGAGGTGAGGTGACCAGAGACAGGGAGGCATTCTATGCTTCTGATTAAGTCTCTCTGCTGGCTCTCTGCCTGGAACATCATCTATGAAACACAACAGCACTAGTGTCAGAGCAGAGTATGGAAGTTTGTGTCACATGCACCAGAAGTGTTTCACAAGCAGATGCAGGATATTTTAGAAGGGAAATACTTTTACAAGCAGAAAGCAAAGCTATAATTTTGTCATTTAAATTTATAACTAAAAAAAAACAAAAAACCTGAATGACAAGAGTATAAATTTAAAAACACATTTCCGTGCTGAATGACCCCAGTAAACACGGCATGAAAGGCATGCCAGAAGCTTGAGTGCAATTCATATGTATTTATTACATTCCTTTTAGTGAGTCAAAAAGTACCAGAAAAATTTCACAAAAGGGAAAAAAGGAACTGGAACATAAAAGTATTAGCTTCAATCAGTACCACATGTCCTCACTGCCTGGTTGCAGAAAGCGTATTTTGAATGTCCCCGTCAAAGGGCAAATAATTCAGCTAGGCACTGTATAGAACGTGGAGGACAGTCTCTTTCTTGTGCCTTCAATGGGAAACAGTTATTCAGGACTTTGCGAGGATGCATTCACTGCCTGAAAGGTCACAACCTAAGTTACACAGGGGGAGCTTGCTTCCAATATAAATCACAGTACATATATGGAAAAATATTTACTCTTCATATTACTGCAGTGCCTAGGAGATCTAGTCACAGACAAGGCCTAAATGCTACAGAATTGTAAAAACCAGGACTGGAAGGGCGCTCAGGTCATCTGCTCCAATCCCCCTGCTCAAGACAGGATTATCTCCGACAACAGCCTCTACCTGCACAACAGGCTGGACTTCTGACCTTCCTGTAGTCAGGGGACTTTTCTCCCTGGTCTCCTTCTGCCAGCTAAGCAGACAACACTGCCTGCTCTACAATCTGCACTATTTCTACCACCTATGGAGCCGCAAAGATGAGTAACAGGTGGCCAATCGCAGGTGCTGCATTTGCCAGGGAAGACAAGGAAAAAGATCCAACTGCTTCAACACTGTAGTCCTAGAAAGCTCGAAAGTGACATTTATTTTTGAATGTACAGAGACAAAACAGAACAGCTGTTCCATGATCACAGCTACTGTATACAGCACTTTTTCATTTTCCCAGTCACTTTTCCAGGGCAGAGGCAACAGACTGAAGGTTAACATACCCTGAACACTGCTGCTCGTGGTGTTCCTGCAAACTTCACTCAACAGCGTGAGTGCAAGAACAGAGCTGACAGGCAGAGGAGGGGAATTTCTTGTGTGCGCTCATTTTGGATTCACACACATCTAGTATCATACTGGCCCCTTGAGATTCAACAGTATGCTTTTCACCAAGGCCCCTGGCACACGTCGTTTCTGATGCAATTAACATGTTAGTCGCACCAGAAATGGCAATTAGCAACAAGTTCATGGAACTCAGAGAGCCGTAAAATGGCAAATCGGCCACAAAGATATTACCCACAAAAAAAAAAAAGTGTAACATCTTTTTGGTTAATCTGTATGGCACCATAAAGTGAATGTGTGGTGTGCCATCTTCCCAATGCTGACAAACAGCTGATTCTCCATATCAGGATGCAGGCTCACCAGGAACCAGCACCTTAAAAAGCCTGAACTTTAAGGCACCGGGCACAAGCCTCAGAACATTGGGTACCTCCAGGGTCTAGGATGCCAGGCATGCAGTTGGGGATGGGGAAACTCCCCCATCCCTAGCTACACAGACCAGTTGAAAAAGAGGCACTCAACATAAGCAGCAGGAAATGGGAAAGCTTCCTCATGCCCAGTTGCTCATGCTGGATGCCTCTAAACAGACAAGTGGATTTGGGGAAGCGTTCTCCCTCCCCAGCTCCACATGCCCCGGTAAAAAGACACCCATGAGTTCAACAGGGGATAGTGGAGTTTCCCCCATCCCCTGCTGCTGGCCTGTTTGAAGCAGCCCGCAACACGTGCAGCCAACCCCAGCCCCAGCTGCGCTTGCCTGTTTAAAGAGCTGCCCAGCACAAGCAGCTGGGGATGACGGTGCTTTCCCATCCCCTGCTGCTTGCTTGCATAGGTGCCTCTTTAAACCAGCAAGAGATGCAGGAGATCCCCTGCTTCAGCTTCTGTGGGACACTGTGAGCCTAACAGGAGGGAGCCTCTAGCTGCACTGGACTTACTGCACCTGGGAACTTAAAAAAAAGCGGGCACGCATTCAGTGGGCACTGAGCCAAACATCAGGAAAAGGCTCCCTGATGTTGGGCTCACCTTGCCCTGGACCTTTAAAAAGCAGGCATACAGCTGGGATCCCAGACTGAACCCCCACTCACGGTTTTTTTTTGGTTGTTTTATAGACTTGTGTTCCCATGGAAGCAGGACCTGGGAAGCAGGGAGCTCCTGGCTCCCCAACGGCTGCTTCCACATTAAGGAAAGGTGCGGAGGGTGCAGCTGGGGAATCGGGGATCTTCCAGCTCCCCAGCCGCAGGTGCCCCCCACGCTGACAGCTGGCAGCTGTGCAACTGGGGTTTGAGGAATTGTGTGTCCCATTCTCAGAACTGTATGACCTGCCAAGCTCAGCAGCCTAAGGCTCATTTTATGCACTCTTTTCCAGGAAATTGTTTTTAAGTCTAAAATAACAAATATTCAAATGATGTTGTACATCTGCAAATCAGAAAGGAAGGGGGACTTGCTGGATGAGCTCCCAGCATTAGATGATGTTCTTTGGAAATGCTGTTTTAGGGCCTTTCTGTGCAGTTAGCAAGGGTGTGAATTTCCAAAGTATTAGTGATTTGAAAGCATCACCAATCAGTGTCAGTGCATACTTAGTGTTCCCTGGGGCAATTTGTGCTCTGTACCTGGTAGCCTGTACACTCATGCTTGAGCTTAGGTATATACTAACCTCCCTGCCTCACCAAGCCTTTGCCAGATCTCATCAGCCTAGTGCCCACCTAGATACTCTAAAATAGAGTGCATCAAATCTACCTCCCTTGTTACTGTACTCTAAATGCCTTGCACATCAACTTGACAACTGACTTGAAAGCAGCAGAGAAAGAACAGTGCTGCGAGGTGAAGTTCACAATAAGCCATGCCACCAAGTTGCTTAACCAACAAACATCACATGTACACACAAACCCTTCTGGAGTCTTCACCATTAGCTATGTGTACTGCATGATCACCCTAAGGCAAGAAGTCAACTTCTAGGTACAACACAAAAGACGCACAAAGACAGTATTTGCCTTAAAGAGTTTCTCGCATTTTATACAACTAAGAAAAAAAGGCATGGTGTATCCCAATGTATGCTTCTCTTTCACTGGCTTAGCCTCCACCAAGAAATTAAATACCTATTGATTCAATAGGACAAAAAGATGAGACAACAAAATAAGCCAGTATATCATGGAGTGGCCTGTCCCCAAACACAACAAAACGAAATTCCATACTCAGTTTTTGCTAAGCATTCAGAGGACAGCTCTTACAGTGATGAGACATGACAACTTTTAACTTTTTAAGCACTTTCTCCATAGAGTTCTGAAAGTTTCCCCTCTTACAGTTGATAAACTAAAAAAAAAAAAACCGCTCTGTTTCAAGCCAGAACAGTCAAGCATCCAAGTACACATGCCATATCTCCAAGCAAAAGACCTCACCAAGAATTACTACAGCTCAGCACAGAGTGGCCTCTTCTGCTGAAACTCTTGCTTTGCCAAGCTGGCTTCATTGAGTTTCCATCATGCAAACTCATGTATTCAAGGGCCAGGAAAGTTGGGAAGTTTGTGGGTTTTTCATAAAAAGTTTATATGGTTAAAAAAAATGTGTACTGAATATTTAGAAAAGATTGCTGTTTCCATAGTCTGTTGGACTGAGATTGCAGCTAATCAAGTCATGATATAGTCAAGCACAGCTTTCATAAGTGAATAAATAAGTGCATTTAAGGTACGGTTCTAAGTGCTTTCATGTAACAAACTTTTAGGCACGACTACCAAAAAGGCAAAAATCAAAACATGGTCAACGTAAGTCATGCCATTCAGATGCTTAACCAACAAATGTCGTGTTGAGAAAAAAGAAATACGATGTGCTTTTAACACTGATAAAACAGCAACTGGTACTGATAATTGTGCATCTTTTATTTCTAGCGCCTGCCTCTGGGAAAATGAATCATTATGACATGTTATCCAAATACACTTTATATAAAAAAGAAAAGTGACTTACTTTCTACAGGTTTCTCTCTCCATATAAGAAAATCCTTCCACTTTAAAGATACACAGGGAAAAATCAGAATGAAGCCCAAAGTGTTCTGTTAAGTTCAGTAGGATATAACCCTTTCTTTAGTTCAGGAAGCTCTCCTGCGTGGAGTAGAGCCACACATTTACCTCCGTCAGCTCTCCCAGGCTCAGAATGCTAGGCACTATCTACAAGTTCAACCAACAATTTTACTAAAAAATGCCTCACTCCTAAGAAAAATCCAGCACAGAAATATGGAAGGATAAATCACTTTGATAGCCACAGTGTGGCTTTTATGCAAACTGGTGTTAATATGCATTTGCTCCTGCTGCAATGTTTCATTTTTGTGTGACACGTAAGATAAAGTGATATTCAAATTCACTGTATGCTACATTAGTTCTCCCAAATTGTGAAATCCATTGTAGGGCCAATCCTGATGTACTAAATTAAAACTAGAACTAAACTGAAAATGTGAACTTGTTAAAACAGTCTTTACATTAAAGGATAAAAAATTAACCAGCTTCTAAAAAGAAAGGAAAGGGCCACAGGAATGAAGATTCAAGGTTTTTCTAATTACTCAACAGCACTTCACATGTTTTCAGCTCACAGCTGTTAAGCTTCCCCCTCTATAAGGATATTAAGAGACTGGCAGTTATTCTTTCCCCAGACTGTAAAGACATCTAACTGCGGCTTATTTACAGATTAACAGACTCTAGTGTGATCATCAGGGATCTGGGTTTTTCTGTTTCCCACAGAAAAACTGAAAAAAAAGTGGATTTTCTTTTTTTTAAACTCAGAAAAAAACATGGATTTCTCATTTTAATGGAGGAACACATGAATTTTCCGCTTTTGCAGATCTGTCTCCAGGCGGGCAGAGTTCCAGCCTGCAAGGGGCTGGTGGACAGCAGAAGGAGGGAGGTCAGATGGGGCACCACATGCATGTACATGGTCACCAGGCAGCCTGGAAAGCAGCTCCCACAGGTAAGTCTGGTGGGGGAAAGGGGATTAAGGCCTCCATAGGGAGGGAGGGAGGGAGTTGAGCAGGTCTTGAGTTGGGGCTGCTGCCCGACTGGGTGTCGCATGGGGCTTGGGACCCAGGGCCACAATGCGTGGTGGCAGGACCCTGGTGGGGAGCGGGACAGAGCCACAGGCAACTTGTCTGGGGTGCAGGTAGGGCTGGCTCCCTGACACTGCATATGCTCCAAGGAGGGGTGGGGGGCATGTTCCCCGGCAAATATGTGCATGGGGAAGGGGGCTGGGGCAAGGACCTGGCATGGCAGGACAGAGCAGGGCAGCTCCCTGCTGCTGTGAGTCCTGCACCGCCATAGCAAGGCTCCCCCTGCCCACCTGGTAGTGGCGGGGGCAGCAGCACGGAGTTGTACCCCTCGCTGCTGCCAGCCGGGCAGGGGAAGCTTCGCCAGGGTGGTGTGGGACTCGTAGCAGCAAGGAGGGCAGGGAACAGCTGCAAGCAGATCTGGACAGGTTGGACAAGTGGGCAGAAAACAACAGAATGCAGTTCAACAAGGAGAAATGCAAAGTGCTGCACCTAGGGAAGAAAAATGTCCAGCACACCTACAGCCTAGGGAATGACCT
>NW_005841887.1:3580510-3599931 GCF_000455745.1 Alligator sinensis | reverse complement strand
GCTCTCAGCCCCACTTCAGCCACAACAGCTGTTGCCTCCCGCGGGCGGCAGCCAGGGTTTGGGAACTGCTGCGGGGGGGTATACAGGGCTGGAGGGCTGTGGCTTGGGAGTGAGGGGCTTGGACCTGCATTCTGTGAGCTAAGGGGACAGGGAGAACTCTGATTTTCCATGATAAAAAGGCCCAAATCAAATACCAAAATGTATAGATATTTATAATTTATTTTATTATAGTAATTGAGGCACTGGTAGGCTTCCAAACTGCTTTAAAATTATACATATATCAATAAAAAAATGTGTTCAATTGAGAGATATCTATCTATTGATATAGCTATATCGATAGCTATCTATTCATATACATCTCCAAAACCCCCAAAATCAACAATTAAAATGAAACACCATTACATAATATATCCAAAAAACCCCAAATCTGCTAGATAGGTAGATAGAGTGATGTTTCATTTTAATTGTGGTTTGGGGGGTGGGGTGTTAAATGAGAGAATCTGCAATTTTTAAACATATAAAACCTGGATCCCTGGTGATCATCTGGTCTGATCTCTAGTATAACAAGGCCCAGGAGACTGCCCCAATTAATTTCTGGCTGTAGAAGGAGCATCCTTTTTTAGAAACCCCCCCTGCCTGATTTCAATTAGAAAATTCCTGCCAAATGCTCAACCTATGATCAGCTGCTGGAATGTTAATTATGCTCGCTGTTAAATATTTGCACATGATTTCTTATCTGAACTTGTCTAGCTTCAACTCTGAACCTCTTTTGCTTTGCTGACCTTTTCCTGCTACACTGATGAGCTGGTTATCAAATGTCTTTTCCCCATATAGGTATTCACAGCCTGATCAAGTCTCCCATGAACCTTCTCAGGGTCAATCTATACAGTGAGAGTGGTGGGGTGTTGTGCCTTTGTCAAGGAGACAGCTCTGTCCCTCATTTTAAGTTCTCTGCTAACCTGTCCCCAGGCCCTCCTGGTATCTAAGAAGCAAATTTTCTTAAGACATCAGCATGTTGGGTGTTGGTCCTCTAGTCAGTAGTGGCCTTAGGGGAGGTCAGACAGGGCAACTGCCTGGGACCCCACACTTTATAAAAATTAATTACACTGAATATTTGTATTATCAGTGTTGTATTAAGATACTGTCACTGCAGTTTCATGGATAGGGCACAGTGAAATTGAAATAAAATTGTCCAACTTGCTTATAGGTCAAAATTAACCCTCTAAGGGGCCCTAAATGACTCTTGCCCAGGACCCCAACAACTCCTCCAGTCCATACTAGCCAGTCCTCGTGCTCTCTCCACTCCCAAACCAATAACCCCCAAGGAAACTAAAGAACTGGCTAGAAAACTACCCAGGATGACAAACCCCTGCCCATCTTTGCTAACTGCC
This sequence comes from Alligator sinensis, assembly GCF_000455745.1. Classification (NCBI taxonomy): domain Eukaryota; kingdom Metazoa; phylum Chordata; order Crocodylia; family Alligatoridae; genus Alligator; species Alligator sinensis. The sequence continues at coordinate 3,598,540 of NW_005841887.1, read as the reverse complement.
ACATCTACAGCTCCCAATACACCCTCCAGAGCCCTTTTATTTTCTGTAAATTCATCCCCCCACCCCCAATCTACAATGTTTTAGTTTAAAAATGTCTCTCCCCTCTAAACAGAAGCTTTTTATTTCAACACTAGACACTCCTTGTGCTTTTTGTAACTTAGAAAAAAATATTTAAATAAATCTAACCTGGTGCTTTATCTATACTGGTCATGCAATATATAAATTCCTGATTCAAGTGTCACGGCGACACATGCCTCCATCTGATGTAAACAGATGCTATAAAAAGCTATTGGCACATCAGATCCCTCAAAATCACCTTTTGCTCCACCTTCTGTATCCTGCCTCCCCGTCCTTCCTTCCTGCCTGCTCTGTTCATGAAGTTACATTCTCAGCTGCTTAGTCCTTCCCAGTCGGAGGGGACAGAGTAACTTCCATGCTACAAACTTCCATCACGTGAAGAAGTTTAGTTACAGCAGCGTTAAAATATCCCTGCTGATAAAAAGACAAGGTGTCACAATCTCTCTTTGAAGCATACCTGGAATCCACTAAATGAACTTCCTTACTTGCAAACATGCTCAAAACAATACAACATTTGCAGCTAGAGATGGGCCTGAACCAACCAGTACACACTGACCCTGTGAATTCAGGCTGGCCTGCCATGCTGTGCAATACTGCAACTCCACGGAGGCCTGCAGGCTGAGTGGGGATGTGGGACGGCAGCAGCACGTGGCGCTATGGCAGGCACAAGCTGTGTGGAGAGGGGAAAGCAAGGGAAAGCTTTCACTTGCAGAAGAGATGCCTACCTCTGCTCAGGCATCCCATCAGCTGTTTAGCACAAGATCAACTCCAGTCCTGTTTCCCTTTCCCTAGCGCCACTTGCATTCCTGATCCAAGCATGTCCAAACCCCAAGCCACTTACCTGCGGTGATTAGGGACTTACCCAAATCAAGGAGGCAGGTGGCCAATTTTGTGGGCAGATCACGGGGTGGCCACTTTTTTCCACAGGCTTATTGCAGCAGCCCCTGCCCCCATGCCTCTGATTGGCCAAGGGGCCCCGCTTCTCTCTGTTAATTGGCTTGAAGGGCTGCCTATCGCATGGCCCCACACCTTGCCACATTGGTAGAGAGGAGAGGGGCCGCAGGACAGGCAGCCCTCTCAGCCAATCAGGAGCAAAGAGCAAGGGCAGCTGCCATCACAGCTGCTCCCCTTTGTGGTGGCAGCCCCTCGATTATTGACACCAAATCCACTAAATGGTTCCCTTTCATTTAGTAGATCCCTGCAGGCTGCGTGGTTGGGTCACAGGGCCAGGAGGACTGCTGGCTGCCACTGGGGAGCTAGAATTTTATTTTAAGTACATTTTTTTCCCTCCGTGTATTTCACAGGCATTGCCTGATTTCATGGACAACGCCCAATTTCGCAATTTCTGGAAAAACTATGAAATCACAAATTGAGTGGGTTCCTAGCTACAACACTCGTGGCATGTGGAAGTAGGATGAGGTAGAACCAGTAAGTGAGGATAATGCGGGAGGCATGAAAGAAGAGGGGGACTAGGGGAGGCAGGGGCTCATAACATGAGCATACAGCGTTTATGTTGATGTGTACTGGAAAGCCTGGGAAATTTCCACGCCATGTCATCTGAAACCTGACAACTAAAAGCTGTCCATTAGCATTTCCTATCCACCTGGTCCCTAGGTACACCATGATTCACCTCTACCCCAGACTCGGATCACTTGCCTGACTACCCAGCCACTACTATATGTAGCCACACTCGAGCTGCATGGTCTTCAGTGAGCTTCCCACTTTGTTGCCAACAGATAACGTGCCATAATACATAGAAATTCTTTGTTGCTGCACTCAGATGCACCTTAACCCTTACTTCAGGCAACCCAAATCCCCAATTTTTAAACTTTTCTCCATCTCAATGTTCCTTGTCAGAAACAGACAGCTAAAAAGAACAGTATAAAAGTCTCGCAAGCTCCATCTGTCTCCCTGATTGAGGCTGTGTTTAGCAGGAGGAGTGGGAGAACAAGACACTGCTACCTTCCCAAATGTCCTCCATCACCATAAATGCCCACAGCACCCCTAGACACACCCTCACCGCTGGCAGTCCAAAATGGATGAACCAACTGTTTGTCAAACAATGTCCTCCGGTGAATTATTGTGGATAAACTAGTGGAAGCAGCTGCTTTGGAAACTGAGCTGGTAACTTTGCTCCAGAGATATCTTCTCCTACAACCCACTGCTATGTTATGAGATGACAGGAAGAAGGGGATACCGGTATATTAGGTTTCCTTTCAGGTGACCAAGTTCTGGCTTCAGATGCACATGAATTAAAAAAAAAAAAGGGGACATTATGACTTGCTATCCATGGCAAAATTAAGACATCTAAAAATCTACAAGCTTACCCTTACCTGAAGGAGAATGACAGCTATACTTACACCTACTCTAACTAAACAAGATTTTGAAGTTGAAACAATAAATAAATGATTTACTCTTTTCTTACAAGACCACTTGAAAGGCCACTACAAAACTATTCTGTAAACTATACTATTCTTGCTTCCTATTAGAAAGCAAAACAGGCAGATTGCTATCCATTTATGAACCAGAACTATCTTTCAAGTTAGAGCCTTCTATCCACATACTATACTCCCAGCTTTCGTTACTCATGTTTCATGATGCTAACATGAATTTCTGGTAGCAATGAAAAGGAAACACAAGGCCTTAAAATTCTCCAGTTTTCACCACTGTCTCTAAAATATTTTGCTTACAGAAGTAAGTCTCCCTCTGTTCCCATTCATAAAGAAAGAGGGAATTTACCCTCCAATAATACTGATTATATCAAGATATGCAATGAAAGAAGAAAACAAAAATTAACAGAAGGTGAGAGCCTTATCTAGAAGCAAACACTGTGGGCTGAACAATCTGCAGACTTTTGTCCGGGTACAGAAAAGTCTTTTTCATTCGAAAGAACTGGAAAAAGAGATACACATGCACTTTAGCAGCAATTCACAAAGCGGACCAGGTCAAGAGAACTATGTTAGTCTGAAAAACATCACAAGTTGTATTGCTTGTTTCTTTGTGTCAAACCATGTTTGACAAGGAAGCTTTCTGTAAAATCCATATCCATAATATCTGCTTTCAAGGTTAAATTACCCTCTGAGCATATTATATATATATTTTTAAGTGCTCATCTTCAAATTAGTCCCCCAACACCTCAGATCTCTTTCCATTACTTGGGCAAGACACATTCTTGCCACACTGTGTTGACTGTCAAGGCGCTTACAGAAATCTCCAATGCAGAAGTCTGATTCTTTGCTGCTGTGAAATGTTTTATTCCAGTGTACTAAAACCCAACCTTGTTATTCACTTCCTTTTTACAAACTCCCTTCTACTGCAAGGCTACAGTGATTTCACAATAAAAAAAAGGGGAAAGAGAGACCATTAATTTTTGCTCAAAGTGGATTTCCCAGCATGTCAGATTTTGTGCATCTATCCTTTGATGTACTGGGCTGATCACATCACTGGCCTAAAACTATTACTATTGATAATAGTAACAACAGTCTTTGACTCTGCCAAGACAAGTGTCCATTCTGTAGATATATGGCATACATAGTGGGGGCCAATATTTTGGCACGCATGCTGCACTGATCCCTTTCCCATATCCATTCTGCTGCTCAGCTTTCTGCTCCCTGTTCTGTGCTCCGGTCTGATCCAGTGCTCTGCTTTCTGCCCTCTCTGCCACTGTGCTACCTGCCCCCTCTGTATTCTGCTACACACCCCACACATGGGCTGCCTGCACCACTTCAGCAAACCCTGCAGCATGGGTGCCATCGCTTGCATACATGATGTGTGTTGCAAACATTCAAATTCAATCAATTCTTTATAGTGCCTACATGGATGGGAGCATAAAAAGAGTGGTTACGGTGCACATTTTTCACAAGCATCCTGACACAGCAAAAGGAATTCAATGGAATCATGCTATTGGACTGCACTTTATTTTATTTGAATTTACTCAGTGCTTTGATGACTTTGGTCACAGATTTCTTGTGTAATTATATTGTTAGTGAAATTTGCAGATACAAAGCATAATACATTTTTCCTCTATCACATGAAGCTTGAGTCAAGAGTTGAGTCTTTTTAGGTGTTGAGTTAAGGCAACTCTTTTGAAAATAGGCAACTCTAGGGTTTAAGAGGAAATGTGGTATGACATTTTACCTGTAATGCTAGGATTTACCAGGAGTTTTATAAAAAAAATCTTAGTATTTAAGATAAGTTACAGAGAGCACTGAGGGTAGGAAGGGTGGAAATCACTCGTCTCCCCCTCCTCAATGTAAATAATAAATCCAAAATTTATAAACAAACTTGCATGCCAAAGCACTTTTACAAACACACAGAAGACATACTCCAATCACCATTAAAATACTGACTTTTCTAGGTTGGGAGCATATGAAGCTCCTTAACTTCACACAGCAAGACAACAATAAAGATAAACGATGAATATTACAAACAGTTAAAAATATGAGATTTAAATTTAAAATTTGTGTAATTTCAAGTCAGAAGATCAGTGAAAAGATCATTCTTATCTTTCCAATGTTTACAAATACTTCATACCAACCTCTCTAACGTCCACTAGGTGGTCTGGTTGCATAATAAGAACTCTTTTTCCTGTTGACAATTTGTGATGTCCAACATTAAAAAAAGAAGCTGCATTTTGGCTGGGTCTTCTCTGAGCACCAGGAGAGTTGCCACTTCCTTGGGATGCAAGGGAGAAGCTGCGAGATTTCAGAGGAGGATTGTTCTGGTGAATAAACATATTAAAGATGTTGAGAATCAATTCCTAATACCCAACAGATACTTTTATTAGACATCTATATTAGAACTGAAAAAACCCAAACAAACCAAGAATTAGAGGATGAGAAGGTTTGATTTCGTGGTACTTACCGATGATTACCTGGCTACGCTGCCTACTACAGTGAACTTTTGTTTAAATCAGGAAGAGAAATGAAACAATACTTAATGCTTTATACCACCTGTGGACATGTCTTTGACTCCTCTTTTTTATATAATCAAAAAAGTTTGTAATTCTAGACTGGTTTCAGCTCTGGCATACAATTAATCTTCCAACTGATTTGGAGCAGACCACACATGACACTTAAACAAAAAAGAAGTTCATTTACAAGTATTCAAAAGAAAGCAAAATATTTAGAGGCTCTTGATAAGGAGGTTAGAACTAGTCACAAAAAATAGAAGCATGAATTTGAATGTTTCAGCTCTCCAGTTAAATGAAGTAGAAACCAGAGAGTAGATTTCTGTTAGATACAGCGAATGCTCAACCATCTCCCTGTTGAAAATGGAACTAGCAGCCCATAGGTCTGGAATAGTCTGCCATTGGAGGTGGTTCAAGCACCTACATTGAACACCTTCAAGAGTAAATTGGATGCTTATCTTGCTGGGATCCTATGACCCCAGCTGACTTCCTGCTCTTCGGGCGGGGGGCTGGACTCGATCTTCCGAGGTCCCTTCCAGCCCTCATATCTATGAAACCTATGAAATAAGTGTCCCTAGCTTTAAACTCCTCCCAACATGCAAAGAACAGGGACTTGAAACCAAATGTTTGGAAATATTTTTTTTCTCCTTAGAATAAACCATAATAGACAAACAAACATAAAACTACAGCTAGAAATCTGAACTGTATTTCAAAACTTGTTCTAAAGTTTTGACAGTAAAAATCTGTATGGAACACAACCTTACTTCCTCAGTCTTAAGTTTACGTAAGATAAAACTTACTGGGACTCCTGTGCTATATTTCCCATGCAACTATTGTGGAAGCCAACGAAGAAATTATTTCCAAAGCTTAAAAAAAACAACAAAATTTAAAAATAATTAAACATCTTGAGAAGAAGTTTAAAAAATACACTATTTTCTTTTTAAAATGCATTAGAAATAAAATTAAAAAAGAGGATTATTTGAATGCTTACTTTGAAGTCAGGACACTCAAAGTTGTCAGCTTAAGGCACTAAACACCCAATTTTATCCTAAATGTAGCCATGAGCAAGTGGGTGGTTTCATCTGCCAGAAAATGGAAGTGAAAAACCAGGGGTAGGCTTTTTAAGGACCAGGTCTTAGGGGTTAGGTCATTACTCACAAAAAAATCAACTAGAACATGCTAGCCTACAATTCCCGAGCTTTCATCTACACCTGACTTCCATATGCCACATGGGAAGTGCCATGACTAGCTAGAACCGGTTGGCTTTTTATAGGCTGCAGTGTCATCATCTTTTTGCCGTACCAAACACTTTAGAAGAAGCCGTTCTACTCATCTGCAGTCATATTTCTATCTTGATTGCATTTGTCTGGGTTGGAGAGTAATGGAATGCATCAGTTTTCAATTACCCTTACCAACGACCCAAACCTATTAAGAATGTGGATATTCTCATATGTTTTTACCCAATACATTAAAATCGTGCAGTACCTTCCCAATTGCTTCCGTGTGATGCTGCGTGCATATCTGGAGTCTGCTAACCCAATGCTGCCGTTCTTTTGCATCAGCGGCTAATAATAAAAGCAAACCAAAACCAGTTATTTACAGGGGGGAAAAAGCGTAGGCAGCTTGATCTCCAAATAAAAGAAACATTTCATCCCTTAAAGTAACACAAAATTAACGCTTTTATGCTATAGTCTTGTTGATGTAAAAGAATAAAAACCGAGTCAGCCACATCACAACTCTTCTAGAACAACTTGGATAAATGTAACACTTCTACTATGTTGACAGGTCAAAATTCTGAGAGGCAAGACAAAAAGAAAAACCAAGGTACCAAAGCGATGATTTGTACTTATACAAATATGTTCCCGTAACTACAATGCTCCCAAGAGGAGAGCTGCAAGATCTGGCCACAAATAATCTCAGTTATTCAGATGTCGGCACACCTCCACTTAAAGCTTTCGCTGTTGAGAAAAAATGTGCAAGTTTCAGTTTGAGGGGGAAACCCGCGTACCAGAGTTGAGCAGCTAATTAGGTAATAATTTAATGACTTGCTTAAAAAGAGGGAAAACATTATACCATATTTATTCTGCAGGGATTTCCAAGAACAAACACTTGATCTTAGTCTAAAAAAAAAAAAAAAGTACATTTAAATACAAGTCAAGTTCAGCAGAAGGTCATGAAGCTATCCAAAGGTAAGCTGTAATTAGGAGTGGTTCAGCAAAATATATTATTTTGATCCTGGTATTTGTTGAGAGAAATATTAAACGTATATACATATATGTTTAACAATGCTCTTACTAAATACCAGGATAGAAATATATCACGCTGAACTGCTCCTAATTACAGCTTACCTTCAAAAAGCTTCATGACCTTCTGCTGAACTTGACTTGTATTTAAAATGAACTGTATGTATATAGGACAGACATGTACATGAGCGAGAATACAAGAGAGCATGCAAGAGTGTCAGCCAATACCTTATCCCATCCTTACTGTCTTTCAGGGGGAACGTACAATCTCCTCCTTGATAAAACTATACAAGATGCAAAGTTATGTAGGACAGGGTTTCAGAGAGCTGCTCTAATTAAAGCACCCCCTCCACCCCTGGAGCACATGTAACGACACCCTTAGAGACTTATGACTGGTTCAGAGAGACAAAAGCTTTCATAGCCAATGGGTTACTTTTCCATATGCTAGTCTGCCCAATTTGAGACTACATAGCTAACTACCTCTCTCTAGAGTTGATCAGGAACACTGAAATATAAACAGGGAAGGACTCAGTCTCCAATGACAGATACCGTCTCCCCACTGCAAAGTAACTAAATTGCGGCAGGTTCCCAAATGAAAAATGGTTAAGCCCAAACTGAGGGCACAAAATGTATTGAGGGTGCGGCCTACAAAATTAATTATCTGTTATCCAAGGCAAACAGGGGCAGCTAAGCACAAAACTAGAACCACAAATGAAGAGCCAGGAGTGTCCTCTAGTGGGAAAAAAAATCCTGTCCAAGAATTTACACCCCACCTCTTAGCTTATACTGCTCTCCACTGGCAGCATTAACTGTGAAGGTATGACAGTCTTCATCGCTGGGTGAAATTACAGCTCCAGCTAGCTGTAAGGTACCTCTGGGCTTCTGATTTCTAGACTGCTCATTCACAAAATACTCCAGGAAGCCAACTTCATTGTTTAAAACAAAAAACCTGCAATTGTAACAAAAGTAAATTTATTAAAATTAAAAGTAGTTCAAATATTTTAAAAAATAAAAAACAAATCCTCGTCATTCAGTCAGGACTATCATCTGGAAATTGGTAAGCAAATCCCACAATTTTCTAGCACAGCCTCAAACATACCAAATACAATACTCAAAACTGCACAAAATTAGCCTTATGCAAAGTTTCCTCTCCTTTAAAGAAAGCTGCAACTATAGTATGTGTGCGCTACTGTCCCTGTAAAAGTATACTTGCAAGATCTAGGAAGTCTTGGAAGATTTAGCACTGAGAAAATTTAGGATAAAGCAACAGTAGCACAATCATGGTGGCCTACTTTGATAGCAACATGATGTGTTAAGTGCTCATTCTTTCAGCCTTAAAGACTGCTGCAGGAATATATAGCTTGAGAAGTATCTAGGGATCTTTTAAGAGGAAAGATGCTAAAGGCACAATATGAACCTTATGTCTCAGCCACTAACTCTACTGTGTTCTGTTAAAGCTACTCTAGCTGCTGCTCTCAGTCTCAAGCTAGTAGCCTTAGCAGCTAGTCTAGTAGTTCACATGGAAGAGAACTGACAGTCGACATTATGAAGTTTCCATTTACATTCCTTCTTCTCCCACTCTACTTTTGATTAACACCTTAATCAATCCTCCTCTTGCACATATTCCCAACATTAATATAGTACATTTATCTCCTATCTGCTAGGTTTAATTGACATTAAGACTAGAAAGCAGAATAAAAGAGAAGTAGGACTGGAAGGAACCTCAGCAAATCATCTAATCCCACCCTCTCCTTGAGACAGAATCATCCCCGACTAAACCATCCCAGCCAAGTGCATCTAGCCTGTTCCTGAAAACTTCCAAGGGGGGAGATTCTACAATTTCTCTAGAGAGCCTGTTCAAAAGCTTAACCACCCTCATAGTGAGAACACTCTTCCTAATACCTACCTTAGAGGTGTTCAAGAAGAGATCAAACAGGCATCTGGGTGGGGTTACTTAAACCCAGCGCTCTTTCCTGCCTGGAGCAGGGGGTTGGACCCGATGATCTATCAGGTCCCTTCCGACTCTAGAAATCTATGAAATCTAATCTATAATAACAAGCCTAAAATTTTCCTTGCTGGAAGTTAAGAACATTGCTCCTTGTCCTATCCCCTGCAGCCATGCAGAACGGTCGATACCCATCCTCCATATAACCATCTTTCAAGTATATGAAGACTGTTATCAACTCTTCCCCCACCTCAGTTTTCTCTTCTCCAGACTAAACAGGCCTAGTTCTTCCACCCTTTCCTCATATGCCACGTTTCCATGGCCACTAATCATTTTTGTTCTCCATCTTCTTTGTTGACTCTTAAACCTACAAATAGTTTCACTGTTTAAATTGCTTCCCAAGGGGAAAAAAAAACAAACCCCCCCCCAAACCCCCAATTGCTTCAAAGCCTGCTCATACCAGGGATACAGGTTTTCCATTTCCCCATGGGAAAAGTGGGAAAAATGTGGCTTTCCCCCTTTACCCAAGGAAAATGCAAACTTCTCATTAACAGAGAAAACAGAGGATTTTTCAGTTTTGCAACAAGCTCTCTGCAGGCTGGCTGATTTCCAGCCTGCAAGGGGCTGGGGGGGAGTGGGAGGAGGCAGATGGACAGGAGGCGCCACGTGCATGTATAGGTACCCGACTGCCAGGCAGCCTGGAGATCAGCTCCTGCAGGTAAGTCTCATGTCGTGGGGAGTGGGATTGATGCCCCCACAGGGAGGGAAGAAATGGCTGGGGCAGGGGCTGGGGCTACTGTCCAGCTGCAGGGGTGCATGCAGCTCGAGGCCTGGGCTGGAACGCACAGCCACAGGGCCCTGGCGAGGAGTGGGACAGAGCTGCAGGCAGCTCATCTAGGGGGTAACGGGGGGCTGGCTCCTCACCACTGCATGCATTCCCAGGGGGACCTGTGCTCCCCAGATCTGTGTGTGTGGTGGGGGCACGCATGAGCTGCCCGCTGCGGGCTTGGGCTCCCTGCCCTGCTGCCTTCTTCAGGGGCCTCTCCACAGCCCAGCGGGTGCAACATCATCTTGCAGGGCAGAGTGGGGCTGCGTGGGGAAGCTGCTTGCTGCTGCGAGCCCTGCACTGCCCTGGTGAGGCATCCCTTTCACATGCAGCAGCAGCAGCAAGGGCAGCAGTGCAGGGCTGTGCCCCTTGCTGCTGCTGCGTGGGCAGAGGACGCCTCACCAGGGCAGCGCAGAGCTCACAGCGGCAAGCAGCTTCCCCACGTGGCCCTGATCTGCCCTGCAGTGCTGGGTTGCACCTGCTGGGCTGCAGAGGCCCCAGAGGAGGGCAGCAAGCCTGAGCCCATATTGGGCAGTCTGCACCCAGCCCCACCTCACACAAAGATCTGGGGGGCATGGGTCCCCCCTGCTCATCCAGGTGTGCACGCAGTGGTGGGAAGCCACCCCCGCCCCAAACCCAAGCCTGCAGCAGACAGGCAGCAGGGAGGGGGAGCCAGGCTCCGCACTCCACTTTTCTGCAGCAGATGCCTCCTCCTGTGGGCAGCAACCAGGGCTCGGGCACTGCTGCGGTGGGGGGGGCAGAGGGCTGTGGACCCAGGTCCCTGGTCCCAGAGCCCTGGCAGCTGGGGGCCCCCCTCTGGCAGGGCTGGGAGGTGGGAGGGGACAGTGGAAGGCACCAGCAGGGCTGCGGAGGCAGGGGCATGTGGGGCCTGGCCCTGCATTCTGTGAGCAAAGGAGGCAGGGGGAGCTTTGATTTTCCATGATAAAAAACCCAAAATCAAATACCAAAATGTATAGGTATTTAGAATTTATTATAGTGATTGAGGCACTGGTCGGCTTCCAAGTTACCTTAAAATTGTAACTATATCAAGAAGACATAGTGTTCAACTGATATCTATTTATCTATCTAGTGGCCTTTCATTTTCATCATGGATTTGGGTGTTTTTAAAATCAGAGAATTTGCGATTTTTTATTAGGAAAAACCAGGATCCCTGCTGATAACCAGTAATTTTGTTAAGCAAGTTTGTTTCTTAAAATAAATAAATTAATAAAAATAAACATCAGACTTACCGATATTGCCAGCCAGTGACAAGATTGGTGTATTTCATTAAATAACCATAAATATTTTCCATGTGATCGCTGTTATAAAAACAAAAACAAGCAGCAATCAGAAGCGACCAAATGAACAGATTATTGAAGTCCTTCATAAATCTATATTCAGTAATTGCTCAAATCTTTATTCCTAGAAAGGAAATTTACAATATTAAGTAAAACCACCAATAACTACTACTGAGTTTGTCGGTCTTACATTTTTTAAGGCTTATTTTAGAATAAAGCCATTTTTACCACAGCTAAAGTTACAGAAAAATGGAATAATTTTCAACATCACAGAAGCGATGAAAGACACGCTGGTCCTGTACTAAATTAGCAGACACTTCTGGACAGATTTACAATGTTTCAGTACTAAAATACAGCCCCTTCTCCCACCCCTGCCTTTTCTTTTCTTTTTTAAAAGCCTCTCCCCTTCCTTGACCACCACCTGTAAAGGAATTCTTATTAAAGGTAGAAAAAAAACCCACATAGGAAATCTGTCACCGGGTATTATTGAGTAAATTAATAACTTGCTGTTTATTCTCAATTTCTAGAACCACTAAGCTACAAGTGACATATTGCAAATACAGGAGATGCTCTTGAAAAGACAGCCTGTAGTTTCTGATCATACCAAAATACTGAGAAGAATGAGGCAAATGATGTTATTTTAAACAATAACCTGGCACAAAAAATGAATAACTTCTCTTCCGGAGACCAAACCTCAGCACTTCAACCTCCCGCCAAAGACCTGGGGCGGGCAGCACCATGGGACTCACCAGTACTGCACAGAGAGCTGCTACTACATGCCTTCTATAAATAAATCATCCTCAAAAATAAATCACTATGACTTTTATTGGCCAGAAACAAATCTTAAATCAACAGCTCAGAGACTGGTTTTATATTATTTTGTATTGCAGTAGTTCCTACAGACCCCATTGTGTTAGGACACTCTATACCAGTGGTTGTCAATCTTTTTAGACTCAAAACACCCCCTCCATAACTTTTGAGTTTAGTTGCACCCCATTTCCAAAAGGAACGCATCTATTATAGGGCGTAAAAAGCAAGCTGATCCACAATGTCAGCTGTAGTCACAGCCACAGAAACAGCCCCTGCTCCAGCACGCCGTGAGCAGAGGGCAGCAGGCATCTCCTTCCCACGGGGTTCTCGAGAGATGGGGAAGACGGAATAGCTAAACTGGAGGCACCATTGGCGTGGCTGAGTTGCAAAGCTGCGGAAGAGAGGAAACATGGGCCATGTCACAGCCTTGGCTGGGCCCTCTGCTCCAAGGGGAACTCAAGGGGTTCCCCTGCTTCCCAGGGCAAATGCCACCTGGTCCTTGCCTGCCAGGCAGCTCAGCTGGCACCCGAGGGCACAGCTCACCCAGCACACTGGGAAAAGTCAGGGGGCAATCCCCAGGTGGGGTAACTGGCACTGGAGTCATACAGCTTTACCTAGCTGAGCTGGGCAGAGGCTGGGGCAGAGACGGTTGGTTCAACCTCCTGGAAACAAGTCAAGCTTGTACCCCGGGCAGTGTTTCTCAAACCCAGCGGGTGCTCTCTCAGCGCCCTCCCCCAGCGCCCTCCACCTGCTGGGATGTAGCTTGCCTGGGCATGCCCCCCTTCTGTACATTGCTGGGCAGAAGCAAGGGTCATCGAGCAAGCAGGGGGAACACCTGAGGGGTACAAGTGCCCACCAGGTTTGGGAAACATTGGCCCAGGCCACAGAAATGGATCTGGGGGCATGCTCCTTTGAGTCAGCACCCAGGGCTTGTGCCCCGCCTCACTGCTCCTAGTTATGCCAGGGCAGGCTGCAGCAGAGCATCCCCTCCTGTCGTGGCTGCTTCCCTTGCTCCAGCCCTAAATGGCACCTCCCAAAAACACCGAGGTGCTGGGACAGCTTCACCCAGCAGAGGCAGCAGCAGGCATGCAGCACCTCTGAAAGGATCTTGCACAGCCCTGGTTGCAAAGTCACACTCCGCACACGTAATAAGATGATATCTGCCCTGAACAGCTTAGGTTATGAACAGGCAAAATGGACTTTGGGTGGGCAAAGTTCTCAGTTTTATCTTGGGGAACAGAGACAGAAAGAGTGACTGGCCTCTCCCTGTCGCATAGAAAACGTGCAAAAATGTGGAAGCAAATACATCTCAAGACTACAGTATCATTCGGCGTAATGTCAGTTATATATGCGAACATGATATCACGGTTATTCAGTAAGTAAAAGTGTTTCTCATCTTCAGTAAGAGAACACAGGCTAGCAGAATATGGTTACTAGAGGCAACAGGTTAATATCTAATCCAACCGTCGACAACCTATATAGACCATGGGCTGGAAATGACCTATGGAGCCACTGGACCCTGCCCAGGGAGCAAGGGGGCTTCAGTGGTGTTCCAGCGGCAGAGGATTTTGCTTGTGGCTGAGTCGGAAACACCTGCCCACCTTGGACCTGAGCCGGGTTATTCTGGCCTGCCACTGTAAAATCTTGCCAACGGCTGCTTTAATCCAATCAAGATTATTAAAACCAGCATAAATTGGGGCAGAGTAGTTGATTACTGTCTGTAGATGCAAAATATAGGCAGCTGATTGATTTGTTTATATAGGTTTCACTGACTTGACAAATGTTAGAGACTAAAGTTCAGAAGTACTTTTAAACATTATGCCTCAAAATTACACCAAATTACATCTTAAATGAGTTTATGACACATCTAATGAGACGACCCCAAATTACATGCTACCCGTAGAAGGTTTTGCAGAGTTTGTCTCTATTAAGGCAGTTTGTTTTGAAAAAGGAATCAGAACAAGTGGTGCTATTCCATTTACCCAATTACCACATTTTCTGCCATAATTGGCATTTCAGAAGCACACTATTTGGAGAAAACCAGTAAAGCAGCTTAATTTTAAGTAGCAAATGGCTCACAATTTAGAAAACAAGTAGCTATGGTTGCAGGTGATCTTGGAATAATATAATTCTTGCAAAACTAGATTTTCACACAGCCAAGGACAGTCCAACAGAAAAGCAAAACAACCTCTTTCTAAAAGGTGTCATGATGTTTGCTAATTCAGGTGGAATCAGCTATCATCGTGCACAAAATGCAGGACCCGTGTCGGATGATGTGCCTGACTGCAACTTTTATTAAATGGGATGACCTACTTTTCCCATTTACCAGTCTACAAGGTTCTCTCCTTTTCAAACTGTCCACACAAGCATGGAAATAATTGAAAATGCTAAGATTAACAGTTCTGGCTCCCTTATGAGAGAATTTGAGGGGAAAAGAAAGTGCCAAACATTACAGGGATCTACAAACACCGCACTACAGAAAAATTCAGCAATTGTTTTTTTTTTCTAAACCCTTCTGTTCTCCAAATAAGCATTTCACTCAGTGTTAAAGAGCTGCACTGTAGGAACTTGCACAGATGCGAGTGTACAAATGTTATTTGCAATACAGGTGTGGAATAACACCATCTATCCTATTTCAAACACTGTGTTCCATCCGCACACAGCATGTACTTTAAAGCACCACCGGGCCTATGAATTCCTGCCGTCTCTCAGTTCCCCAGCAGGTTCCCTAACCTGTGATAATAAGATCTATTGTGTATGTGCATTTGCAGCTTTTGATATTTTGTGTTCGTCCAATGCACACAGGACAGAACCGTTCAATACATTCAGGAATCTACACGTGTATCCTGAAGCACAAGAGCTATTCCACGTCCATGCTTGTAGATGCTAACGGTGAAAATGGTGCAGTACCTGCTGCCATAGCTGGTGCTAAGCAGTTTCTGCGTAGGCAAGAGTCCAACAGCCCTTTGGAGGATACTGCTCAAGAACAGCAATCTTTCTGTGGCCTTTTATTAAAGTTCAACATTACTTCCCCTCTTTTTTTTTTTTTTTTTTAGCAAATGAAATCATCACCACAGCTACAGTGTCTCCTCTAGGAGGAGAAATAGATGTGCTCTTTTGGACCCTTCTGCATAGTTGTGTGAGTCCCTCATCTCATATTCTTAGGTAATACAAAGAAGGACCTTGGGAATGTATCATTCCTGGTCACCTAAGAACTAGAAGCTGGGGCAGCCTGGGGACAAAAGACTGCTGCAAGAGTCAAGCAGAGTCCGGGCTAGTCTTGCTTTGCAACCTGAAACAATCCATTTCTGATTCTTATGTGACAGCTCAGGAGTGCAGGGGGCAACGCTGAAGCAGTGAAAGGCAGCTATACCCAATTCCAGCAAAGTGCACCTGGGGCCTCTAAACAACTTGATTTTGTCTTTTGCATTGAGCAAACAAATCCTTGTGGAATAAAGTTAAAAGCATACCTGTTATTAAAGCAGCACTTTTTGTCACAGAGTTGCTACCTCCTTTGCTGGGGCATTGGGAAGACAGCAGCGGGGTACCAGAAGGAACGCGCAGAGCTCTGATCGGCCAAGACTGACTCAGATGTTCTCCAGCCTGCATGAGGCTAGTAGGTAAGTAGCTTAACTGGTGACAGTCAGCACTCTGAGCTGTCAAAGCAGTCACAAGGGTGGGAAGCAATGCAGGACTGAAGTAATTAATTTTGCAGCCTGTGTTATATTACAGGTGTAAGCATGGTTGTCTCAGTGTGGGTAGACGTCCACGTCCTACCAGAAACGGCTGGAAGTACTGTGATAACTGAATGGGTTTGGAAAACATATTATTTTCTCACTGCTAGAAATGTTTCCTCCAGAATCCAATGGCATAATTAGAAAAGGAGGGTGGGATGAACTTTGTGTTACTGCAGTAAGTGCTGGAGTTGACTAAACGGGACTCTAATAGCCCCATTACAGTCGCATAAGGCCTGGACTGACAGCACTGAAGCCAAATTCAGTTAAGCATATGAGAAAGTCCCTGCTTTGATCGTGAGAAATTATTCCTTAAATGTATGACAGTTACTCCATGCTTTACTGTAAGTTATAATTAAAAACCATTTTAGCAGCAGTATCTAAAGACAGGAAGGAAATAAAAGCGGAGTGGGTGGGACATGCTTTGTACAGCACAATAACCCCTTCATTCTTTTTTTGATTTAAAATTAGAAACGAATAGTTCATATCTCGTTATTACCCAGCAAAACAACCCTTTTCTTCCGTGCCGCAGTCAGCGTTCAAGTAACACAGTACTGATACAAGGAGTCCCCAGTGAGGCTGTCTGTACAAGCACATAATTTATAGATGCTCAAATGCTTTAGCGTGGCTAAAACAAAGTCACTGGGAGAAAAGGAATCAAGCCGCCATATATTCAGAGCAAAAAAAGGATTAAGGGAGAAATAACCACCAACTCAAAATTATGTGAAAATGCTTCATTACTGCAATTATGTTACTGGGGGGGAAGGAAAATAATGTCCCAGATTAGCAGCAGTTACATTCGTTTAGGCCCACTTATCTGCTAGCAAAGCTTCATTACAGGGTTAACCACAGAAAAAAAAAGTGTTTTGAAGTAAAGGAAGGGTCTGCTTGTTTAAAAAAAAAAAAAAGACAGAGCTCAACTCCCTTATCTCCAGTGACTAGTTTCACCTACCCACCATTTATTTCACTATATAAAAACCCCCAAAGATAAACAGAAGAGCAGAACAGATGAGCTACCTGGATGCATAGCACCACCATCTAAATCACACCGTGGTTAAAATTAAACGAACAGCAAGGAGGTTCAGAGCAGTAGCTTCTGCCAGCAACGCACTAGGATAAGGAAAGGCAAATCAAGCAAATACAAATCAAGCAAGTACATGGTGAACTGAAAGCCAAGTTTTGGAGGTTGCTGCACCTGGTGACCATGGGGAATGAGATGGACTTTAGCAAATTTAAATTATTTCTGAAATAAAACTGCGCTCATCAGTTAACAACAGCCTGCACAGGGAAATGCAGCTCAGATGATGCATAGGACTTTTGCAGCAGAATTAAGCTAAGCAATGAATATTTTTAACAACAGCCTCAACAACTCATATACTGCAGAGGAAATGCAGATTCTGCAATGGGAGTGCTAAAGGGGAAGGAAATCTCTGAGCCGTCTCCTGCTGCCCCTATACCGGAGTAGCTGAAACACACCTTTCCTGAGAGCTCAAAGCCTGTGAACCTTCCACGTTTAGTTTACCTCTTGATGGACAGGACAGATGTAGTCATCAATACATACAGACTTTGCAAGCACGTCTAAAACAAATGACCAATTAGTGAAGATGCAGAGCCAGACAAAAGGAACACCCACATGCATTTCCCAGCCTCCACTTCCTTGGCACGCTGGAGGGAATTTGGATATAGG
The DNA here is from genome assembly GCF_000455745.1 of Alligator sinensis. NCBI lineage: Eukaryota > Metazoa > Chordata > Crocodylia > Alligatoridae > Alligator > Alligator sinensis. The sequence goes on along the minus strand of NW_005841887.1, from coordinate 3,581,010 downwards.
ACGTCCCTCCAAGTCACCCTGTATCTCCTGAACAGCCCTCTACTCAGGGCAGCTTCTTTCACAGTGGTCAATCCTACAGAGAAGCAGGAGGCCCCTGCTACAAAAGCAAACTTCTCCTGTCCACTTCCCTACTCCCGTTCGAGTGTCATTGACTCACCAAATCCCTGTAATTAAGGCTACCATCACTTGGCTTTTTCACAGGGAAGTTGGAGCAGACTTGCTTTCCTAGCTCCCATTATCCTTTTATTCCACAGGGCTTTCATCTGAATTTGCAACAATTAAGGTCTAAGGGGGTGTAATGGGGTCCCTACCCCATTTCTGGAGAGGAGAGCGCGCCAGGGAGAAACCAGCTGGCTCCAGGTCCCTAGAAGGACAAAAAATGGCTGCTTGTCTCAGGTGCAGAAGGCAATCAGGGTTGTGACTGAGGCCTGAGGGGAAAATGGTGGCCAGAGGCCCCTGCTTCAGGCTTCATAAGGCTAAGACCATGGTTGGGGGGGGGG